>NC_134265.1:48395460-48712281 GCF_031893055.1 Leptodactylus fuscus
TAAGACTAGGGAGAACTTAATGGTCCGTCTACATTATGCAGTGCAGGACAGTATTGGCCATTCTGAAGCTTTCAGTATCATAAATAAGTAAGATGCTGTATGTTCAGTTCATAAGAGCTGTGGTTAGGTAATAAGGTGGACATATGTATCAACCTAAATAAGACCATGTGAAAGAGCCTTTTAGGGGGTGTTCACATAGACTCTGACGCAGCAGAGTCAAAATATACAAAAGCATAAAACAGAAAATTGTCAAGCAACAGTATCAATCAAATGCAAAGAAACAGGTACACAAGACTCAAGGACACAAACAAACAACATTCTCACAGGGGTACAGAGGGAAAGAGAGACCGGAAATCGGCGGAATAATAGAAATAGTCCCAGAGCAGCCAAGTCTGACGATGATGCCCTTCGTCAGGGCGAAGCTGGACCATTAAATTTTCCATAGTGCGTAGATGCAGGAATTCCTTCAGCCAAGAAAGGAGCGTGGGAGGGGTCTGAGACTTCCAGAGTCTGGGGATAACAGATCTGGCAGCTACCAGCATGAACCCCAAGAGCCTGCGGACTGACTTTCTAAATTTGCACGTGAACAAGGAGAGGAGAAGAGGAGCGGGATCATCCTGTAGATCTACCCCTGTAACCTGGTGAATAATCCGTCTAACACCATTCCAGAAAGGGCGCAGGAGGGGGCATCCCCACCAAATGTGGGCCATCGTGCCTTGAGCAGATAGACATCTCCAGCACCTATCGGATGTGGAGGGATAAATAGCATTGAGGAGAACCGGAACTCTGTACCATCTAGAGAGGATTTTATAGTTCGTCTCCTGAGCTCTGCAGGATATCGAGAACTTATGACACGCAGTGAAGATCGATGATCACACACGGGAATGAAACCCCTAACTCCCTCTCCCAACTCCCCACAAAGGCCGGGAGAGGAGCTTCAGGATCACCCAGCAACACCTCATACAGGAGAGAGATGGTGTGGACAGGAGGGGATGAGGACAGAGACGTTCAAGAGGAAGCAGAGGCCTATGAAGGTCGTTAGAACGTTTCAAAGAAGAGTAGAAATGGGAGAGCTGGGTAAGATACCAACACGAGGAGACAGAATCGGGACGCAGAGAACGGGCCAACAGATCCGCACGTGGGAGAAGCGAAGAGGACGAGATGACATGCCGAAAACGGAGGACCGGATCGTCAACCGAGTGACCCAGGAAGGGGGAGTCAAATGCAGCAGGGAAGTCCGGATTACCAGATATCGGGGTCATTGGTCCGTCGTTTCTAAACAGCTTCCTCATGTCCCCATACATACGGCACACCCCAAGTGTTTGGCGCGATACGAAAGGGAGAGGGAAGACTCTATCCTCTGTCCAGTATTTTTTGTGCAGCCAGGGGAGGGCGGTAAGAGGGAGGGGGCTCAGAGAGCCCTCCAGGGCGAACTGTATTTTTTTTTACCACAAAGTGGGCATGGGATTTACTAGAATCCCATCCACTTTGCCCATAATGTAAAATGCCACAATTTTTCCCATGGTGTTTCCGCTACAGTCCAAAAATTACATATCTCTAAAGATGTACAAGATTCCTTTCATGAATATTTGTAAGGCTCATCCATAAGTTTCAGACTGAAATTGTTTGGTATCACGCAGCTCCGCTCCCCATTGTTTGAGTGCCTTCTTTGTCTGCAGTTAGGGGCAGTTATGTAGAGTAAAGAGCGAAGTCCCAGCAGGAGAGGAAACGCCCCTAAATCGCTTTTCACCTATTTACATAAGAATAAAACACTGAATTTCATGAAAATAGAGCTACAATTCGGAATCTTCGGAAAGTGGAGAAGTAGCTCAGCAAGGTACTGGCATTAATTTCATACAAGTTTTCATGATGACAGTATAGTAGATCGTATAGTATGTTGTTACCCCTCGGTAACATCTGTGTTTGGTAATCCGCATGGGGTCCCCCCCGAATGGAATACCAAACGCATTGGCAAGTGTTGTGCAGTGAAAGCACACAGATCCCATAGACTGTAATGGGGTCCGTATGCTCTCCGCGCGGTGTCTGCACGGAACATGTGGACAAAAAAGTACTTTGTGTTATACTTTCATGTCCATATGATTCATGTGGGCAACACGCAGAGAGCACACGGACCCCATTATAGTCTATGAAGTCTGTGTACTTTCACTGCACACCGCGTGCCAATGCATTTGGTATTCCGTTTGGGGAGTCCCCATGCGGACTCCCCGATCGGATTACCAAACTAAGATGTGAACGAGGGGTAAGTGTCTCCTAAATTTTGTAGTTTCTCCTAGATCTGGATAAGATTTGTCTAAGTCGAATTTACATATATTGTTGTTAAAATGAAGTAGCCCATAATGAAAGCCATTGTAACACAGCAATTGCTTTTTGTTACTAAAATTCCACATCTATAATGGTCATAGTGTTCACAACAGGACAACTTTTATACAAAGTTACACTTCACATTAATGAAGTAAGTGGAGTACACAATTGGTTGCAGATGTCAAGAAAATCTGCAATTCTTTCACTCCAACCATCTACTGTGCTCAGATTCTGTAGCACAATCAAATTGAGTTCCCAATGCCGGCTTCACACTGATACATTACATCCTCTATTAAGCGTGAACTGTAAGGAGCCATATTTCAAAAAAGTTATGTGCATTACAACAAAAAAAAGACCCAGCCACGCGTCTCCGAGAACACTGACAGATCAATACTACTGTTCTGCAAGAAGACAAAAAGAAATATTATATCCCGTGTGAATTCTGATTCTGGCACCCGCTGTATTTTAATTGTGTATGTGGGTGCATTAAAAATGTAATTGTATGACCTTAAACACAATACAAATGTATGATAATGTGCTATTGCATTAAAATTTATATATTCTTAACATATAAAAACCCAAAATGAATCACAACAGACGCAATTGTGTTAGTACTTACAGGGAAGAGAAGTAGCTATATGATCATCATAGAAGAAAACTCTACTATCATCCTATTTAAAGGAACACTCCAAGATAGTTATAAAAGTAGATTCAGAATCTGCCATAGCTGATGTTATCACCCATGTCTTGTGCCTGCACAACACAGGCATTACACTGTAGAACTAATACTAAAATAAGGACCTTAGTTTGTGCAGATGATGTCAACAAAGGTCCTTGTAAGGCACCAACTTTGGCTGATAACACTGTGAAAGGTAATGGGGTCATAGTGACGTGACTGTGAGAGGGGGGGAACCAGGGGTGAACCTGGGCTTTCTGCCGCCTGAAGCGGCATCAGAAAGCCGCCCCCCGGGGGAGGGGCGGAGCTGAGGGGGCGGGGGTCACAAGAAAGGGGCGGGGTCGAGCAGAAAGGGGCGTGGCCAAGCAGAGCGAGCCGCGTTCGCAGGCAGGGAGAGGACCTGCTCTCTGCCTGAGTGTCCTGGACTGGCTTAGGTCAGCAAAAATGCCGCCCTCCCGAGGCCTTGGCATAGCGCCGCCTGAAGTGGTCGCTTCAGGTCGCCTCATGGGAGGTGCAGCGCTAGGGGGAACTATGGTCACTATGTGAGAGGTAGGGCTATAGGAATCAGATCATGTGAGAAGCAGAGGAGGTGGTATTTTGTCAGAAGAGGTAAGGAAACAGAACAAAGGGGACTCCAATGAATTTGAGGTCACAGGGTATCTCTCAATAGTAGCTGCAGGCAGCAGAGAGACCTCCTGTTTGCACAGAAACCCATGCTAGAAGTATAGACTGTGATCAAGTGACTTATTGAGCAAGGTAAAAAGCAGAATAAAGAAAGAAACTTCTAGCAGACTGCCACTGAGGGGATGGTCCTTCTGATAATATATTGAGCCAAAGGATTTGAAAGCAGTACAGCGCAAATAAAGCCTATACGGTTTGTCATACCATATTCACAACTTTTTTAAGTAATAAAGTAATACATTTTAAAGGGTTGATGTAAGGAAAAATGAAGCTAAGGGCTCGTTCACATCTGCGCCTGGGGTCTCCGCTTTCAGGCTTCCGTTTCCTGCCCAAAAATGGGCAGGAGACGAATAGCTGCAAGCATTTTTCAAACTCATTCAAATGAATGCGTTTGAAAAGTGTCCGGCCATGAACGCCCGTGAGCGTTTTGTGCTCTCTGCGGTGAAACCGTTTTTTTTTAAACGGACACAAAGTCGGACATGCAGGACTTTGTGTCTGGTTTTAAAAAAACGGTTTCACCGCGGAGAGCATAAAACGCTCACCGGCGGATTCGGTCTGACAGGTTTCAGTCTTCTGCATGCAGAAGACGGAAACCTCACAACGGAGACCAGACGCTGGTGTGAACCCAGCGTTACCAGTGTATTTTCTGCACTACATAAGCTTTCTGAGAAGTATACTGTCTATGCAGATCCCCCAAAGCCCCAATTATTAGATCTGTAGACTGTAGTAAATTGAAAATATATTTAAGATGGCTTATAATGAAGGTCCGAACATGAGAAGTGGAACCACAACGACCCCCATGGCTTCAGCTCCCCCAAGTCTGCTGACCTTGCAGTAACCCACCTCAGTCAGTGACTGGCTGAGTAGGCATTTCCAGAGTGCCGGTACCAGACGAGTGTGTATCCATAAAGATAAGTATTATGCTCTCAGGATTCTTTTCATATCAGGTACTGGTGGGTCGGGTCCAAGATTTGTTATGGGTTGAATAAGTTCCGTACAAACTACATATTAAAATGGCTTGAAACATATTGTAGACCACTCTCAGGCTCCTAGGAACCTGTCTATCCAACCAAAGTTATGTCAAAGGGAAAATTACATTATTATACCTTGGGGTCTCTTCAGACCCCAGAGTATAATAGGTGGAGCCCCAGGGGAGGTGAAAAAAACTTTAAAAAAAATTTATGCTGACATTCTATTATCTTTTTGGTCCTCCTCATGGCGTCCGGTGCTTTGTCTCAGCTTCTTTGGGTGACATCTAATATCATTCGCTCAGGGGTGAACCTGCCCTTTCCGCCGCCCGAGGCGGACGACAGAAAGCCACCCCCCCCCCCCGAGGAGGGGGTGGAGCGGAGGGGCGTGGCGGAGTGAAGGGGGAGGGGTGAAGTGAAGGGGTGGGGCTTAGCGGCCTCCCCAATCCACCGCTTGGTGTTAAGCCAGTCCAGGACAGCTTGTCCTGGACTGGCTTAGGTAAGCAAAAATGCAGCCCTCCCTGGGGCCCTGGCATAGCGCCGCCTGAAGCGGTCGCTTCAGGTCGCCTCATGGGAGGTGCGGCGCTGTATACTGAGGGTGGGCTTTAAAAAAAAAGCGGTCATATACTATGTGGAGGGTATAAAAGGGGTCATAAACTGTGTGGGGGCCATAAATAGGGGGATCATATCCTGTGAGGGGGTAAAACAAGGGTTTCATATACTGTGTGGGGGCAAAAAAGGAGTCATATTGTAACATCTCTGCCTATTCGGGCCTCTGCGCCACCCTCTGCTCGCGTTCTGCGGCGCAGGAGGCGTGTGCAGTTTGATAATCTGCTTAAAGTTTTTAGTTGCACTGTGTGAACTCAGCTCTAGTTCTGTGATTGCATTTGCACCACACCCGTCTTCTGCCCTGGTTCCCTCTGTTCATTAAGTGTTTGATTTTGTCTTGCCTGTGATTGACAGCTTTCCTTCCTATCAGGTTCAGGGCGGGTCCTTCCTCCCCTATTTAGTCTTGGCTCACAGTCACACTGGTGCCGGTTATTGCCTCTTGCTTGCTGGTATCTCTTGCTGTTTAATTACTTGTATTCTAATCCTTGACCTCTGGCTTCCCTACTGATTATTCTTTTGGACTCCAATTTGGCACTGCATCGCTCTACTGTTACTGACCCTTGGCTAGCTGACCTCCCTTTGTTGTTGTTCGTCTTGTCTGCGTTTTGTGTTTCACGTATTCAGGGAGGGAGTGTCTTCGTGGTTGTCGCCTATTACCTAGAATAGGGTCTGGCAATAGGAAGGGAAAGCGGGGGGCTTCAGCTTAGGGCTCACTGTCCCTTGTGCCCCTCCCTCCAGGGTTCACCAGCAGCTTCTGGGGAATTATCATCTGGCTATTCCCTAACACATATATTGTGGGGGGAGCCATAACAAAGGGATCATATACTGTGTTGGTCATAAAAAGCAGGGTCATATACCGTGTGATGGGCGAAAAATACATTTAATACAAATACATATATCAAAAATATAACTTTTTTTATACTAGCACTAAAAATATCACAAAATGATGGATATTGATGTGGGTGTGACACAGCACCCAATTTAAGCTAGGTTTTTTTTTTATGAATGTTGACACACTGAGCTCAAAAGATTAACCAACATTATGCCCATGGATGCAATTGAAATACTGTATAAGACAGCAATGCACAAATTTTAGGAAAGGAAATGATAATCCTATTGTTTTAACAAGTAGTGTAAATGGGAATGGCGGGGCATCGTGGCGAACAAATATTCTGGGGTCTATACAGACTCTAGCGTATAATAATTGGAGACCCAGGAGAGGATATAAACATAAAATACACTGTTACTTACATCTCCTGGGCTTTGGCGCACTCCCCGCTGGTGTGGACCATCTTCAATGATGGAAGAGATGTCACTTGAGCTAGGGCTTGTGTAGCGACACATAAGGATGCATGCCTGCCCCACGTGATGTCTGAGACGGCACCCAAGTAGGCCTTGAGCCTGAAGGAGCCAGGAGAGTTAAGAAACAGAGTTTTTTATGTCCCCTCTCCTCACCTGCACCTCCAATCATTATACTTGGGGGTCAGAAAAGACCCCCAGACCCCCAACTCCCCCCCCCCCAGGTATAATGATAGTGTTTGTGGGGTTTGGGGGCCCGCAGCCTCGCTTACTGATCCCGGCTCCTGCTCACATCAGCCTCCGCAAAAGGGAAAAGGAAGGAAAATGCTGGCGGCCGTGAGCAGGAGCCAGGATCTGTAAGTAAATTACTTACTCCAGCCGGTAACGCCTATTAAAAAAAATTAAAAATCCACAGCGGTAGCAGCTGTCGCTTGGTCCCCTAATGTTCCGGTCCCTGTGGCAGCCGCTACCGCTGCTACTCCAGTAGTTACACCCATGGTTTTAACTCATTAGAAAGAGATGTACTGTATGCACTTCTCAAGAGGTACCACATTTTTAGATACTCTGATTATAGAAGAGGTTATTCAGAGGGGTATTCAGTTTTGCTGCTTGTCCTGTAGAAAAAAAGATGGTTATTGGTTTAATTCAAGATTGTACAAAAATTTTTTAATAATGTTCCAATTATCTGTGAAAAAGATGACAGCACAGATTGCCTAATGTAAACAGGGTGATGTGCTGCCAAAAAATGCACCCTGCATGAGGATGAACAATTGATTCATATAGTAGTGATTATCTACTGCATGTAAATGTAAAAGGGGAGCTGCCAAAATCAGGAACCGGTTCAGCACATGTACAAGGGCTTGCTAAAAGGTAGAACTCAGAGAAAAAAGCAACATGTGAATGTACAGCAGCAGCAGAAATGACCGCAGTGGGTGAAAGAGCGCACAACGGACAGAAGATCAATGGAAGCAAGTTATTAGGAGCAATGAAAGGAAGATATCATTATTTGTCTGTAATGGGTGAAAATATGAAAGACATAGAGAAGGATTTATCTCCCTGCCACACATCAACTGGATGTAAAGAGCATCTCACAGCTAAGAGCATCTGATTCTTGATCTGGCCATGAAATAACCCTGACCTGAACGCAATGAAAAATTTATGGCACTGTGTCCAAAACCTATGAACAAGCACAGATGTAACCTGAAGATCCTGGGCTGTAATGCAAAATATGTAATGGGGCACTCAATGTGCTATCTACAATGGTGTCTTCTTATATCACTGGGTATCTGGGAACTGGTAGTGAATGCGCCCCCTATAGGTATGGCCCTTTGGACATGGCGTGTGAATGTGCCCCCATAGCTATGGCTCTGCGGACATGGCGTCTATCAAATAAAAACCAATGATTGTATTGTAGTGCAGGTTGATCACAGTTGCAGTATAACACTTTGCCCTTTCAGTTCTGTTTATGTATTAAATTTTACAGTAAATTTTCTTTCTGTTAATAAACTTTTGCATTTAGTCAGATTTTCTATTAGTTACAGGTGAAGTAAATGGATTATGTTACTACTACTTGGATTATTTTGTGCTTGTCACATTTCCATATACATTGCCAATTGTAACCAGTAATTTACTCGGAGCACAGATGTGTAGGCAAACAGACTGGTGACCCACCGAGGCTCTCCCTGACCCTTTATGTGACAGAAAATTTCCTGCAAATCCCATGAAAAGCTGACAGCGCTGATATTTATCATGACACATGTCAAAACCTTATTATGATAATAAATTATTACTTGGATGTATTGCTAAAAGAATCGCTAATCTTTGTCTGTTTTCTGTGCTCTCATTCTCTATGTGTTAAATGTATGGAAGACATCTACACAATGCTGTACTGTAGATCAGTGTATTAGAAATTTCACACAAAAATTTATCATGGTGATTTGAATTAAAGAAAATTCTGAATTTCACTGAGCTCTCCTGATGCAGATGTAGCAGAGTTTCCTGTAATTACCTGAATGAGTTTCATCCATGAAAATTGGTCCGAGTGTTTGCCAGAATTAATGGTCTGAATATTGTGCCAGGAGAGGGATTCCAAGCACTATAGCTATCTATGATGGTGTGGGACTCCTAGCAGTATAGTTATCTATGATGGTGTGGGACTCCTAGCAGTATAGTTATCTATGATGGTGTGGGATTCCAAGCACTATAGCTATCTATGATGGTGTGGGACTCCTAGCAGTATAGTTATCTATGATGGTGTGGGACTCCTAGCAGTATAGTTATCTATGATGGTGTGGGACTCCTAGCAGTATAGTTATCTATGATGGTGTGGGACTCCTAGCAGTATAGTTATCTATGATGGTATGGGACTCCTAGCAGTATAGTTATCTATGATGGTGTGGGACTCCTAGCACTATAGTTATCTATGATCGTGTAGGACTCCTAGCAGTATAGTTCTCTATGATGGTGTGGGTCTCCTAGCAGTATAGTTATCTATGATGGTGTGGGTCTCCTAGCAGTATAGTTATCTATGATGGTGTGGGACTCCCAGCAGTATAGTTATCTATGATGGTGTGGGACTCCTAGCAGTATAGTTATCTATGATGGTGTGGGACTCTTAGCAGTATAGTTATCTATGATGGTGTGGGACTCCTAGCAGTATAGTTATCTATGATGGTGTGGGACTCCTAGCAGTATAGTTATCTATGATGGTGTGAGACTCCTAGCAGTATAGTTATCTATGATGGTGTGGGACTCCTAGCAGTATAGTTATCTATGATGGTGTGGGACTCCTAGCAGTATAGTTATCTATGATGGTGTGGGACTCCTAGCAGTATAGTTATCTATGATGGTGTGGGTCTCCGAGCAGTATAGTTATCTATGATGGTGTGGGACTCCTAGCAGTATAGTTATCTATGATGGTGTGGGACTCCTAGCAGTATAGTTATCTATGATGGTGTGGGACTCCTAGCAGTATAGTTATCTATGATGGTGTGGGACTCCTAGCAGTATAGTTATCTATGATGGTGTGGGACTCCTAGCAGTATAATTGTCTATGATGGTGTGGGACTCCTAGCAGTATAGTTATCTATGATGGTGTGGGTCTCCGAGCAGTATAGTTATCTATGATGGTGCGGGACTCCTAGCAGTATAGTTATCTATGATGGTGTGGGACTCCTAGCAGTATAGTTATCTATGATGGTGTGGGACTCCTAGCAGTATAGTTATCTATGATGGTGTGGGACTCCTAGCAGTATAGTTATCTATGATGGTGTGGGTCTCCGAGCAGTATAGCTATCTATGATGGTGTGGGACTCCTAGCAGTATAGTTATCTATGAAGTGTGGGACTCCTAGCAGTATAGTTATCTATGATGGTGTGGGACTCCTAGCAGTATAGTTATCTATGATGGTGTGGGACTCCTAGCAGTATAGTTATCTATGAAGTGTGGGACTCCTAGCAGTATAGTTATCTATGATGGTATGGGTCTCCTAGCAGTATAGTTATCTATGATGGTGTGGGACTCCTAGCAGTATAGTTATCTATGATGGTGTGGGACTCCTAGCAGTATAGTTATCTATGATGGTATGGGACTCCTAGCAGTATAGTTACCTATGATGGTGTGGGACTCCTAGCAGTATAGTTATCTATGATGATATGGGACTCCTAGCAGTATAGTTATCTATGATGGTGTGGGTCTCCTAGCAGTATAGTTATCTATGATGGTGTGGGACTCCTAGCAGTATAGTTATCTATAATGGTATGGGACTCCTAGCAGTATAGTTCTCTATGATGGTGTGGGACTCCTAGCAGTATAGTTATCTATGATGGTGTGGGACTCCTAGCAGTATAGTTATCTATGATGGTGTGGGACTCCTAGCAGTATAGTTATCTATGATGGTGTAGGACTCCTAGTTATCTATGATGGTGTGGGACTCCTAGCAGTATAGTTATCTATGATGGTGTGGGACTCCTAGCAGTATAGTTATCTATGATGGTATGGGACTCCTAGCAGTATAGTTATCTATGATGGTATGGGACTCCTAGCAGTATAGTTATCTATGATGGTATGGGACTCCTAGCAGTATAGTTATCTATGATGGTGTGGGACTCCTAGCAGTATAGTTATCTATGATGGTGTGGGACTCCTAGCAGTATAGTTATCTATGATGGTGTGGGACTCCTAGCAGTATAGTTATCTATGATGGTGTGGGACTCCTAGCAGTATAGTTATCTATGATGGTGTGGGACTCCTAGCAGTATAGTTATCTATGATGGTGTGGGACTCCTAGCAGTATAGTTATCTATGATGGTGTGGGACTCCTAGCAGTATAGTTATCTATGATGGTGTGGGACTCCTAGCAGTATAGTTATCTATGATGGTGTGGGACTCCTAGCAGTATAGTTATCTATGATGGTGTGGGACTCCTAGCAGTATAGTTGTCTATGATGGTGTGGGACTCCTAGCAGTATAGTTATCTATGATGGTGTGGGACTCCTAGCAGTATAGTTATCTATGATGGTGTGGGTCTCCTAGCAGTATAGTTATCTATGATGGTGTGGGTCTCCTAGCAGTATAGTTATCTATGATGGTGTGGGACTCCTAGCAGTATAGTTATCTATGATGGTGTGGGACTCCTAGCAGTATAGTTATCTATGATGGTGTGGGACTCCTAGCAGTATAGTTATCTATGATGGTGTGGGACTCCTAGCAGTATAGTTATCTATGATGGTGTGGGACTCCTAGCAGTATAGTTATCTATGATGGTGTGGGACTCCTAGCAGTATAGATATCTATGATGGTATGGGTCTCCTAGCAGTATAGTTATCTATGAGGGTATGGGACTACTAGCAGTATAGTTATCTATGATGGTATGGGACTCCTAGCACTATAGTTATCTATGATGGTGTAGGACTCCTAGCAGTATAGTTATCTATGATGGTGTGGGACTCCCAGCAGTATAGTTATCTATGATGGTGTGGGACTCCTAGCAGTATAGTTATCTATGATGGTGTGGGACTCCTAGCAGTATAGTTATCTATGATGGTGTGGGACTCCTAGCAGTATAGTTATCTATGATGGTGTGGGACTCCTAGCAGTATAGTTATCTATGATGGTGTGGGACTCCTAGCAGTATAGTTATCTATGATGGTGTGGGACTCCTAGCAGTATAGTTATCTATGATGGTGTGGGACTCCTAGCAGTATAGTTATCTATGATGGTGTGGGACTCCTAGCAGTATAGATATCTATGATGGTGTGGGACTCCTAGCAGTATAGTTATCTATGATGGTGTGGGACTCCTAGCAGTATAGTTATCTATGATGGTATGGGACTCCTAGCAGTATAGTTATCTATGATGGTGTGGGACTCCTAGCAGTATAGTTATCTATGATGGTGTGGGACTCCTAGCAGTATAGTTATCTATGATGGTGTGGGACTCCTAGCAGTATAGTTATCTATGATGGTGTGGGACTCCTAGCAGTATAGTTATCTATGATGGTGTGGGACTCCTAGCAGTATAGTTATCTATGATGGTGTGGGACTCCTAGCAGTATAGTTATCTATGATGGTGTGGGTCTCCTAGCAGTATAGTTATCTATGATGGTGTGGGACTCCTAGCAGTATAGTTATCTATGATGGTGTGGGACTCCTAGCAGTATAGTTATCTATGATGGTGTGGGACTCCTAGCAGTATAGTTATCTATGATGGTGTGGGTCTCCTAGCAGTATAGTTATCTATGATGGTATGGGACTCCTAGCAGTATAGTTATCTATGATGGTGTGGGACTCCTAGCAGTATAGTTATCTATGATGGTGTGGGACTCCTAGCAGTATAGTTATCTATGATGGTGTGGGACTCCTAGCAGTATAGTTATCTATGAAGTGTGGGACTCCTAGCAGTATAGTTATCTATGATGGTGTGGGTCTCCTAGCAGTATAGTTATCTATGATGGTGTGGGACTCCTAGCAGTATAGTTATCTATGATGGTGTGGGACTCCTAGCAGTATAGTTATCTATGATGGTGTGGGACTCCTAGCAGTATAGTTATCTATGATGATGTGGGACTCCTAGCAGTATAGTTATCTATGATGGTGTGGGACTCCTAGCAGTATAGTTATCTATGATGGTGTGGGACTCCTAGCACTATAGTTATCTATGATGGTGTAGGACTCCTAGCAGTATAGTTCTCTATGATGGTGTGGGTCTCCTAGCAGTATAGTTCTCTATGATGGTGTGGGTCTCCTAGCAGTATAGTTATCTATGATGGTGTGGGACTCCCAGCAGTATAGTTATCTATGATGGTGTGGGACTCCTAGCAGTATAGTTATCTATGATGGTGTGGGACTCTTAGCAGTATAGTTATCTATGATGGTGTGGGACTCCTAGCAGTATAGTTATCTATGATGGTGTGGGACTCCTAGCAGTATAGTTATCTATGATGGTGTGAGACTCCTAGCAGTATAGTTATCTATGATGGTGTGGGACTCCTAGCAGTATAGTTATCTATGATGGTGTGGGACTCCTAGCAGTATAGTTATCTATGATGGTGTGGGACTCCTAGCAGTATAGTTATCTATGATGGTGTGGGACTCCTAGCAGTATAGTTATCTATGATGGTGTGGGTCTCCGAGCAGTATAGTTATCTATGATGGTGTGGGACTCCTAGCAGTATAGTTATCTATGATGGTATGGGACTCCTAGCAGTATAGTTACCTATGATGGTGTGGGACTCCTAGCAGTATAGTTATCTATGATGGTGTGGGACTCCTAGCAGTATAGTTATCTATGATGGTGTGGGACTCCTAGCAGTATAGTTATCTATGATGGTGTGGGACTCCTAGCAGTATAATTATCTATGATGGTGTGGGACTCCTAGCAGTATAGTTATCTATGATGGTGTGGGACTCCTAGCAGTATAGTTATCTATGATGGTATGGGACTCCTAGCAGTATAGTTATCTATGATGGTGTGGGACTCCTAGCACTATAGTTATCTATGATGGTGTAGGACTCCTAGCAGTATAGTTCTCTATGATGGTGTGGGTCTCCTAGCAGTATAGTTATCTATGATGGTGTGGGTCTCCTAGCAGTATAGTTATCTATGATGGTGTGGGACTCCCAGCAGTATAGTTATCTATGATGGTGTGGGACTCCTAGCAGTATAGTTACCTATGATGGTGTAGGACTCCTAGCACTATAGTTATCTATGATGGTGTGGGACTCCTAGCAGTATAGTTATCTATGATGGTGTGGGACTCCTAGCAGTATAGTTATCTATGATGGTGTGAGACTCCTAGCAGTATAGTTATCTATGATGGTGTGGGACTCCTAGCAGTATAGTTATCTATGATGGTGTGGGACTCCTAGCAGTATAGTTATCTATGATGGTGTGGGACTCCTAGCAGTATAGTTATCTATGATGGTGTGGGACTCCTAGCAGTATAGTTATCTATGATGGTGTGGGTCTCCGAGCAGTATAGTTATCTATGATGGTGTGGGACTCCTAGCAGTATAGTTATCTATGATGGTGTGGGACTCCTAGCAGTATAGTTACCTATGATGGTGTGGGACTCCTAGCAGTATAGTTATCTATGATGGTGTGGGACTCCTAGCAGTATAGTTATCTATGATGGTGTGGGACTCCTAGCAGTATAGTTATCTATGATGGTGTGGGACTCCTAGCAGTATAATTATCTATGATGGTGTGGGACTCCTAGCAGTATAGTTATCTATGATGGTGTGGGTCTCCGAGCAGTATAGTTATCTATGATGGTGCGGGACTCCTAGCAGTATAGTTATCTATGATGGTGTGGGACTCCTAGCAGTATAGTTATCTATGATGGTGTGGGACTCCTAGCAGTATAGTTATCTATGATGGTGTGGGACTCCTAGCAGTATAGTTATCTATGATGGTGTGGGTCTCCGAGCAGTATAGCTATCTATGATGGTGTGGGACTCCTAGCAGTATAGTTATCTATGAAGTGTGGGACTCCTAGCAGTATAGTTATCTATGATGGTGTGGGACTCCTAGCAGTATAGTTATCTATGATGGTGTGGGACTCCTAGCAGTATAGTTATCTATGAAGTGTGGGACTCCTAGCAGTATAGTTATCTATGATGGTATGGGTCTCCTAGCAGTATAGTTATCTATGATGGTGTGGGACTCCTAGCAGTATAGTTATCTATGATGGTGTGGGACTCCTAGCAGTATAGTTATCTATGATGGTATGGGACTCCTAGCAGTATAGTTACCTATGATGGTGTGGGACTCCTAGCAGTATAGTTATCTATGATGATATGGGACTCCTAGCAGTATAGTTATCTATGATGGTGTGGGTCTCCTAGCAGTATAGTTATCTATGATGGTGTGGGACTCCTAGCAGTATAGTTATCTATAATGGTATGGGACTCCTAGCAGTATAGTTATCTATGATGGTGTGGGACTCCTAGCAGTATAGTTATCTATGATGGTGTGGGACTCCTAGCAGTATAGTTATCTATGATGGTGTGGGACTCCTAGTTATCTATGATGGTGTGGGACTCCTAGCAGTATAGTTATCTATGATGGTGTGGGACTCCTAGCAGTATAGTTATCTATGATGGTATGGGACTCCTAGCAGTATAGTTATCTATGATGGTATGGGACTCCTAGCAGTATAGTTATCTATGATGGTGTGGGACTCCTAGCAGTATAGTTATCTATGATGGTGTGGGACTCCTAGCAGTATAGTTATCTATGATGGTGTGGGACTCCTAGCAGTATTGTTATCTATGATGGTGTGGGACTCCTAGCAGTATAGTTATCTATGATGGTGTGGGACTCCTAGCAGTATAGTTATCTATGATGGTGTGGGACTCCTAGCAGTATAGTTATCTATGATGGTGTGGGACTCCTAGCAGTATAGTTATCTATGATGGTGTGGGACTCCTAGCAGTATAGTTATCTATGATGGTGTGGGACTCCTAGCAGTATAGTTATCTATGATGGTGTGGGACTCCTAGCAGTATAGTTATCTATGATGGTGTGGGACTCCTAGCAGTATAGTTATCTATGATGGTGTGGGACTCCTAGCAGTATAGTTGTCTATGATGGTGTGGGACTCCTAGCAGTATAGTTATCTATGATGGTGTGGGACTCCTAGCAGTATAGTTATCTATGATGGTGTGGGACTCCTAGCAGTATAGTTATCTATGATGGTGTGGGTCTCCTAGCAGTATAGTTATCTATGATGGTGTGGGTCTCCTAGCAGTATAGTTATCTATGATGGTGTGGGACTCCTAGCAGTATAGTTATCTATGATGGTGTGGGACTCCTAGCAGTATAGTTATCTATGATGGTGTGGGACTCCTAGCAGTATAGTTATCTATGATGGTGTGGGACTCCTAGCAGTATAGTTATCTATGATGGTGTGGGACTCCTAGCAGTATAGATATCTATGATGGTATGGGTCTCCTAGCAGTATAGTTATCTATGAGGGTGTGGGACTCCTAGCACTATAGTTATCTATGATGGTGTAGGACTCCTAGCAGTATAGTTATCTATGATGGTGTGGGACTCCTAGCAGTATAGTTATCTATGATGGTGTGGGACTCCTAGCAGTATAGTTATCTATGATGGTATGGGACTCCTAGCAGTATAGTTATCTATGATGGTATGGGACTCCTAGCAGTATAGTTATCTATGATGGTGTGGGACTCCTAGCAGTATAGTTATCTATGATGGTGTGGGACTCCTAGCAGTATAGTTATCTATGATGGTGTGGGACTCCTAGCAGTATAGTTATCTATGATGGTGTGGGACTCCTAGCAGTATAGTTATCTATGATGGTGTGGGACTCCTAGCAGTATAGTTATCTATGATGGTGTGGGACTCCTAGCAGTATAGTTATCTATGATGGTGTGGGACTCCTAGCAGTATAGTTATCTATGATGGTGTGGGACTCCTAGCAGTATAGTTATCTATGATGGTGTGGGTCTCCTAGCAGTATAGTTATCTATGATGGTGTGGGACTCATAGCAGTATAGTTATCTATGATGGTGTGGGACTCCTAGCAGTATAGTTATCTATGATGGTGTGGGACTCCTAGCAGTATAGTTATCTATGATGGTGTGGGTCTCCTAGCAGTATAGTTATCTATGATGGTGTGGGACTCCTAGCAGTATAGTTATCTATGATGGTGTGGGACTCCTAGCAGTATAGTTATCTATGATGGTGTGGGACTCCTAGCAGTATAGTTATCTATGATGGTGTGGGACTCCTAGCAGTATAGTTATCTATGATGGTATGGGTCTCCTAGCAGTATAGTTATCTATGAGGGTATGGGACTACTAGCAGTATAGTTATCTATGATGGTATGGGACTCCTAGCAGTATAGCTATCTACTGGAAAAGGAAGTATATATCTCCATTCTCTGTGTAGTGGCCAAACTGTGTACTGCACCTTAGCTCCTATTCAAGTGAATGGGATCTGATCTGCATTAACCCCGTGTCTGCATCCTCCTTCATTCTCCGTGTTTCTGCTGATCAGTGGGATTTTGAGTGTAAATTTTTCACCTGGAAAACCCCTTTAAGTATGGAGTTCATGAATGGGATTTACTGTACTGTTTTCCATTATATGGTCACCTGAACTGTGTTACTGTACACTGGTACTTTCCATTTCACATTAGAATAGATATTCCTAACTTCACATATTTCACAGGATGATATATTGCAGAATAATGATTTTCATTTGGGTGAAAACTGCAGATTTTAGTGCTTCTATTTAGTACAAGCCTGCAGAGTTTCTAGCTTTGCTTTTAGCCACATGAGAGATGATACACTTAGCACTAGTTTTTTCATTTCTTTTAGAGACCATAAATATCACCAGAACTCATTTACACATATTAAACACCATTATATAATAGTAACCTGTAGCAAGGACTATCCTAATGTCACTTTACTGCCATAAAATATGCCATAAAATGGAGGGGAACTGAGATAAAATGCATTCAATCCATTTACAGGGGTATTCCCATCACAGCTGAGATAGAATATCTGTCTGTCCAAGGCATCCTATGGTGGCTGAGACTACATAAACAACTGAATGGGTTGTTCTACGCCATCTCCTTAATTCCAATAAAAGTGAATAAGACATAAAATGCGTAGTACAGAAGAACACATGCACAGTATCTGAGCATATGTGTGAGGTTAGGATGAGAGATCTATCTTTTCTAATGAATATAAACATGCATGATTGGCTGAGTGTGCATGTCTCTTTAAAATAGGAACGGGAATAAGCCAATGACAAAAGTTCAGGCATGATGAAAACCAATATATCCATTTATTTTTACCCCCCTTTCTTTTCAGATCTTGCTGTCTCCAATGAAATAATTGATCTCATACAACTTTAAGGGGGTATCCCAATTTTACAAATAGATAGATATGCCATTAAAGGGGTTTTCTGGGCAAAAATACTTTCTTTAAAAAAAGGTATGTTAGTTCTCCTAATGGGTTAATAAGTGCACCCAAATAGCTTTAGCCGTGTTTTGAGTGATTTCCAGGTTTCTCTGGAAGCTCCTGGCATCCTCTGCATTTGTTTACAAGGTTAGCTTCCTGCTCTCTTATACTACAACTACCATGATGCATTGCTTTTCACTCAGATCTCCCTCTCACTCTTTCTTATACCCCCTCCCTGTTTCCCTAGCTAGCCCATGGACTACTAGCCCTACCTAACTGACTAATTCAGCCCCCCTTTTCCCCCATCATACTTACCTGTCTTCCTGCCCTGGAGATCAGTTTCTTATATGCCGCAGGCTCCTTCTGTTGACTTCTGTAATAGTGCATGCTCTATTGCGAATGCGTGGGAGGCAGGATCCTTCTGCTCTTGATGTCTTCCGGGGATTGCACAATAGAGCTGGAGTGATTTAGGTTATATTGCACAGGCAGAAAAGAAGGAGGTGATGTTTCATGCCCCGAAAAATGAAGACAGGTAAGTATGATGGGGTGGTGGGGGTTGGTTGACATTCCATTTCCATAAAAGTGGACACGGAACTTTAGTGGAAAATCAGAAAATGTGACTCAGGTGGTCACATTTACTACCTGCCAATCTGGACAAATATAATTTTTTTTTTTTTATAAAGTAAGAAAATTAGAAGTGAGATGGAGGGGGAGGGTGTTTAGTTTAGGGTTACATTATCATTTTATCCTGGACAACCCCATTAAGATCAGTATGGTTCTGGTATTTGGGACCCTCAACAATCCTGAGAATGAAAAAGCTGCAGCTCTGGTTTATCCCGGTCAAAGGTTTTCCTGCACAGCCACAATCTTGGCCACCCAATGTTGCTGGAAACTTCAGTCAACCCCATTCAGATTCCTTGCACCAAGGGTGGCCATGGCACTGTGCAGTGAAAGAGACACAAGTTTATATGTTTGTATGTTTGTGTGTTTGGATGTTTGTTCCTCAATCACGCAAATTGAACTGATTTGAATGAAATTTGGCACATAGATAGATTGTAACCTCGATTAAAACATAGGCTACTTTTTATCCCAGGAAATGACATGGCTTTGTGACTGTTATGGATTTATTTTCACATACTATATTACACTGCTGTTGCAGCAGATTATCTCAAGTCTCAGGTCTGTTATCTCTCTGTGTAAACACACGCTAACCCTCAGTGGATTGTGTACAAGCATTTGCATATTAACTGACATGGGCAAACACCTTTAAACCAAATTGGCAGTTTGCCAATTTTAAACATGCCTGGAAAACGAAAATCTAATTTGTCGCAAACAACGAGAGCTATGAAGGAAGCCAGAAGTCAACATAGATCTCCTCAACTAGAGCTGAGGGGGATCATCGACGACAACAACACACTCATTATATGGCATCCTTGCGAGCTGATGAGATGCCGGAACAATCAGAGGCACAGTGTGAGGAACAAGTTCAGCAGCAGGAAAGCTTAAAAGCTGCCGAAACGCTGGAGCAGGCAAACCTCCATAGAAAAGCATTTGGTTTTGCTCTTCTTGCTTATTTAACTTGATATGTCATCTAGTGATTATCAATCTTGGGTTAAGGGGGTGAGAGGGGTGAACTAAAACTTAAAAAAAGCAGCACTGCTCATCTACCTCCCAGTCCTCCATTGCAGCATTGGATCTCTGTTACAGGATTGGCTGGACCAAAAGTGAAACAACTCAGGTGACTACTGAAGCCAACTACTGACCTTAGTAATCACATGTTGGGCAATGGTGACTTCACTGCTTATTTGTCATCAGTAACAGGTGAACACTGAGGTCAGTGACGGGTTTCAGTGGTCACTTGGGTTGCTTTTCTTCTGAACCAGTCAGCGCCAGAATGGAATGAAATGGATGACCCGGTGCTGAAATAGAGTACTGGGGTTGGTGAGTATCACCTGTAAAACCCCTTTAAGCTAAGGCGCCACATAGGAGGCCGCAGCAAAAAATGTGCTGCAGAAAAACCAAGGTGGCAATGCATCACAGTTTTCACCACATCACCTTTCTGCTTCCATTATACCTATTTCCTTAGGTATAATTGACATGCTGTGATTTCCAAAACCGCAACAGTTTTGGAAATCGCAGCGTGCCCTCTGTGCATGTTTTAGCAGTGACTGTAAAACACCAATTTTTTTCCGTGACATTTCCGCTGCGGCAATACTGTTGCTTTTATGCCATGTGGGGCCCCAGCCTTAAGGCTAATGTCCATGTTGTGAAATCAGCTAATTTTTCTCTGCAGCGTATTTCAGTCCGTTTTTGCTGCGTTTTTCTCTGCAGATCCCTTATTAAATCTATAGAGAAAACACAAGCATTTCCGCAGGTACAATTGACATGCTGCGTTTTTCAAAAACGCTCATGTGTTTGAAAACACAGCTTTTCTTTTCCTGGCAATGTGTGGATGGGATTAGCTAGAATCTCATTCACTTTGCTGGAACTGTAAAACGCCATGTTTTTTTCTGCTGCGTTTTCACAAAGTGTGGCCTTAGCCTAAGAGTAGTAGATACAACAGATGGTAAGAGATTTCCATCACAATTTGCTGTACTTTTTATTGTTAATACATTGAAATAATACAGTTGATTGTAAAGTTGTACATACCGCCAAATAGATGTAGAGATGTAAGGGATATCTTCTATTTAGAGACTCTATTAATAGAACGCAACGCAGGAGGTTACTGAATCCATTAAGGGATAGCAGCCTAGGGAAAACAAGTCGTACTTGGCTTGAAAACTGTCTAGAGGATAGAATGTAGAGATTTGTTATTAATGGACTACCTCCGGCTTCTGTCCTCAGTCCACTGCTTTTTAATTTGCTTACTAACAGCACTGTAAGCCGTGCATTTATGTCTGCTGATGGCACAGAATCTAAGCAGATACTTTATAAATGGGGACTGGGGGAAGAAGTGACATATAAAGTTTAACAAGATGGCAAACTGCGCAACTCAGACTGGAAAGGAGCAAATTAATTGATTTCTGGAGGGGAATTGAGTTAGCAGGAAATTAATGGTAAAAAGACGCTAGCGCCAAAAAACGGGGTTTACACTTGATCTATTGTCTGGTACCTTGAATTGATGAATGTAAAAGAATTATAATGCAAAATAATATCCCGGACAATCAGAGCTGTCAGTTTTGCTGCATAGACAGAATGAACATGAGACTAGGTAGCATTTTTATTGCTAAATTCTGTATTGTAATGTGTTCTTACTTTCATAGAGGATACAAATAAAAAAGGAGTTAAATTGGTATGATTCAGTAATGCTGTATTCTTCTAAGAAACTCCGATCCTTCATATTTAGCACTGTATAAACTTCATCACAAAGGTGTTTACTCTTCCGGAATGCCTGGTGACTTCAGGCAAAATGGGAGGCTATTTCTGAAGTATAGCCTGTCATATAGTGGTAGCACTCAGCCTGGGAGGTTGTCAGCGAGAGGCCGGAATCGCCATATGAGGTTTAGGGGTGGATGAAGTCTAGAGTAATAAGTTATTGTAACCTACTGACAATGTCTGTAAAGTGCAGCGGAATATGCTGGCACTATATAAGTAATAATAGGTTCACACTAACGTTCGGGGACTCTGTTCTAGATTCTGCTTCAAATAGGCAGAGAGAAAAGTCCTGGCAGTTGAGTGTAAAATCGGTGGAAACCAGTTGTACCCCATAATAGTCTGAGGTCCTCTCCCTGCCTTCTAACGCCGCCCCATCCACTCCGCCCCGCCCCCTTCGCTCCACCCACCCCCAGCTCCGCCCCTCCTCCTGGCTTTCTGTCGTCTGCCTCAGGCGGCATAAAAGCTAGATTCACCCCTGGGGCTCATAATCCAAAAATGCAAAAATACAGAGAACACCAAATAACAATATCAAAAAGCCAATAATTGTTCTAAAAAATACCAAGTCTCATATAATCCAAAATTCATCTTTATTAAACCATTATTAAATGTGATAATGTATCAAATAAAACAATTTGGAACATTGTGGTACACAAGAATATTATATCACAGTTACATCAAGATTATACACATGATCATTCAGAAGAAGCTAGTGCGAAATGTGCTGGTCAGTGAGTATTATTTATATTTTTTTGGTATTTATTCTGTTATTGGTATATATATATATATATATATATATATATATATATATATATATATATATGTATTATGAATTATAATAAGTTGTTATATATATTTGCATATGGATTAAATTATTTTGGCTTGTGTTATATATTAGGGATTGAAATATTGGCTGATCATTCGCAACATTATCAAATTTAATAATGGTTTAATAAAGATGAATTTTGGATTATATGAGACTTATTTTGGAGAACAATTAATGGCTTTTTCCATATCATATAGAGCCTTATGTGTCTATCATACTGTGAACCTATAGTCTACCTATGAGTGTTTGTAAACCCCCAAATGTAAAACACCATGGAATTAATGGTGCTATATAAATAAACAATAATAATAATAATGATAAAAGTGCCTCCGATCTTAATCAAGGCACACAGAGGTTATTTTTCTTATAAATTCATATAAAATCATTTAGAAAACAAGGCATTATATGGCAATGCAGAGAGCGCCTACAGAGTGCATGGACCTTAGAGATGTTTTCTGGACCCTGGACCAATTTAGATACCAATGATCTAAGCTTGGGATAGGCCATCAGTATCAGATTGCTGGGGCGCGGAAGCCAAACACCACACCAATAAACTATTTCAATGCCGAAAACTTCACAGGGGACAGGAAGCAGGAATCTGTGCAGAAGACTGCAGTTCTAACCCCATTCAAGTGAATAGGAGCAGAGTTACTGTACTCTGACATGGTCACTAAACAGGGAATGGAGCCTTCTGCTTCCAACTCCATCTCCTGCATGGCTTTTTGAGCGGAAACAGCCCAAAACAGCTGACTGGGGCAGAGTCAGAGTATGGATGTTGAACCCCTATTTGGTCCTAATGATATATCCGAGGTCAGTGATTTGCTGAAGCAGTCATGTGATGATGTGCATGACTGGCAGGGGCTGTTCCCAAATGTCACGTCTGGAGTTAGGGGACATGTAATGAGTGGTTGCAGGTTATTAGTTTATTAAATCTTCTGCTAGTGGCCTTTACAAAAATCCCGGTACTATTCCGTTATCGGGCCAGCAGAGCTGTTCAGCACTAGTATCGGGACAGCAGCAAGCAAGGCCGCATACCCGCATCGCAGTACAGTTCCGGACAGCATCGCGCATCGCAGATGAGTTTGGGACAGCATCGGGTTCAGCAGCATTCACACACACACACAGCTAATTGTAAGTGGATATACTTTATTTCGTAATTGCCGGCAGAGATGCTCAGCACTAGTTATCGGGACAGCAGCAGCAGCAGCAGCATCGTAGTGAGAGAAATGGACGTGCCGGGCTGGTCCGATGCTGACAGAAAAATTGGGCGCCAAATTAGTGTGTTCGTAGTTGTAGTCACAGTACTCACCATTGTTTCAGCCACAGTTCTCAGCAGTTTTGTCAGATGGATTACACGCTGTGGGATTTACCTGCAGATGAAAAATCAGCAATTGAACTGTTCCAAGCCAATGGTCTGATCCATAAGAGCCGGTTTTGTGTTCGTAACCACCAGATGAAAATGTGTTTTTTGGCCAAAGCATCTTCAAAATGGCGGTGCAGCAAACGTCCGTGTGACGAAAAAAAGGGTGTGAGATCGCAAACTTGGTTTGCCAACTCACGCATTCCTTTTCTTACGGCTGCCCGTTTCATATATTGTTGGTGCCAAGAGCTGACATCCGTAGAGTTTTGTGAACAGCAATTGAAGATGAATCACAACACCTTCGTAGATTGGAATAATTACCTCCGCGAAGTGTGTACAAGTGCCTTAATATCCCGACCTTCTACAAAAATAGGAGGCCTAAACAAAGTGGTTGAGGTGGATGAAAGCCTTTTTACAAAAAGGAAAAACAACAGCGGCCGGGTTCTGCCACCACAATGGATCTTTGGAGGATTGTGCCGTGAGACTAAGGAGTGTTTTGTTGTTGCAGTCCCAGAAAGATCAGCTACAACATTGATAGCTTCTATTAAAGCCAACGTGGCAGATGGGAGTATAATATACTCTGATTGCTGGAAGGGGTATAATACTACAGACTTAAAAGCTGCTGGCTACGACCATTTAACAGTGAACCACAAGTACAATTTTGTTGACCCAAACACTCAGTGCCACACGCAAAATGTGGAACGTTTGTGGGGAAGTGCTAAATGGCGCAATAAAAGACAGCGCGGAACAGCCCGCCAGCATCTGGAGTCATACTTAGCCGAATTTATGTGGCGACAAAATCATTCCAAAGAAACAATGTTCACAGATTTGTTAAAAGAGATCGCTAATTTCATGCCTCCTGTTTAAGACAAGTTATATAACACAGCCCGACACGTCCATTTCTCTCACTACGATGCTGCTGCTGCTGCTGCTGTCCCGATAACTAGTGCTGAGCATCTCTGCCGGCAATTACGAAATAAAGTATATCCACTTACAATTAGCTGTGTGTGTGTGTGAATGCTGCTGAACCCGATGCTGTCCCAAACTCATCTGCGATGCGCGATGCTGTCCGGAACTGTACTGCGATGCGGGTATGCGGCCTTGCTTGCTGCTGTCCCGATACTAGTGCTGAACAGCTCTGCTGGCCCGATAACGGAATAGTACCAAAATCCCTTTATGGTGTCATCTGTGCAACTCTTAACACTTGGGTTTTTCTCTCCAAAATCCAGTTGATATAAAGGAGGGACAGGTCAGTGGGTAGCCGTCATTTCATTTATTTGATGAATGCATATGGTGCACATGGGAGATTACCTCATTCCACCTTCACGTTGTGACAGGAGTACAAATGGGAGATGGATAATCACATCAACGAGTTGTATGGAATAACCAGGTTGACGACATTCATGGAATTGATGAGAGACAAAGCAACCACAGCTGCTATAGAAGAACAAAAACACTGCTGGATAGGTGGGAAAAGAAGAAAACCAAAAATATAGGATTCTTATAGTGTATGAAGAGCCTGACTCCAAGACAGCTGAGTAAGAAGGAATTACAGAACATGAGGAAACAAGTAGACTAATGGACATCAGGTCTTTAACCCTAGAACAGGGCAGTAGCCACTAAGCCTTACAGTATCTAACCCCTAGTAAGAATAACATCTAATAATGTTATTCTAATAATGATCTAGCCAAACCTAGAAATAGGACTTTGTTTTCCTCTTTGCAATTTCTTTTGATTTAACTATTAGTTTCACTTGCATTTTATTGTAGTGAATTTTTTTGTGCACACATACTGTAGTCTATCTGACATTTGATGCTGTTTGTTTTCTATATAGACCTTTGAAGAAAAATGCTTGAAAAACATCCATAGCGTGGAAAAACAAAAAGCCAGAGAAGCAAAGTAACACTAGGAAATTTGCAGAAATCACAGAAAACAATGTATGTAAGGCTTTTAATAAATGACTATTGATTGGTTACTATTAACCTGTAATATCTGGATGCTGCATTATTTTTGTCAGAAAAAAAAGTGAAAAACATTGCAAAAACACCAGAAAAAAAATGTAGTGTGCAAACAGCCAATCAGATGTTATAAATGTAATATAGTGGGCACCACCATGATGAGAATTTATGCGGGGTGCGTCTTGGCCATACCATACATCTATGAGAGCACCAAGTCAAAAAAGTTGTAGGCCATTAAAGACACTCAACCCTCTGTATAGCAAAAATATATAACAAGTCTTTATTAAGCCAATCAACGCTGGTCAATGCATTCCTATGCAGAGATGTAGCAGTGCTGGCCGTGCGCTCAGCTCGTGTACTCCGGAGATGCAAGTGAGCTGAGCGCATGGCCAGCACCGCAACACCGGAGAACCGCTGCTACACCGGAGAACCCTGAACCCTGCTGCACATCAGATATGCGCTGAATCCTGCTGCACACTCAGCCCTGCTGCATCAGAGATGTGGAAGAACTGAGTGTGCGCTGAACCCTTCTGCACACTCAGCTCTGCTGAGATGCAGCAGAGCTGAGTGTGCAGCAGGGTTCAGCGCACACTCAGCCCTGCTACATGTCTGATGCAGCAGAGCTGAGTGTGCAGCAGGGTTCAGCGCATCTCTGATGCAGCAAAGCTGAGTCTCCGGTGTAGCAGTGGTTCTCCGGTGTAGCAGTGCTGGCCAAGCACTCAGGTTGGCTGCATCTTTGGAGTAGTCAAGCTGAGTGCATGGCCAGCACTGCTACAACGCGGCATAGGAATGCATTGACCAGCGTTGATTGGCCGAATGCCATACAGAGTACAACATTCGACCAATCAACGCTGGTTCTGCCAGAGGAGGCGGAGTCTAAGATCGGTCCACAGCAGTCTCCATTCTGGTCCGATCTTAGATGCCGCCTCTTCACAGACGAGCCTTCGGCAGAACCAGCGTTGATTGGCCAAATGCTGTACTCTGTATGGTATTCGGCCAATCAACTCTGGCCAATGCATACCTACAGGAAAAAGTCAGCTCGTGCATATTGCAAGCTGACAGGGATCCCAATGTAATACAGTGACTTGGGCATGTTAGATGCCCCCAGACATGCTTCCCCTACTACCCAGTTGCATTGCAGAGGTGTTGGCATCATTTCCTGAGGTGTCATAGTGGACTTGGTGACTCTCCTGAGTCGAAGAGTGGGATCCCTGAAACGAGCATTTTTTCCCCATAGACTATAATGGAGTTTGATATTCGTTCGAACAGTCGAATATTGAGGGGCTATTCGAAATAACGAATATCGAATATTTTATTGTTTGCTTATCTCTAATAATAATATGATCTATAATATTAAATATAAACATTTAATTAATTATTTATTTAATAAAGTGCTCATTTTACCAAGTGCGCCCTGTTCAGCCTCCTAACTTTGGTTTGGTTTTTCCATCATCCTGACTTGAGGGAATTTCCTGGAGTGTTATCTGACTTACATGCTACCATACAAGTTCATCCAGGTGAGAGTCTCTCCTATGTAAGTTTGATTCTGTTGCAATAGTGGTATCAGCCTAGAAAGCGCCTTCTCTGTTTCTTCTTTTTGGATATTTGTCACATTACAATAATTGAATAAGTACAATGTAGTTGTACAGGTTTGTCTAGACCAGTGATGGCGAACCTATGGCACGTGTGCCAGAGAGGGCACGCAGAGCCCCCTCTGCTGGCACGCGTGCTGTCGCCCTGATCGCTCACTAACGGCGAATCCGATGCAGGATTCCCCGTTAGTGAGCGATCGCTGCCTTCAGCTGGTTGTGCAAATGCGCATCCAGCTGAAAGCTGTCAGTGTAGCTCAGTGTAGGCCACGCGTACTACGCGGCCTACACTGACTACAGAGTGTGACCTCTGAACAAGCGCGGGCGTGATGACGTAAGTCATCAGCGCGCGCAGTGAACAGAAGAGAGAACACCCGGCAGCTCTTCAGGTAACTATATTGTGTTTGTTTGCACTGTCAGGGGAGGGGGGCAACGGTAGACATTTCATGTTGTGTAGGAGGGGGCTACTGTAGACTTTCATGCTGTGTGGGTAGGGGGCTACTGTGGACCATTTTATGCTGTATGGGAGGGGGCTACTGTGGACCTTTCATGTTGTGTGGGAGGGGGCTACTGTAGACTTTCATGCTGTGCGGGTAGGGGGCTACTGTGGACCATTTTATGCTGCTACTGTGGATCTTTCATGCTCTGTGGGAGGGGGCTACTGTGGACCAGTTCATGTTGTGTGGGAGGGGGCTACTCTGGACCATTTCATGTTGTGTGGGAGGGGGCTACTGTGGACCATTTCATGTTGTGTAGGAGGGGGCTACTGTGGATCTTTCATGCTCTGTGGGAGGGGGCTACTGTGGACCATTTCATGTTGTGTGGGAGGGGGCTATTGTGGACCATTTCATGTTGTGTGGGAGGGGGCTACTGTGGACCAGTTCATGTTGTGTGGGAGGGGGCTACTGTGGACCAGTTCATGTTGTGTGGGAGGGGGCTACTGTGGACCAGTTCATGCTGTGTGGGAGGGGGCTACTGTGGACCAGTTCATGCTGTGTGGGAGGGGGCTACTGTGGACCAGTTCATGCTGTGTGGGAGGGGGCTACTGTGGAGTATACAGGTATAATCCTGTGTGGGGGCCACTGTGGGCCAGATTGTACTGTGTGGGGGGCCACTGAGGGGCAGATTGTACTGTGTGGGGTCCCCTCACTATGTATATCACACAGTATTTGTTTTATAGCAGACGTGATATTAGTACAGGATGTAATAACATTGCACGGTAAACTATAAAACAGATCCTGTGCGATGTAAATAGTGAAAATTAATTGTTTAAAAGTACAGAATGCAGAGACCTTTACCTTTCAGTACAAGATCTGTAAAGCCCCAGTCACATGACTGTAATTTGTGGGTCCGCAATTGTGGACCCACAGAGTTTTAAGGTTAAATTGCCGTGTTGGCACTCCGTGATAATTTATTTGGTTTTGGGTTGCAGTTTAGGCACTCGGTCTCAAAAAGGTTCGCCATCACTGGTCTAGACTGAACCAGCACAAGAGATCTCCCATCTCTCACCATTCCCTTTAATGCTAATTTGCTCAAGTCCTTAGAAGTCTAAAAATCTAACTTGACATCTCTACCCTGGTCTATTCATGAGGATTTAACAACTTGCCTTTGCAGATGTAAAGAAACTGCTGACAAGTGAATTTCCAGATGACTTGTAGAAATACACAGTGTGCAGAATTATTAGGCAAGTTGTATTTGAGAGGATTCTTTTTATTATTGTTCAACAACTATGTTCTCAACCAACCCAAAAAACTCATAAATATCAAAGCTTAATATTTTTGGAAGTTGGAGTGTTTTTTTTTTTTTTAGATTTGTCTATCTTAGGGCCCCTTCACACGGTGTAAGCGCGCTGGTCATTTAGACATGTATACACGTGTCCAAGCGCGGTGCTTCAAAACAAAGCCCATTGATTTCAATGGGAAGCGCGCGTATATCGGCATATACGCGCGCTTCCCATTTATATCAATGGGCTCTGATTTGATGTGCCGCGCACGGACACGTGGATACGTGTCTAAATGACCAGCGCGCTTACGCCATGTGAAGGGGCCCTTAGGAGGATATCTGTTTGTGCAGGTAACTATTACTGTGCTGAATTATTAGGCAACTTAATAAAAACCAAATCTCTCCCCATCTCACTTGTTTATTTTCACCAGGTAAACCAATATAACAATACAAAATTTAGAAATAAACATTTCTGACATTCAAAAATAAACAAAAAATCAGTGACCAATATAGCCAACTTTCTTTACGATGACACTCACAAGCCTTCAATCCATGGACTCTGTCAGTTGCTTGATCTGCTTCCGATCACCATTGTGTGCAGCAGCCACCACGGCCTCCCAGACACTGTATCGAAGAGGTGGACTGTTTCCCCTCCTTGTAGATCTCACATTTTATGAGGGACCACAGGTTGTCTATGGGGTTCAGATCAGATGAACAAGGGGGCCATGTCATTGTTTTTTCTTCTTTTAGATCTTTACTGCCCAGCCACGCTGTGGAGTATTTGAATGCATGTGATGGAGCATTGTCCTGCATGAAAATCATGTTTTTCTTGAACGATACCGACTTCTTCCTGCACCACTGCTTGAAGATGTCTTCCAGAAACTGGCAGTAGGTCTGGGAGTTTAGCTTCACTCCATCCTCAACCTGAAAAGGCCCCACAAGTTCATGTTTGATGATACCAGCCCATACCAGTACCCCACCTCCACCTTGCTGGCCAGTGGCGTAACTAGGAATGGCGGGGCCCCCCCCCTCATCCCAACTGACGCCGAAGACCTCGACCGACCCCCTCCTATTATGTCCCTTACTGGCCCCTGCACACAGTATTAACCCCAATAGTGTCCCCTGCACACAGTATTAACCCCAATAGTGGCCACTGCACACAGTATTAACCCCAATAGTGGCCCCTGCACACAGTATTAACCCCAATAGTGACCCCTGCACACAGTATTAACCCCAATAGTGGCCCCTGCACACAGTATTAACCCCAATAGTGTCCCTCTGTGGACACCCATAAACAATTATTATACTCTGGGGTCTTTTCAGACCCCAGAGTATAATAATCGGAGACCCGGGGAATAAAAACATTAAAAAAACCCCCCACTGTTGCTTCTTACCTGTTCCCCGACTCCTGTGCTGTGCTGTCCTCCTGTGCTGACCACCGCTCGCGTCCTTCGTTAATGATGTCGGACGTCACATGACCCGGGAAGCATGCCGGGTTCATGTGACGTCAGACAACAGTAGGACGGAGGCCTGGCAGGATCGCGGAGAGGTAAGTAACAGTTTTTTATGTTTATTACCTCTCCCGATCCGCCGGTCATTATACTCGGGGGTCTGCAAAGACCCCCGAGTATAATGATAGCCCCTGTGGGGCCCGCGGTGTCACTTGCCGATCCCGGCCCAGCCAGGATCGGCAAGTGAATAGGGCCCGTAACAGCCTATTTAAAAAAAAACGCAGTGGTAGCGGCTGTCACCGGGCCCCCTAATGTCCCGGGCCCTGTGGCAGCTGCTACTGCTGCTACCACGGTAGTTACGCCACTGTTGCTGGCGTCTAAGTTGGAGTGGAGCTCTCTGCCCTTTACTGATCCAGCCTCGGGCCCGTCCATCTGGCCCATCAAGAGTCACTCTCATTTCATCAGTCCATAAAACCTTAGAAAAATTAGTCTTAAGATATTTCTTGGTCCAGTCTTGATGTTTTATTTTATGTTTCTTGTTCAAAGGTGGTCATTTTTCAGCCTTCCTTACCTTGGCCATGTCCCTGAGTATCGCACACCTTGTGATTATTGATACTCCAGTACCGTTGCAGCTCTGAAATATGGTAAAACAGGTTGCAAATGGCATCTTGGCAGCTTCACGTTTGATTTTCCTTTATTCATTGGCAGTTATTTTGCGCCTTTTTTTATTAACACGCTTCTTGCGACCCAGTTGGCTATTTGCCATGAAACGCTTGATTGTTCGGTGATCACGCTTCAAAAGTTTTGCACTTTCAAGACTGCTGCAACCCTCTGCAAGACATCTCACAATTTTTGACTTTTCATACTCCGTCAAATCTCTCTTCTGACCCATTTTGCCAAAGGAAAGGAAGTTGCCTTATAATTAAGCACACATTATATAGGGTGTTGATGTCATTAGACCACACCCCTCCTCATTACAGAGATGCAAATCACCTGATTTACATAATTGGTAGTTGGCTTTCAAGCCTATACAGCTTGGAGTAGGACAACATGTATAAAAAGGATGATATGATCAAAATACTCATTTGCCTAATAATTCTGCAAACAGTGTAAGAGCAAAATCAACCCAGCAAAGTTGGTATTACAGATAGATGAGAGCTGGATACATAACAACTTTGGATCACCATGTTGCCCTGCAACTCCTGGGCTAATGTACGTGAATGGAGTCGCATTGTGACCAAAGGGTGCTGCGATTGTGACAAAAATAAATAAATTTTATATTTGTGACTACAAGTGATGGTTGCAGAATCCCCTAGCTTGTATTGCAACTCTATTAACTTACAAGGAAATTACAGTCATTTTTGATCACGCAACAGAAATTGTGGACTAAGTCGCCATGTTGCCCTAGCCTCATTGTGTTATTATTGTTGGAACAGTCGCAGCTATTCTCAATACTTGTGCAAAAATATCCTTTAGATTCAACTTAAGAATAGTAATGGATGCAGCCAGGTGTGCATGTTATCTGCAGCACTTGTGACGTGCACTTCATGTTTAGCATAACCTGCTTATCCATTTACTTATATGACGACCGGAACCGAGATAGGAGTCAATAACTGTTGCCTTATCCCTGCTTGTTCTGATGATAAGGCATTGCCAGCAGGGAAAGAGCAGTTATGTAAATATACAGTATACTGCAAAATACTCTTTTTGTGCATGGTAAACATTGCTGACAGTGTTAGGAAGGAGCAGGATAGTTGTTAGCTATACGCTCAGCATGACGTAATACTGTAGTACGGCCAGAGCGGGAAGTGGTTAATAAACAGCGTTGTAATAGTTTTATACATTATTACACAGCCACAATGCCGGAGTCAGAAAATACTCCCACTCTGGCGACATAATTCCTTAGATTCTGTGATCAATAGTAATCACATCATCTGAGTGGTTACAGGGCAAGGTCACTACCTCCATCTCTTTGCTCCTCTGCAATGAAATTGTGGGGTCTAAGGGGTTCCTATACTTTTTCCTACTGTTTGTGATGTACTATATTGAAGTCCATTGTATTGGGGATTAGGAGGCAAAATAAACAAACATGTTAGGTATCTCCATGTGTGTATAAAGGGAACCTATTATTTAAACGGTACGGAGAAAACATCTAAAAGTAGGAGACGAATAGCCTTTCTTAAGGCTATTCCTACGTGATAAGCAGAAAAAATTCAGTTTAAATGATAGGATCCCTATAAGTCTGTACTATCCAAAAATAATGTTATTTATCCTATATGGTAAACGCCATAAGTCAATGTATTTTGATCACCTCACCTCTCCCAACTTGCCCCACAAATTTATAGCCCTGAAATAGCTCCAATACAGCTCATTTACATTTGGATTACAAGTGATTTAAAGGTAGACTCCTTATGAGGATAAGGCCCCACACTGCGAATCACTGCCAAAAAATGCTGTAGAAAAGACGGAAGACTTTCTGCTTCTATTATACCAATAAAGAAAACATCAACAATATGTAGAATAGACATTCTGCAATTTGCAAAAAAGATCGGGATGGATGGGGACAGCGTATCCTACATGGGAGGACCACATGATGACATGGTGAGGCTGGACTACAGCCATTGGCGCATTCGGACGCTGGGGGCGGGGCCTATCAAGACTCCTCACTGCAGACTAATCACCTCAGCAAGTATGTCCTCTCTAGACAAACTGCTAGCACAGCTGTGTGCCTCTGTAGAGATCGGAGGTACAGACTGGCTGCAAGCCCAGCTTACTGGCTTGCTTCAGGGGCCCGGGGAGATGCAGGCCGCGACTCCCCCAGCAGAGAACCAGGCCTCCGGAGTCCCTCAGAGGCCTCGCAAGCCCAGATCCCTCACAGGACCCTACACCCCAGGGCTCTAGGGACACAACTCAGTCCCGTAGGTCACAGGGTGGGAGGAATCCAGGTGAGCAGTTGGGCTTGCAGTGGAGGTGGAAGGCCGCGGCTCCGCCATCTTTAACGGTTGGCGTGGGATCCGGAGCTGGAATGGTCAGTCCCCAAGCTGCAGTCGTGTCCCAGTGGTCGACCTAGCAGGAGTGATCAGCTGGGCCTGTGGTTGAGATGGGCTTAGGCCTTCAGCGTTCGTCCTTTGGCAGGCTGCAGCAGCAGGACCCAGGCGACAGTGTGCAGATGATGGCTCCGTCGCCTATGGCGTTGACCTCCTCGTCAGTCGGGGGGAAGGGGGGGGGTCATTGGTGCAGTGGCAGTCGGTGGTAGCAGCGGTACCTTCTCCAGCCATGTTCCCATCAGGAGGAGGGATGTCGCCCTTGCTTCAGGACTCAGGAGTTGCGACTGGTGGGCTCACAGCACCCAGGCAGTCAGGTGAGTGTTTGTCCGGGTCCTTTTTACCTGTTCCCTTTCTATCTGCTCAGGGTGAGGGAAGGCATCCTGGGGAGGTGGTTAGGGATTTGGTTGATTTTTTAGGAGTGTTAGGCCAGTTATTGCGGGGAGTAGCGGCACCCATGGTGCCGTCTCTGGTTGTGGCGTGGCTAGGCCCAGCGCCTGCGGCAGCTAGTGTGGGTTCTGTAGTTGGGTCTTCTGTTGCAGGAGAGGCAGTGGCGTCGGTGAGCGGGGTATCACAAGGGGCTGGAGTATTGGTGGAGCAGGTTGCTGGGGCGGATAAGAATTCTGAGAAAGAGGAGAGCAAGAGCAAGGAAGATGGTTCCCTGAGGATGGATGATTCCGCCAAAGAGGAAGTCTACATGTGCTTTGAAGGGCCTTTAGGGGGTCATTTGAAGCCAAAGGTTACGGAGCAGATTTGGAAAGGGGAGTACGTAGAGATTTTCTCCTTACTTCCCCTGGAACGGTTTAACCTTGATAGGGTTAAGAAGGATGAGTTTAAAAAGGAGGAAGAAGAGAAGAGGAGGCATAGGCTCATACCCAGGACTTTTTCAAATTGGCTTCAAGCATTTGCTATACTAGCAAGCGTGATAGGAGAAAAGGCGCCGGAAAACTGTTAGGCGCTTTTCTGCTATATGGATGCTATAGGGGAGGGTTATAGAGTTTATGGGGGTCATGCCTGGTTAAGGTATGATGAACAATTTAGCCAGGGGAAGGCTGTTAGACCCAGCATTAGATGGGATCATAAAGACATAGCTTTGTGGCTTAGAGTTACTGCTGCGGTGAGATCGGGGCAGCCCTTTCCAGCAGGGGCAGCCCTTTCCAGCCTTCACAAAAAGGGCAATGTTTTGCCTTTAACAAAGGGTCTTGTATGTTCGGAGTAAAGTGCAAGTTCAAGCATGAGTGCTCCTCTTGCGGCGGGTCACATGGAGCATCTTAAAGGGGGAAAATCAAAAGGCGGTGATGGAGCTGGAAAAGGGGGTGAGTCCAATACGCTTGGACGCGATGCGTCTGTTTCTGAATAGTTATCCTGATAGAGTTGCAGCTGTGTTATTGGAAGACAGGCTTAGGGAAGGGTTTTTAATTCTGTGGGTGGAAGGGGAAACAAGTTTGGTGCTTAAAAATCTCAAGTCTGCCTATCAGCATCCTGGAGTTGTAAGGGATAAATTACTCAAGGAGGTGGCTCTTGGAAGGATGGCGGGTCTGTATGCCTTTTGCTAATTTGCGGGTATCTCCTTTGGGAGTGGTTTCCAAAAAGAAACCTAATAAATTCAGATTGATTCACCATTTATCTTTTCCAAAAAGGGGTTCAGTGAACAACGGTATAGATCCGGCACTGTGTTCGGTGGTCTATACGTCATTCGATGTGGCAGTTGAATGCGTTAGATTGTATGGGTCTGGGTCCATACTGGCTAAGGCTGACGTTGAGGCGGCATTTCGCCTGTCACCTGTACATTCACGTAGTTTGCATTTGTTAGGATGCTATTGGGAAGGGGGTTTCTTTGTTGATCATTGTTTGCCCATGGGGTATTCTCTCTCATGTGCTTACTTCAAGTCATTTAGTACTTTTGTTGAATGGGTTGTTAAAAAGAGGCGAGGTGGGATTCAGTCATTCATTACCTGGATGACTTTTTGTGTATTGGTCCAGGTAGTTCTAGAGTGTGTTCAGTATTGTTACACATGTTGGAGAAGGTGGCCAGGGACTTTGGGATTCCGTTGGCGGCAGGAAAAACGGAGGGGCCGGTCACAGCCTTGACGTTTTTGGGCATTTATATCGATACCATGGCAATGGAATGCAGATTACCAGAGGACAAGTTGATCAGTTTACGGGAGGAAGTTAGGGGTGCTAGTCGGCGTAAAAAATTGATGTTGAGGGAATTGCAATCCTTATTGGGAAAGTTAAATTTTGCTTGTCATATTTTACCAATGGGCAGGGTTTTTTGTAGGCGGTTAGCGGCGATGACATGTGGGGTCACAGTTCCTCACCATTATGTGCGCCTGGGTAGGGAATTGAGCGGTGATCTTGAGGTTTGGGATTCGTTTTTTGCAAAAATATAATAGGCGTTCGTTGATGTCGGAGAAGCTTGTGGATTCTTTTGATTTGGAACTTTTTGCAGATGCCTCTGGTAGCATAGGTTTTGGGGCGTACTGCCAGGGCAGATGGTGTGTGTGCTCCTGGCCGGAGCAGTGGGTGGACCCACAATTTAGTGTTACTTGAATTGTTTCCAATAGTGGTGGCATTTTCGGTATGAGGGGAATGGTTCAGGAATAAAAAAGTTAGGCTTCATTGCGATAATTTGAGGGTGGTTCAGGCTATTAATAAATTATCTGCGTCCTCTCCTCCTGTTGTTTGTCTTCTTCAGAGGCTAGTTTTGTTGTGTCTGTCCTTGAATTCTTGGGTGGTCGCTGTACATGTGCCTGGTGTCGATAATTGTATTGCTGATGCACTGTCTCGCCTACAGTGGGACCGTTTTCGTCAGCTGGCTCCAGCGGCCGAGAGGATTGGAGACGGGTGGCTGGAGGACCTCTGGGACCTGCATTGCGGGCAGTGCTTGGTTTGATTGAGGGCGCTTTATCGGGGGGCACTAGATCTGCTTATGGAGTTGCTTGGAGGCAGTGGAAGGATTGGAAGATGTTTATGTGGGGGGTTGGTGGATAGTGGAGGCTTTAGTATTGCTTTTGGTGGGTCAATGCAGAGAGGAGGGTTGGTCGGTAGCCAGGGTTAACAGGTTAATAGCAGGTTTAACATACGTTTCAAATTGAGGAATTTAAGGGATGCTACTTAGGGTAAGTTCACACGGAGTAAAATGGAGTGTAATTTGGAGCGTATACGGAGCGTTTACGGAGCGTTTACGTAAACGCTCCGTAAACGCTCCAAATTACACTCCATTTTACTCCGTGTGAACTTACCCTAAGACTTTTCTGGTAAGGCAGGCTTTAAAAGGTTGGCGTAGAGGTTGGTCTTCTATGGACACTAGACGTCCGGTTTCTTTTCAGGCTTTGGGTTCTAGCTTGTTGCAGGTTTTTGTGTCTGGAATGGAGGTCAAATTATTCAGGCTAGCATTTTCTCAGGCATTCTTCGGGGCGATGAGAATAGGGGAATTAGTTAGTCTGACAAAAAAGCACAAGGGTAGACTGTTGTGGGAAGATGTGGAGTTGTTTGAGGACAGGTTAGAGTTTCGCATTAAAAAATCTAAAATGGACCAGGAAGGTAAGGGGTGTAGGGTGGTTCTCTTCCCGGTTTCAGGTACTGTTATGTGTCCGGTTCAATATTTTAGGGACTTTTTGTCGGGGGTTGGTTTAGCGGAAGAACCTTTACTTAGGCACCTTGATGGTACATATTTGTCAAGGTTCCAATTCATTGCTGTGTTCAGGAGGTGTTTAGTTTTGTGTGATAGACGCCCTGAGGATTTTGGTGGCCATTCATTTTGAATTGGAGCGGCTACTGAAGCGGCTTGCCGGGGTTTGGGGGACAACATAGTCCGTAGAATTGGTCGGTGTTAGTCCTTGCGTTTTAGGAGCTATGTACGTCCTGAATGGCTTAATTAATATGGTTTATTGTATTTTCTGTGTGTTTCCGGTGCTTTGTTTTTCAGGTGGAGGTTCCGGTGCCCTTGTGTGGATTATGGGGCATTCTTTTGTTTTCTGGGGGCTATGCGAGCTGCAGTATGGCCTGAAAGTCAACAGTTGGGGTTTGCAAGGGATCAGGTGATGGTAAGGTGGTTGGGCATGAGAGGCATGTCTTGGTCGAAAGTAATGTCGGAGTTTGATAAGTTTTCTAGATTGGATAGGTCCCCAGATATTCTTGTCCTCCATGTGGGAGGCAACGGCTTGGGCTCCAGGCCGTTTCAAATTTGATGTTCTGAGATTGTGGGCAATGACACCGGGCCTTGTGACCGTCTGGTCAGATATTGTGTATAGGCATGTTTGGAAAGGGGCCTGCAATGTCGATGCATTTAATAAGGCCAGAGTGAAAGTGAACTGGGCAGTGGCCAGATTCTTTCAAAAGAATGGATGTACTGCTGTCCGTCATAGGGAATTTGAGTCAGGTGAAGGAAATTTTTGGAGAAGGGATGGTGTCCACCTGAATGCAGTGGGGACGGATTTGTGGTGCCTGGCCATTCAAAACAGGATTGAGGTGGCTTTGAAGGTGTGGAGGGATGCAAAGTCTTAAGGAGGTCAAGACTTTACGCTATGGCGGGGGGTCCTCGGAGTTGGACAGAAAGGATGATGGTTATGTGGTTGAGGAGGGGGGGCTCTGGACTCCCCAAAAGGATTGGCATTACTATGCCGGGAAATTGGGTCTGGCTTAAAAGGAGGAGTCTAGTTTATAGGATTCCTTTCGCCTGGGGATTGGCAAACCTGTGCCTCTGAGCTGGGCTGACGGCTGGAGGTAATTTACAATTTGGGTAGTTGGCCAGACTGTGGGCTTCGAAGACCTCCTTAGCCTGGGAGTTAGGGTCTTGCATTACTCAGGGATTTTATACACTGTTATACATTGTTCTTTAGATGTTTGTTTGCAATAAAAATGGTTGCTGTGGCCAATTCATTCCAATCATGTGTGTCGAGTCTTTATTTCAGGTTGCAGCTTTTTTGGTAGGTGGAATAATAATAATAAGAAGAACTAGACCTACCACGTCATGCGAGCGTTTTTAGAATCACAGCATTTCTACTGCTGATCTTTTTTCCTGCAATGTGAGGATGGGATTAGATAGGATCCCATACACTTTGCAGGCAATGTGAAACACAGTGTTTTTGCAACACAGGGACCTGGCCTAAAATAGGTCATCAATAATGAACTGGGTGTGGTTTTGACACATTCTACTATTGAGAGTATAGTGTAGAGCAGTAATCAGATAGCATTGTATACTGTGTGGTGCTAAATGGTGTTATGCTCTGCTCCATTTCAATCGAGACTCATAAATAGCTAAGCGTGCACACTCTTTCACTCCTGTTCTTGGGTTCAGTGCATGGACTACTTAGATACGGTGGCTTGCAAAAGTATTCATACCCCTTGAACTAGTACACATTTTTGTCACCTTACAACCACAAACTTAAATGTATTTTGAGATTGTAACAGATAATTGTGCAGTAGAAGAAAAATAATAGGGGGTTTTCAAAATTTTAATCAAATAAAGAGAAAAGTGTGACGTGCAAAAATATTCAGCCCCCATATCAATACTTTGTAGAGACACCTTTTTCTGCAATTACAGCTGCACGTTTTTTGCTGTATGTCTCTACCAGCTTTGCATAGCTAGAGACTGCGATTTTTTTTCCATTTTTCTTTGCAAAATAGACCCAGCTCAGCCATATTGGATGAAGAGCGTCTGCGAACAGCAATTTTCATGACTTGCCACAGATGCTCAATGGGATTTAGGTCTGGACTTTGACTGGGCCATTCTAACACAAGACTATTCTTTGACCTAAACCTTTCAATTGTAGCCCTGGCTGTATGTTTAGGGTCATTGTCTTGCTAAAGGGTGAATCTCCTTCCCATCTCAAGTCTTTTGCAGCCTCCAACAAGTTTTCTTCCGGGATTGCCCTGTATTTAGTGCCATTCATCCACCCATCAACTCTGACCAGCTTCCCTGTCCCTGCTGAAGAAAATCCTCCCCACAGCCTGATGTCACAGTGGGGTTGGTGTGTTCAGGGTGATGTGCAACGTTACTTTTCCACCACACACAGCACTTTGTATTTAAGCCAGAAAGTTAAACTTTGGTCTCATCTGACCAGAGCACCTTCTTCCACATGTTTACTGTATCCCCTGTGTTTGTTTGTGGCAAACAGCATTTCTTATGTCTTTCTTTCAACAATGGTTTTCTTCTTGCCGCTCTTTCATAAAGGCTAGATTTGTGGAGTGCATGACTTATAGTTGTCCTGTGGACAGATTCTCCCACCTGAGCTGTGGATTTCTGCAGCTCCTGCAGAGTGACCATGGACCTCTTGGTTGCTTCTCTGACCAGTGCTCTCCTTGCTTGATCTGTCAGTTTAGATAGACGACCATGTCTTGGTAGGTTGCAGTTGTAGAATGCTTTTTCCATTTTCGGATGATGGATTGAACATTGCTCTTTGGGATGTTTTTATAACCTAGCCCTGATTTAAACTTCTCCACAACTTTATCTCTGACCTGTCTGGCGAGTTCCTTGGTCTTCACGATGCTTTTTGTTCACTAGTGTTCTGTAACAAACCACTGAGGCCTCCACAGAGCAGGTGTATTTATACCAAGAATAAATAACACACAGACGGAATACAGAGGATGAACACACTTATACGTCACACTTTTCAGATTATTTGATTACAATTTTGAAAGCCATCTATCATTTTCCTGCCACTTCACAATTATCTGCTACTTTGCATTGGTTATCACTTACAATACATTTAAGTTTGTGGTTGTAAGGTGACAATGTGAAAAAGTTTAATACTTTTGCAAGCCATTGTATGGGGAAAAAAAAGTCTAGAGTTAGAAACCGCATTTCATTTGCTCACAGAAACACAAAGGTTTTATGTTACAAATCTATAAAATAAAACAAAAACATAAACACATAAAAATACTATTAACAGCTAAAGATTTCATTATGGATTTATCTTTATTACAACTCATTACTTCTCATTATTTGTAAGAATGTAATGTTCTTTATAGCTCACACGATGAATGTCTCTCCTTCAGCTCATTGTGATTTTCCTTCCGATTCAAGCAGCAGAATACAGATATTTCCCAGAGTGAGCAGCTATTGAATAACATTAAGCCGGCCTAGAAGGGAAATTTAATGTATGTTCTTACAAACATAAAGTTTTATTCTGAAATCTATTTGCCCTGTAATATGTCTAGAGAGAAGCAATTTTTGGATGCATTTTCAAGAAAAATGAATGTCTATAACCAAGAATGCGTCATAATATGAGAAGTATGAAAAATGGCCACACATGGGGCAAATTCATCATTCTCGCTACGCCAGAAAACTGATCCTGAGGCACATGATTGGTGCAAGGCCCCAATCCACACCGTGCCTGCCATATTCTGCAAATGTGAGGGACAGGGATCGAGGAGGGACAAGGTGTCTGAGTCTTGGTCTGACATAACTCACGGAGCAGCAGTAGGAGCCGTTATTAAGACTGGCGCACGATGCCATACTACCAATAATTTATTGTAAGGTGTAACCTTTATAGGTTAGCAAATATTGAGCCACAAAGAGGCAGGTTACTTGTAGAGCCAAAACAATTCTAGTCAAGAGGTTTCCCGTGTATATACAATAAGTGAACCTCTTACATTGCACTTGACATAGTACACCAGGGTCACTTTCACAAATGGTCATAGACTCTGGGCAGGTTGGTATGGTCACATAATAGAAATATCAGTGTCTAAACACTTATTATAGCGATAGAATTAATACCACCATGAAATAACCAATACACTGTGTTGTTATGGAGGTCTCTTAGATAAGATGAAGTCTTAGCTTCCTTCTCCATATCAAAGCTATCACCTAGGGTAAAGCACTTCCAAAAGCAGTGAGCTCCATACACTGTGTAGTGGCTATGCCGGGTTATCCCAGCTCAACTACTATTTACTCCATACACTTGCACAGATTGAGATTCTGCAGTTTTGGTCAATATGTAAATGAGCTCTTTGGAGGAACAAAGGTGTTGTCATTGCTCAGAAAAGATAATTCCCTTGCAGCTCCACAGACAGTGGTGTAAAGACTGGGCCACCCAGCAAACTTTTGACTTGGGCCCCCCCCATGGCATAGCGCCCCCTTTCCTGGACCCCACACAGTATAACACCCCATTTATACAAACTATATTGTTCCAAAGTTGCCTCCAGACAGTATAATGTCCCATAATGGCCCCTCCACACAGTATAATGTCTCACTGTAGCCCCTGCACACACAGTACTGTGCCCCATAGTGGACCCTTCACACAGTATTATGCCCCCATAGTGTACCACCCATGAACAGAGAATAAGGATCGGAGACCGTAGGAAGGATACAAACATAAAAAAAAAAACACTGTTACTTCCCTCTCCTGGGCTCCAGTGCACTTCCCACTGCTGTTGGCCCTATTCAATGTTGGTACAGATGCACATAAGCCAGGCCGGTGTCGCGAAGCATAATGATGCTGGTCTGGCCCACATGACGTCTGGGGCGTTTCAAAATAGGCCCAAAGACTGCCGGAGTGCAGGAGAAGTAAGTAACAATGCTTTTTATGTTCCCTGATATCTCCTAGCCCTCCAACCATTATACTCTGGGATCTTAAAAGCCCCCAGAGTTTAATGATAGCAGTGTTTCTGGGGTTTGCAGGCCTGCAGCCTCACTTACTGATCCCACTCTTGTTCATGGCCGCCTCCACTTCCCAGGCAGCCTTGAGCAGGAGCGAGGATTGGTAAGTAAATAGGGTCTGTTACCTGCAGGGGTTACTCCAGCAGGTAATGGCCTATAAGAAAAAACAAACATCAGGGGCCCCCTAATATCCCAGGTCCTGTGGCAGTCACTACTGCTGCCACCCCAGTATTTACGCTCATTGCATACTAACAAATACAGCGATGTCTCAGCAATAGAGGTTCCGATTCACAAGGAGGCAGCACCATTTAATTCAGGTGACACTAGTCTATCTGTGGGCTGGGTTGATATGCTGTGTTCTAGTGACAGACTCCCTTTAAAGGGGCTCTATCATTGGGAAAAGTAATTCTTAACTAAACACATCCTTGCATAGCCTTTAGGAAGGCTATTCCACACTTACCTATAGTATGTAAATTGCCTCAGTGGTTTTTGAATAAGTCCATTTTTATTCATATGCTAATGAGCTTCCAGCCAGTACAGGAAGTTCCCAGCAGCACTCATCTCTGCTATTATCTCCTATGTATGTGTGGAAACAGGAAGCTGAGTCGTCGTCATCATCATCATCAGCCTGTGCTGTATACACTCATAGGAAACAATAGCAAAGAGGGTGCATGATGTATCATGCAGCAGTCTAATTAGCATATGAATAAAAATGGACTTATTCAAAAACCACTGAGGCAATTTAAATACTAAAGGTAGGTGTGCAATAGACTTTCTAAAGCCTATGCAAGGATGTGATTAGTTAAAAATGACTTTTCCCAATGATAGAGCCCCTTTAAGAGGACAAAATGATGCATGGTGCTTTGTGCAATAGAGCAATAAAGTTTTATCCTTTATGGGATGCTGCAGCCGTAGTTGTTTTCTTGAAGTCAATCTGGAAATACAGGGAAATACTTGAGCGACTGGTTGTGGCAAAAACAACTTTGGCCTTTCAAGATTTCAGCATGGGAGAACGGGAGTGGCTAAGGGCAAAGTCTTCAAATCCTAGGGCTCAGGCCGGAAAGCAGTGTTTTTGTTGCAGATTTTGCTGCGTTTATTGAGACAAAGTCAGGAGTGACTTGAAAATTAGTAGAAAATATAAAGGAAGTATTTGGATTTTTCTCTTAAATCCATTCCTTACATTGGATCAAAAAAATGCAGCAAAATATGCTGCGTTCCCGCAGAGTGGGGTCATTGCCTTGATCAGATTCCAAAGCAACTTCAGAACTAGAGCAGAATGAAAAAGACAAATCTATGGGTCCTAGCTCTTTGGTTCATTTTCACCGAGAACTACTTCACAACATTCACCGCATACAACAATGGCAGATGGTGCTCCGCACCTTCCATGCTGGTTATTCTCAATGGTACTATTTGTTCACTCACAATACACCACAGTCACATGTTCATAGTTCACAAACTGCGCTGTTTCAGGAATCCTTTTAGCCCAAAAGCCAATAATCTTCCCTTTTTGCAAATTGCACAACTTATACTGTATATCCACCAAGCCAGCTCATGATAAGTCACTTCAAAAGTACGAGGTTATCATAATAATGTGACTGGACTATGAAGAACGTTTTAGGGCTTCTTCACATCTGCGCCCCGAGTCTCCGTTTTGCAGGTTTACGTTTCCTGCCCGAAACTGGACAGGAGATGGAAATCTGGAGTCATTTTTCAAACCCATTCATTTGACAAAGGAAGAGAGAACTATACATCACAGCTTGCCCAGGCTCTTCTTATGGGATGTCAGAGAACATATAAAGAGGAAACTCCTCAACATTTCCCTGGCTACCAGCTCTCAAACTAGAAGAAAGTACAGAATTCATCAGCTCTTCCCTCTTCTCCTCGGCGCAGAAGCTCTGAGATCCTTCAGATACCACTTCTTTTCTCTACTGCTGAACTCCTTAGAGATGGGTAGTGGAGAGGGCATTGAGGTCATGAAACGTGTTGCAGGGTTCTCAGGGCCATTTAAATACTTTAGTGGGCCCTGCTCAAAGGGTTTCCTAAGTGGGCCACATCCATAATGTAATGTCTTCTCACGGGGTCCCAACGTTATGTCCCCTCTGTGACCTTAGATCAGTGACCATTGTGCCTCCCTGACATCAATAGCTGAGACCTGAATGGTGAAGCCCTAAGCAGATTGTCCTGTGCTCCACCACTGTACTCAACTTTATCCGCCTCCTAAGAACATAGAGCTGAGATTGCCGCCTACTGTTCGGAACAGTACCTGCCATATGGGACTGTCCCACTTGATCCGGTCAAACAAAAAGAGGCCCACACTACTGTAGGGTTCAGTGTAGATGCACGGTTACCCCTATTGCTAAAGAGACTTTCAGGGGCCATAAACAGCTGCTGTTCTATGGTTAATACAGCTCAAGACTACAGACCTGAAAGCAGGGGTGGGTTGACAAAACCCCCATCTAATAACGGCCCCATCAGAGAATAAGTAATTCTGTGCAAAGTATGGATAGAAGGAGAGCAGCAGCTCTGTGTAAGTAATGAAGGTGGGGCAGCCTGCAGCAGTCCTGTGCAAAATATATGAAGGCGCTGCAGCAGTGTTTAAGGTACTCAGGAATGCTGCACCCTATTGCTTCATATTTTACCCAGGACTGGTGATCATACAGCCATGAGCCTGGTAAAACTGCCAATCTGTGCTCATGCCAGCAGTAGAGCTGCAACATTTTAAAGGGGCTCTATCAGCAAAATTATGCTGTATGAGCCCCACATATGCGTGAATAGCCTTTAAAAAGGCCATTCAGGCATTGCTAATGTTATATTAAACTACCCCCTCATTTTAAAATAATACCCTAAAAAAGAATATGATAATCATACCATATCGTGCACGCTGGGCGGGCATGCACGGTCTGACGTCATCTTTAGCCATGCCTACATCTTCTTTCAGCGATGTCCTTGGGTCCAGTCTTCCTGGTCTTCTTCTTCCGGCGTCATTGCTTGTAATCCAGCACCGGCGCAGTAGCAGGGGAACTGGGCATGTAGGCGTGGCTAAAAATGACGTCGGACTGTGCATGCCCGCTCAGCGTGCACGATATGGTATGATTATCATATTCTTTTTTAGGGTATTATTTTAAAACAGGGGGGGGGGGGGGTAGTTTAATATAACAGTTGAATGGCCTTTTTAAAGACTATTCACGCATATGTGGGGCTCTATCAGCATAATTTTGAACCACAAAATTTGAACCACCTTTAAAACACAATGTGTGACCATTGACCTAGTCCAGACCCCAAAATAAAAACACCCCCCAAACGAGAGCCAAAAAACCCATAAAATAGACCCCTAAACAAAGTAAAGATCCCATACCCCAAAATAGCTAAAGTGGGAGAGCTACATAGAACAGTATGAGAAGAGACGAGAGAAGTGATACCTTGCACTGTCCATATAGGGCCGGTTACAAACAAAGTGTGACTATGGGCAAAAAATTCTGACCTGCTGCACCAACAACACAGTTATATTTAGCCAAGACTCTGTGCAGAGCACTGCAGCATTAATGTGTAGCACTAGCAGAGTTACCAGGATCTAAAAAGATAAGGTCTGACTCCCTGCGGTAATGCCCGGCTCCCCCTCCCCTCACCTGTGGTAATGCCCGGCTCCCCCTCCTCTCACCTGTGGTAATGCCCGGCTCCCCCTCCTCTCACCTGTGGTAATGCCCGGCTCCCCCTCCTCTCACCTGTGGTAATGCCCGGCTCTCCCCTCCCTCACCTGTGGTAATGCCCGGCTCTACCCTCCCCTCACCTGTGGTAATGCCGGCTCCCTCTCCTCTCACCTGTGGTAATGCCCGGCTCTCCCTCCCTCACCTGTGGTAATGCCTAGCTCTCTCTCCCTCCCTCACCTGTGGCAGTGCCCAGCTCTCTCCTCCCCTCACCTGTGGCAGTGCCCGGCTCTCCCTCCCTCACCTGTGGTAATGCCTGGCTCTCCCCTCCCTCACCTGTGGTAATGCCCGGCTCTCTCCTCCCTCACCTGTGGTAATGCCCGGTTCTACCCTCCCTCACCTGTGGTAATGCCCGGCTCTCTCTCCCCTCACCTGTGGTAATGCCGGCTCCCTCCCCTCACCTGTGGCAGTGCCTGGCTCTCCCTCCCTCACCTGTGGTAATGCCTGGCTCTCCCCTCCCTCACCTGTGGTAATGCCCGGCTCTCCCCTCCCTTACCTGTGGTAATGCCCGGCTCTCCCCTCCCTCACCTGTGGTAATGCCCGGCTCTACCCTCCCTCATCTGTGGTAATGCCCGGCTCTCTCTCCCCTCACCTGTGGTAATGCCTAGATCTCTCTCCCTCCCCTCACCTGTGGTAATGCCCGGCTCCCCCTCCCCTCACCTGTGGTAATGCCCGGCTCCCCCACCTCTCACCTGTGGTAATGCCCGGCTCCCCCTCCTCTCACCTGTGGTAATGCCCGGCTCTACCCTCCCTCACCTGTGGTAATGCCTAGCTCTCTCTCCCTCCCTCACCTGTGGCAGTGCCCAGCTCTCTCCTCCCCTCACCTGTGGCAGTGCCCGGCTCTCCCTCCCTCACCTGTGGTAATGCCCGTCTCTCCCCTCCCTCACCTGGTGCAGTGCCCGGCTCTCCCTCCCTCACCTGTGGTAATGCCCGGCTCTCCCCTCCCTCACCTGTGGCAGTGCCCGGCTCTTCCCTCCCTCACCTGTGGTAATGCCCGGCTCTCCCTCCCCTCACCTGTGGTAATGCCCGGCTCTCTCCCCCCCCCCCCCTCACCTGTGGCAGTGCCCGGCTCTCCCCTCCCTCACCTGTGGTAATGCCCGGCTCTCTCTCCCCTCCCTCACCTGTGGCAGTGCCCAGCTCTCTCCTCCCCTCACCTGTGGCAGTGCCCGGCTCTCCCTCCCTCACCTGTGGTAATGCCCGGCTCTCCCCTCCCTCACCTGGTGCAGTGCCCGGCTCTCCCTCCCTCACCTGTGGTAATGCCCGGCTCTCCCCTCCATCACCTGTGGTAATGCCCGGCTCTCCCCTCCCTTACCTGTGGTAATGCCCGGTTCTACCCTCCCTCACCTGTGGTAATGCCCGGCTCTCTCTCCCCTCACCTGTGGTAATGCCGGCTCCCTCCCCTCACCTGTGGCAGTGCCTGGCTCTCCCTCCCTCACCTGTGGTAATGCCCGGCTCTCCCCTCCCTTACCTGTGGTAATGCCCGGCTCTCCCCTCCCTCACCTGTGGTAATGCCCGGCTCTACCCTCCCTCATCTGTGGTAATGCCCGGCTCTCTCTCCCCTCACCTGTGGTAATGCCTAGATCTCTCTCCCTCCCCTCACCTGTGGTAATGCCCGGCTCCCCCTCCCCTCACCTGTGGTAATGCCCGGCTCCCCCTCCTCTCACCTGTGGTAATGCCCGGCTCCCCCTCCTCTCACCTGTGGTAATGCCCGGCTCTACCCTCCCTCACCTGTGGTAATGCCTAGCTCTCTCTCCCTCCCTCACCTGTGGCAGTGCCCAGCTCTCTCCTCCCCTCACCTGTGGTAATGCCCGGCTCTCCCCTCCCTCACCTGGTGCAGTGCCCGGCTCTCCCTCCCTCACCTGTAGTAATGCCCGGCTCTCCCCTCCCTCACCTGTGGTAATGCCCGGCTCCCCCTCCCCTCACCTGTGGTAATGCCCAGCTCTCTCTCCCTCCCCTCACCTGTGGCAGTGCCCGGCTCTCCCCTCCCTCACCTGTGGCAGTGCCCGGCTCTCCCCTCCCTCACCTATGGTAATGCCCGGCTCTCCCCTCCCTCACCTGTGGCAGTGCCCGGCTCTCCCCTCCCTCACCTATGGTAATGCCCGGCTCTCCCCTCCCTCACCTGTGGCAGTGCCCGGCTCTCCCCTCCCTCACCTATGGTAATGCCCGGCTCTCCCTCCCTCACCTGTGGCAGTGCCCGGCTCTCCCCTCCCTCACCTATGGTAATGCCCGGCTCTCCCTCCCTCACCTGTGGCAGTGCCCGGCTCTCCCCTCCCTCACCTATGGTAATGCCCGGTTCTCCCCTCCCTCACCTGTGGCAGTGCCCGGCTCTCCCCTCCCTCACCTGTGGTAATGCCGGCTCCCTCCCCTCACCTGTGGCTGTGGCAGTGCCTGGCTCCCCCCCCCCCTCACCTGTGGCAGTGCCCGGCTCTCCCCTCCCTCACCTGTGGTAATGCCCGGCTCTCTCTCCCCCCCCCTCACCTGTGGCAGTGCCCGGCTCTCCCCTCCCTCACCTGTGGTAATGCCCGGCTCTCTCTCCCCTCCCTCACCTGTGGTAATGCCCGGCTCTCCCCTCCCTCACCTGTGGTAATGCCCGGCTCTCCCCTCCCTCACCTGTGGTAATGCCCGGCTCTCCCCTCCCTCACCTGTGGTAATGCCCGGCTCTCCCCTCCCTCACCTGTGGTAATGCCCGGCTCTCCCCTCCCTTACCTGTGGTAATGCCCGGCTCTTCCTCCCTCACCTGTGGTAATGCCCGGCTCTCCCCTCCCTCACCTGGTGCAGTGCCCGGCTCTCTCCTCCCTTACCTGCCGCCTAGGTGCTGCTCTCCTGCCCGCTGAGACTTGTTGCTCGCACCGCCCCCAGGTGCGGTGCTCATTGGCTGCAGGAGCTGCGGGTTGGAGCGGATTCCCCGGGCACGCCTGGGAGAGGTGGAGCGGCGGCGTCCAGCGGTGGCTTTGCAGAGGCAGAAAGGTGGCAGAAGGTTTGCGCATCTGTGGGCATGGCGCGGTGTGGCAGGGGGCGCCCGGCCGCTCTCACAGTCCGCTGAGCCCACCTATATAACCCGCTACATGGTCAGACCCTCTCTGCGGTGCCGGCTCAGAAGGCGCACACTCTGCTCCTGTGGAGATGGACGCCAAAGTTTCGGAGAGAGCGGCCGCCTCCTCCTCTTCATCACTTTCTTCCTCGGGCTCCCAGACTCTGTCAGAAGGAGAGATGAAGGCGCCTACTGAGGGGAGCAGCACCGACTGCGACTCTGAGGGTCAGCACCTCACCCGGGAGGAGGCGGCGGGGAGACGGGAGACCGGAGAGCAGGACGAGGCGGACGAGGAGGTGAGAGCTGCCCCGTGTCCGAGCATGTGTCTGTAGTCTGCACTGAGAGTGTATATGGATATACCTGTGTATATGGATATACCTATGTATATACCTGTGTATATGGATATACCTGTGTACAAGGTGTCCATAGAGCACCAGCATATACTGCAGCGCTGTACACATTGCAGGCACTCCCCAGTGGAGCTTGCAATCTAATTCCCCTATCTCCTACGTCTATCCAGTAAGATATGTGAGTGTATATATACAGTATGTGTGTTTACATCTATCCAAAATGTGTACACCAGTATATAACTATGTATGATGTGCTTATATAGCGCTAACATATGCTGCAGCACTGTCACATCCACCACTGTCAAAAAGTATTTCCCCATCTTTGATATATATCTGTTAAGATCTGTATATATATATATATATATATATATATATATATATATGTATGTATCTGTAACTGTTGCTCTATGTATTGCTGCTTATGGTGAAATAGCGCTGACCTATACCATGGCGTCAAGAGCGGTCAGCCTGATTATTGGACAACTTGGTCAAAGATGACAGATGGTCAACAACCACCTAAATTTGCATGGAAAAGTGGATTTGTCAAGTGGGCGGCCTTTTAGAGAGGTTTCACTGTCTATTATTCTAACTACATTAATCTGAACAAGCTCCAAGTAGGCAGCGGATGTTTTACGGACACTGGTCAGTCCTGGAATTCACGGACTATACCCAATGGGGTTCGCAGTGTCAGAAACATCCGATGTGCAGTGAATCCTCTTTGAGATGGTCACACAAATGTGCAAAAAGAGGGGGGGAGGGATGGTCAAGGTGCATAATATAGGAATGGACAATCTGTTTTGGATGAGGGGGTAGCCTTCTCAATCAGGTGGGGTTTTTGGAAATGTTTCACTGTATACTTATGAAGATGTGGTGTGTGTATGTGTATATAGATCTGTGTATACATATATACAAACGGACACACGTGGAAATTGCTTAATGACAACAGCGATAAGCCGGACGTGAGTGGCTTGTGTTCCTGCCAAGGTAAATATCTCGGCGTGTCAGTGTGTGTGCTTGGCATTACAATACACTCACTCATGTCATACACACATGGCGATCTGTGCGCAGGAGTCCTGCATACACCTCTATATGACAGTGAAGGACTGACCTGGCCCCAATGATCAGATCTACGACTTATCGGACCGTGTATACAACTGTGTATTGTAGCTATGCACGTTGTACACCCTGACCATGAAGTTTATTAGACTGTTACTATGTGAACATTTATGGGATACGGTTTGTTGTCGCTTGTGGTTCCAGAGCTGCCATGGCCACCATATACCATGGCGTGATCATTCATTCCAGTCAATATTGATTAGAATTGCAGATTGGGATACGTCCACCTCATGTCCTATGGAATCTAGAGCGAGGCATGGGAATGCTGAGACAGGCAGAATGCTGGTAATGTTATACGGTGCGATGTGGAAACGCCAGCCGCTCATTACCTTATATCAGGCAGTGAAAACAAGGAATGATTAACTCACGTAATGAGTCTTAAGTGGCGAGACTGGGAGGACAGGCTTCTGTGCTGGACGTGTCTTGTGATTTGTGATGTGTAAGTTATTCTGTCCCTGTCTAGCTGGGCTGTAAACCTGAAATAGGATTTCAGTCGGTGTGACCCCAGGTGAGAGAGTGTTGTGTTTCATGACTTTGATAAATGCCTTTGTCATGGAGCGTAAATGTTCTCCGTGATGGTGGACGGGATTCGCATCCGTCTGCTCGCAGTCTCCAGTGCAATATGTGACCTTTCCAAGCAGTCGGGAAGAAGAAGAAAAATGTAAACTTATCAAATATTAATTTATTACTTTCAAAACGCTCAACTAAAGTTTTTTTTTTTTTTTTTATATACTTTTGACAGATCTTGGAATAGACTGGACGAGAGACGCGTCATCTTTCATCTGCTAGAATGTATCCTCTGCACGACACATACGGCTATTTATTGGGGGAGTTTACCAACCCTTAAAGGCCAGTCGTGCAACTTATGCGGCGTTCACACTTGCACCGCTGGCCGCCCTTTGTGTTTACGCCTAAATCCTTGGAAAAACTGCATAGGGACGGTTTGCCGGCGGTCAGTTTAAAAACCCATTCATTTGAATGGGTTTTTAAAACAAACCACTGGTGTCCGTATGCGGCCTCTCTGCGGTGAAACAGTGTTTTTTTTTTTTTTTTTGCATGGACACAAAGGCCTGCATGTCCGACATTGTGTCCGTGCAAAAAAAAATAAAAAAAAAATGGGTGAATGGATTTCTAAACTGACCATATGCAAGCCGTCCCCAACCTGTTTTTCCGGGGATTTAGGCGGAAACATAAATGGAAGATAATGGCGCAAGTGTGAACGCCGCATACGATGTTTGGCTCTGATATTCGCCTAAGATGTGCGGTGTCAGCAGTTTTTCTCACCACTTTATAGGACAGTTGGTGGATCGGGGCAGAGAGCTAGGCGAGCCAGGATAAGGACGCCTCAGTCTGTGAGAAGACTGGCCTGAGTTATAGCAAACTTATGTGCCCATCACTGACTGGCGTAGATATGAATTAAGGTACCCAGGACCTCCTAACATGCACCAGAATTAATCTGATGTCTAGTGCCTGGCGGAAGAATGAATTAAAGGGGTTGCCCAGGAATTTTAATTTTAAGGCCTATCCTTATCATAAGCCTTAAATATCTGATAGGTGGGGGACTGATATCTGGCCCTTGCGCTGATCAGCTGTAGGGGACTAAGCTTGTGACACCCCTGCTATACACAACATAGGGCCAGAAGCAGTTGGATCCTTGGTATAGTGAGGACTATTGGAGCTGAGTTTCAATACTGGAACCTGGCCACTATATAGGCCTGAAGCTATCGGCTTCTGGACCTGTTGTGCGTTGTATGGGTTCTAGAAGTGGCCCTGTATGGCTGACTGTGCATAGGATCTAGCACTCCACCAATCGGGCAATAAAATCCTAAACCCTGAACAATCCCTTTAAGGGTACGTTGAGACAGAGTTTTTTCGACCGGAACCTGAGGCTGAGGCCACCTCAGGTTCTGGTCCATAAGATGGCTAGCCGTGACTGAATGCCGGTGCACTGCATGACTGGCATAGAAACTGCAAGTTTTCAAAAATCCCCTCCATTGTGGTCTGCGCATTCAATGAATACTAAGTGCAGCACTGTACATTGTGTGGGGCTGTGCTTGATATTGCAATTCACCCCCTTTCACTTGTCTGGGACTGAGATGGCTGTACCTCATTACTGAATGAATGTGAGGTCATCAGAAGAGGAAAGAGACTAAAGTGATCTTGAGCGCTCTGTCCTTGTACAACAGGTGGTCTATGGGGGCTCCTGGATGACCCTTACTGATGAAGGATAAGCCATCCATATTTAATTCTTGGAAAACCACTTTTGACGGGCGTTTCGTCAGCGGTATATATCAGCAACTATTATGCTAGGTTGAGACTAGTGTTCAGGTCTCCGGGGTCCGCATGGGGACCTGAAAAACAGAGACCCTATCTGCTTAAAAAGCAGTCACCTGCGAAAACCCACAGACTCCAGAGACTGGCAGGGCGTTTCTCTCTGCTGATTTTAAGCGGAGTCTCATACAGAGACTCCAACGCAGATATGAACCTATTCCTCCACAATGTGCTCAGAACCTTAGGTTACAGTTGTATCCTGTTAGACTCGTATGCGCTATATTGTTTGTATTCCAGACATATACATTTTCTGTACTGACACATTGTAGCAATGGCTGCTCACTGGCTGGGTGTTAGCAGGGCAGATTCAGTAACACTGGTGCGTAGTATGTCAGTCTTAACAATTAGCAGTACTGGAATTGGATGCGCCGCAGTATTAAGAGGCCTTTACCTTTTAAATAATGGTTGAGCCTCTCGAGTTCTCCGTCATGTGCCAGAAATGAAGCCTAAATCAGTTTGGAGCGGGTTAGTATTCATCTGTAATATTTGCTAGTTTTAGGGAATAAATTATAATAAATTATTTGATCCCCGGTGGCCTTGCCCAAGTATGCATGACTTTTCTTTGAAGTGGTGGAATAAGTGCCGCAGTCTCTGCTTGAATATGATGGAACATTTATCAACTCCCTATTCCAGAAACTGGCATAAAAAAGTCAGAAACCACAAATTTGGGACTTTTTATCTCCATTTGCAGATTTTTTTTTTAAATTTTTTTATTCTGCTTTTACCACGTTGCAGAAAGGGGTTGTAGTGTGTGAAGGGCCTTACACAAGCTATATGGAGACAAATGGAGTGCTGGAGGATGCCCTAACTTACCATGAGGGGTGCGAGGCTTCCTAAATCAGGGGCATCCTCTGATAGCACAGGGGATATTAAGACTGGCGTATAAAACCTCAGTCTTTGTAGGTCAGCGGGTAACTTTTATGGCGTATCTTATACTATAGTTTGCAAGATATGGTGACAACGTTGCATACTTTATTGAAAAATTGTCTGCGCTACGAGGTATAGCAAGCACAAGGAGGCTATTGGTGTCCCAAAACGACTGTGGCTTACTTATGTGTGACTGATCCTATCCCCTATATGTTTTATCACCGTTCAGGCAGAAGGGAAAGGAGAATGAAGTGGAAACAAATTTACTCAGCAACCAGAACGTATCTGGAGAGCAGAACGGGTTCCATCTGTTGCTCATTGTGTTTTTTGGTTTTTTTTTCTCGGTTTTTACTTTTTGGAAGATGGCAGATCTAGACTTGAAACTTTCTGTCTGGCTTGTCTTAAAATTTGTCAGGGTTTCGTTGTGGGGTCTACTCAGATCATGAAAAATGTTCCTAACTTGACTGGTGCGCTGATGTGCCTGTGTACCCCACATGAGCACTGCAGTCAATTGGTGTCTTCAGCGGCATGTGGCAGAAGACTACAGAGGCCGGCCGCAGTGGTCACATGGGTAGATGGGCACATCATTGCCCCAGGGAAGTCATTGCACGGAACAAAACATGGCAATTCGTTTTGAAAATTATTCAATCCATTTTTCACAGATGCGAAAAATGGATAAACCATCGAGAAGGCGTACCCGTAAATCCAGCAGGGCTATGTGTGGAGGACACTGACCATACACCTGAATAAGCCCCAAATTTTATCAACTCTAAGGCACTGGTGGAAATTTTTCTTGCTGCCATTTTTACCTTGCAATTGGTCCAGCCCTGGCAAAAGTATTTGCATCTTGCCTAACATTTCTGCACGCACATTTTTTTTCCCGGCAATTGGATATTTCGGATAAACCCATTGGCCTAAGACCATCACTGATGAACTTGATGGACCTCAGATCTGTTGCAATTTTAATTCCATGATACAATTTGGTGGGTCGTCTCTTCCCAGCTCATGGACTAACACCCTAGTGTAACTTTGTCAGATAATTTCAAAATAAAAATATTACAAAAAATAAAATAAAAGGATTTTGAGACTCCTTGATGACCTAAGGATAGATCATTTATACAGGTCATCAGTGAGGACTGACATCTGAGACCCCCGCAGATCAACTGATTGCAGAACCCGCAGCCACACATGTTCCCGGCCTTGTCTTCATTTCGTCATGTGTCCCCGGCCTTGTCTCCATCTCAGATTCTTCTCTTTACTCTGTATCTTCTGTTGTAACAGCCGTCTAAGGCTTCAGATAACCCCATTATAATGTTCTTCATAGACACGTCCTGCTGATGGGCAAATTTCTCTGGAAGAAATGAAAGTGATTAGCCATGATGGAATAGATCATCCATGATATTCTCCATTTTATTAATGCAAATATTATCGAGCCTTTTCCCTAAATGAACTTGTATCTTGTGATTAGTGACCCATCCATCAGCCGGACCTCGAGCGAGCACCATGCTGGATTTCGTTTACTTTGGCTTTATTTCTTCGTGCTCTGATGTCTTGTCTTCATTTCTGTAAAGTGAAATATCCTCATATTGCCAATGATAATTTCACGCCTCATGATTGCCTCACCTCGGAAATCTGCTCTCCCCCTGCCCAGTAAATGAAGCCTCTAATTTGTAAGAACATCCAGACTGTAAGTAGATTTGACGTCCTCTGCTCAAACTAAACCGAAAATTGGCTTTTTCGGGGTCGACCCACTTGAATGAACCTGTCTGAATTAACCTGAGCTACAGGAGCTTTTTTTGGTTCTGAAATTTGGAAATCAATTTGCATTGCCGCAGAATATATACAGTATATTTTTTATTTAACCTGGGCAATGCACAGTTCCTAAGTCCTCGTACAAATTATAGTAAAGTCGAGTGCTCAATCCTTTTGTACTCTGGGGAGAATAGTCCCTACAGCAGATGTTTCACTATAATGCCAAACAGTAGTGTGAATTATAGCCCAGATCTATCTCCGCTCCATTTTTTCAGATGCACCTAATTTATTAAAGGGGTTGTCCAAGGAGGAGTATTAAAGGGGTTATCCACCTTCCAAAAATTGTCTGCAAATACATTCACAGCAGTGCTAAATACTCACTGGGTAGCGAACTTGCAAATGAAACATCACAGCATGATGTGACCTCAGATGTGGGAATGATTTATTACCTGCGATTTCATTGCAGGGGAGAGTGGAGAAGGGAGGAGTATACAGAGAGTGAGAGCAGGCAGATGAATCATGGGAAATGTAGTTTGTCCACAATTGCATGTAAATAACAGTGATACAAGGAGCAGCAAGTAAAATAAAGCAAAGGGTGCACAAGGGAGCAGTGACTATTTATTCCTGCTGTAGCTGTATTTTCTACAGATAATTTTTGGAAGCTGGATAATCCCTTAAATTTACTTACCTGGTTCCGACAATATTGCAACCCCTGGGTCATGTGATCTGAGGCAGTGTTCGGCCATCTTGGTTGCTCCCCTCTGAGTTTTAATTGTATAATCTCTGCAGCCAAATTAGGTGTGCTACGGCTTGGTGCTTTTTTTTTTTTTTTTTTCTTCTTTCTTTGCAGCCCCCAACCATTGCAAAGTTTGAAATCCATTGGTAAAACTGGTTGGTGCTGGTCTTTAGACGACTTTCACGAAAAGGAATTGGGAGCTGATTTTTTTTTTTTTTTTTAACATGGATTCTGCCTCAAAATCCGCTCCAAATTCTGTTGTCTGACTCCCATTGTTGTCAGTGGGAGGCAATGACAGATGCATCGTAGGTAATCTACCCACTGGTTTAGTCTGATTAACCAACCCCCTCCCTTACATTGTGTCTGGGGGTAATAGGTGAGCAAATCCACAGTCGGAAGTCCAAACCTCTACACAGAACTCTGCAGGAGAGGAATCTGAGGCAGTACTCCATGTGACTCTATCCTTACACAGAAGGTTGATGGGATTTATAGAAATCCCATCTGTTATGTTGCAACTGTAAATCACCAGCAGTGTGAACAGGGAGCATCAAGGCTCCACACACCAATGGCATTGAACCAACTGCAGAGAGAAATCTAAAACCTAGATTTGCCCCTGTATATAAGATAAGAGATAAGATAAGATAATCCTTTAATAGTCCCACATTGGGGAAATTTCAGCATGTTACAGCAGCATAGTAATACAGGTACAGGATAATACACAGTAATATATTACAGACGTAGACACACATATGCTGAGAAGAGAAGATATACTAGGAGTCCATAGCAGCTAAGGAACGGAAGAGAAAGAAGGAAGACTTCATGGTCATCGTCATAATCATTCATTAGTTCTCTGTGCGGAGTGATCTTCGCTTGGTCTGATGTAGATTATACAGCCTGGTCGCGGTTGGAAGGAAGGACTTGCGATAGCGCTCCTTCTCACACTTGGGGTGAAGCAGACGGTCACTTACAGTGCTGCCAAGTCCCATCAGGGTCCCATACATGGGGTGGGATTTGTTCTCCCTCATGGAGCTCACCATGGACAGTATCCTTCTGTCACCCACCACCTGTACTGGGTCCAGGGGGCTCCCCAGGACAGAGCTGGCCCTTCTGATCAGCCTGTCAAGTCTATTTCTGTCCCTGGTTGATATATTGCTCCCCCAGCAGGCCACACCGAAAAAGATGGCTGAGGCAACCACAGAGTTGAAGAACTGCCATCACCATATTCCAACGCAGTAATAAACATCATACCTTTGGTAGGGTGGTGCAAGCTGGAGCTAGTAGGGGGTCCGAGTGGCAAGAGAAGGTGCACCCAGGGATGAAGGCTGACCCCAGTGCCTCACATGCCTCATTTACATTTGCATAAATTTTTTTTTTTTTTTTTCCTTCCTACAAGTGTGACATACATAACAGAGATAAATTTTTCAGGGAACCTGGGCAGAACAGTATTGGTATGGGGTCAATATGGAAATATTGATTCTTTTTAGGATTTTAACCCATTCTCTGCCAGTTTGAAGAATAAAATAAATGTATCTTTTATTCATTGTCTCATTTTATAATTAAATGAGTCAATGTTGAATAGAGGGAAACCAAACTGGCAGATCATACAGTGTTACGCTAGGTTCACACTAGTGTTCGAGCCTCCCCGTCCCAGATTCTGCTTAAAATCAGCAGAGAGAAAAGTCAATTTTAGATCAGCAGTGGTTTGGCTGCTTGGACATCCGCAGATCAGCTGTTTCCATAGTGCCGCCGCGAGCTGCAGTGCTTACTTGCCATACTTCTACTAGTGCCATAGTGAGTACAGCAGCCTGTGTCTTATACACTTGAATGGCACAACCTCTGTAGTGCTTATTATGGCCAGAGAGCACTACAGCTTGTCGGCATGGGGAAACAGCTGATCTGCAGGGAGCCTTCACCAATCTAGAATTGATGACCTATTCTATGGATAGGACATGAATTTTAGAAAGCTGGATAATCTCTTTAATACAGATGATTGTTTCAGCCCCCATTATTTCTCTCTAATAGGAAACCTTGGCAAATCCAAAAAATGTTTTGTGCAATAATTCCGCCAGTTTATGTGCTTTGTGCTTTGAGACCACTTTACATGAGCACTACATGGCACCTCTTAGCATTGCTTTATCTGTCACATGGGCTTTGGTAACAGATATACGGCCATATTAGATTAATATATTTGTCACCTTGGGTATTAAGCCAGTCATCTCTGCAGATCGTGACTGATTCAGAATAGAAGGAGTCACGTTTTGCACAACTTCAGTTCTTAATAGAATTCAATTTCTTGAGACTCCCTCCTTCCTTGATTCCCTTCCTCTGTGTTCCTTTTGATTAGTAACACAAACAATCACTTGTAACCTGTTCACATTGTATAGTTTGCTAATCACTAGCTTTGCCCATCACCAGCCAGATGCTTCATGCATTGGGAAAGCTGCATTGTTGAAACCTGATGGCATTGTAATGTAATAAATAAAATGAGACAGGTCCATTATCTTGGTAATCTTTGTATGCTAATAACAGTCTCGTAGATGATATTGTGCTGGGTTTTTTTTTACCAGTGATGAGCTCTGGTCTACACAACATCCCAAAAGCCTGATCAATCACAGAGGCTACAAGGGGGGACGTGAAGGCTTGGAGACTTGATAAATGAGGGAGGATTGTCATAGATCATTTAACGTACTGTTCATGGTTTTGGCACCTCTATGGATAAATCAGAAACGTAAATGAACCAAGTGGTGTTATTTTTCCGTGAAGATACCACCAACAAAATGGAGTCATTGGTGCAGGTTTAATTATGAACATGCACCAGAATTCTGGCACAACTTGTGTCAAAAAACTGATATAATTCTTTTGCACCAAGTTTCTTCAGTCACGTTTTGTGCCTTGTCTGACAAAGATGCATGGCTTCCTCTAGGTTCACACGAGCGTCGCCTATCTATTGTAATGATCTGTTGGAGAACCAGAACAATGGAGAGGCAGTACACCAAAATAGCAGTAATAAATGGACTCCAAAGGACCACATTGACCGCCTGGTGTCCTGCGGTGAAAAACTGAATCTGGCAGAGGGAAAAGTCATTTACCGATTTTTGGGTGTACACTGCGATGGAGTCTCCAACGGATGTGAATGTAGTTGTAGGGGGCAAGGCATGGTTTTAGAACAACCTTGAGTAATCAAAAATTCGGAACATTTTGGTCCTTTTTTGGCATAAGCTGAACCATCAAATAGGTGTCTGAAGATCTTCCAGATTTACTGTGTGATGCCAAGTGGCATACTCTCAGATTGTATAGTCTAAATTTACACTCCTAACCATTAGACATGATTACTGCTTGCCCACCTATCCTATTCATTTTTATGGGGCCACTTTTCTGAAAGCCGATCAAAGTGATTAAGAATGGTGGCTGAGCATAGACAACACAATTTCAGCCACATTGGCAACTCGGGGACCCCTGATTGTAATGTTTTCTTGGGGTCCCATTTGTCGGACCCAAATTAATGAGACTCTCATCCCCATCTTGGAGTTATTTGTGGGAAAAAAAAAACCTTTAAAGAGGACCTTTTCATGTCCTCATCAACGTGTGGTATTATACACGGCCCATTGTCTGCTTTCCTGGTATGTGCCCCGGTGTTGGAGGTATTGGTGCCATTAGTTGTCTCAGAAGGCCTTATAGCCCAGCGTCTTCACTGGGCTGTGAGGAACAGCGCACCCCCAGCCTCCGGTTGTATTCTAACATAGCCTTGTACTGTTAGAGGAGGCGTTACTCACAGCTCAGTGTCATTGATGACAATGGTTTATTAATTGTCACGCTTAGGCATGTTTTATTACTGATCTGTTTGTATTATTTTATGGAACACATCTGAGTCACCACATTTGCAGACAATGTTTTAATTAAATATGCCGTACACAAGTAGGGCATTATCAAATGTGTATCCTTGTGTCGCCCTACAACTCCTTCAATAATGTAAATGAATGAAGTCGCATTGTGACCGCAAGATACAACTGTGACTTCCAGTCACAAAAAAATCCAGCAGCTTGATTTGTTAGTGAGTAAAAGTCACTGCAGCAGAACCCTCGATGTTAGGAAACCCCATACACAGTAGATGGTCAGTACATTTGGTCTGTGCACTTTCGGCTATCCCGGTATGTGCCCCAGTCCTGGACATATTGGTGCGGTTAGTGTCAGCACCGATATCTCTCCACTGTCACAAAGGCCGGCCTTACTGCCTAGTATCATTGCTGGGCTGTGCGGAGTGCCCACCCAGACAGTACAAGGTGATGATCACTAACCGGTGTTCTTCAGGAACGTTCATTACCAAACTTTATCTGGTAGTCTGCTCCATTTACATGCAGCAGATCATTGTTATGACATGGGAGATGGACGAATCATTCATTGTCATACGGTTTGCATTTGTCAGACTCAACCACTCAAAAAGTCAAGCACCAGGAACAGATTTCTAGGCTACTTGACTAACTGGGGACTGAGACTGGTCAAGTACAGTTTTACTCCATGTGTGATTGATAAGATGCATTACTTTTGTCAACCAGCACCAGTTCCCTGGCTACTAAGGCTAGGGCTACATGATGACTTTGGCCGCGATGATACTAGACTGTAAGGCCGACCTTTCTGACAGTGGGGAGATACCGGTGCTGAAACTAATGCAACCAATATCTCCTGGACTCTTATAGCCGACAGCACTCTGACTAAATGGAGTGACTGTCTACTGTGTACGGAGGTTTCTTAACTCTTCCCCAACATCAAAGATCAGGAGAGAGAAGGGTCGACTGCTGGATTCCAAGTTGCCTGATCATTTCCTTCTCATGGGATATAAGTAACTGATCTGTGTCTGGTATTAGCTTTGTCTCCTCTTCATACATGTTTATGTGAGGTTCAGCAGGTATCGCTGCAGGCCAGGCTACCATTTGGCTGATTGTTATTTTACAGCAAGTCTTTCAGGTCCCCAATTGCCTCCCTAACTAATAATATTGCCATGCAGGGGCCTTTAATAGGAGCGGAAATATATCTTTATGGCCACAAACTTATGAAACAATGCAGAGAGAGTCAACTTTTTGTGGATATTCAATTCATCTGCAAGTGCATTAGGGGCGGGGCCTAGCTTAATACATTTGCCTGTGACCCAGGCAGAGGTGCAAAATGTCATTCACAGCTATGAGGATGTCATTGAGCACGGATTAAAGAGGAGTCAAAGCTATGGCAACTGTATAGGTAAATCTGGCAAGTCAGGCCCCGTCCCTAGTGCACTTGCAGTGTGATTTACATATCCATAAAAAAGTTAATTCTCTCTCTGCTGGTTCATTGGTTTGTGGCCAGAAATATATGCTTCTGCTCCTCTTAAAGGCCCCTACTGGGTAGTTCTATTAGTTCGGGGGACACTTTGGGCCTGACGGTCTCCCTACGAATTGTATGGCCACCTCTAGAGAATCCCCGGGACTCACTTGAATGCATTTGAGCTGATTTATAGGGCTAGGTCTGTGGCCTATGTTCCTTCCATTCTGTTCCCCGCAGTGTGAGCTTTTCAGAAACATATGTTTGCCGCCTCCCGCTTCTGGAATCCATTATTATTTGGGGAAATAGAAGATATTGATGTGAACATGGATTTTATATATGGCCTTGTAATATCCCAGTGAACCAAGGGAATCGACACATCTCAGCTTAATTCATGGGTAAATGCATCTGTCGTTCCGTTTGTTTTTTAGGATAAATTAACTTTTTATGTGAATGGAGAAGTGATGAGTCCAGGCACGGGCGAGAATAAAGATGACAGATAGTTATGTTATAGAGGGGGTTATATTAGAAATGTATTAATGACACCTTGAAGCTCCATTTCCCGTGATGAACTGTCAGGGCAAGTGTGTGAACTTGTATAAGTGAAACAGAGCTTTTTATTTCTGCCTATTGCAGTGTTTAGCAGCCTTCTAGACTGCTGGAATAGCTTTGCGGTGATATGTAATACCATCAGCTGCCGGCTTCTACTCTGCAAGGCGCATATTGACGGTACACATGCCTGTGCGGTGGATGGGGGTTTAATAAATTATCCATTATGGTATGGTCTGTAGCTGTCAATAAGAAATGCTTTTGTTCAGCTTGAATGGGAGCCGCATTACTGTATCTCTCTATATTAAAAAATGGGATCTTGTGCTGGAAAGACGGCAATTAGAAGCTGCCAGACTGTCCTCCCCTGGGCTCCTGTTACGGAAGTCAGAAAGCTGATATTTATGAGTTTCTGGGTAAGGTTGCTGAATTGGCACTATAGGAGCTGTTTGATATCCTGGATTGTTTGATCTAACATGAGTTAAATGTATAGTGTGAACATCCCGACTGCTAACACTGGAGTGCCAGATGAAATGTCTGCATACGTGAAGAGGATTTGTGCCGCTATCATCCTAGGCAAATGCCTCCCGTCATCAAAAGGAAATACTACAGAGGTCTTTTGTGTATTGTATCCTACATCTTCCCATTGAGAAATGTGGGCCACCATGACTCGTAACAATGTTGATCTTCAGCGAGATGCAAAAAAAAATGAATGTAATGTATTATTTATTTAAAATGGGGGTTCATGAGAGGTGCAACTCAAGGCTCGTGGGACCCCAACACAATCTAAAAAGGTACCTCCACTTACCATGTGTCATTTATAATACTGGTGCTTTCCTATAGTCCTAAACCAGTCATACATGTATGATAGCTGTCCGTGCAATGCTTGGTTGGCTGGCGGTTATCTCACCTGACTTCACTATATGTGCGGGTTCAGCTGACATAGACCTAAGCTGAGCTGGTAAAACTTAATGTGAACGTAGGCTGAGTTCACATGGAGTTTTATGGTCAGGAATTTGGTCAGGAATCCCCCTCAAAATCAGCATCCAAAAAAAGACTCCCGATAGAGTTCTATTGGGAGGCTGATTTTGAGGCGGATTCCTGACCAAATAACTCAGTGTGAATGCAGTAAGGGTCCAGGGACACTCCTGAACCTCTTATAGTTATGCCCTGGGAAGAGAATACCGCCCCCCTCCCTTCTTTTAGGACATCATAATGGATCCCCAGCACAAGATGATACACAGTCCAGTCACAATAATGTGACCACCTGTCAAAATCCAGAATAACCACCTTTGGCAGAGCGGACCGCTGTCAGATGTGCAAGAAGAGAGGGGATGTTGTGATGATGTCACTGGGATGTTGTGCCATGCCGACTCCAGTGCTGTGTCCAGCTGCGCTAGGTTATGTGGTTGACCATCCATGGCGCGAACAACCCGATCGAGGTGGTCCCACAGATTCTCGATTGGGTTCAAGTCCAGGGAATTTGCTGGCCAAGGGAGTACGGTAAACTCATCCTGGTGCTCCTCGAACCACGCACGTGTACTGCGAGCTTTATGACACATCGCATTGTCCAGCTGGTAGATGCCATCATCCTGAGGAAAAACAATTCACATGTAGGGGTGAACATGGTCCGCAAGGATAGATGCATACTTGTGTTGATCCATTGTGCCTTCCACAATGATGAGTGCCCCCATATGACTGATGACACGTGCCTTCTGCCATTGGATATTTAACGTTGACGTCAAAAGTAGGCGGTGATCACATTAATATAACTGGACTGTGTATTTGGCAGGGTCTGACTGGCCCATCAAAGCACCTCAGACCAGTGCCAGTTCCTTGACACACACAAATAGGCTCCAAAGGCCTTTTTGTAGGGGACTATTGATCACTTGACACTAGGGGCTTTTCCTTGTAGGACACATCATAAATATCATGAATGAGTAGTTCTTTTTGATACGTCCTATGTGGATATGCACTGATTCTCTATAGATAGAGAGTGGGCCCTCAAAATAGGCTAATAGGTTCCCTAGTCCAACACTGCTTTTTGGTCAGTATCCATCCATATTTAAAGGGTTTGTCCCGTTTTTGAGAGGCAAATGCTATAGTTTGTATAATTATAATTAAAGTTATTAAATTTTCTGTCCATACTCATACAATGAAACTAAAAGTATATGGCTGTTAAGCTGATCATTTTCCACTTTGCACATGCCCACTTCTCGGGTAGTCCATTCTCCACCAGTCATATCATGTGCACAATCTCACGGGTCCTGATATTTTCTGGTTTTATGATTGAACACACGCATATACACATTGCATGTCTTGTTTATGTTTTGATATGACAGGCTTATGTATTCTGCGGTTTTGTTAACGGGAAACATAGAAACCTAGGAAAAAATGCAGTATTGGTTAAGCTCACACAGTTTGTTGTGTCAAGTAATCCCAGGCGCAGGCTACATTGCTGCCAGCAGCGAAGAATCAGAATGAAAAAAATGTAGTTCAGCACAACCAGGAATCTTCATAAAACCATCTGTTATTGGGGGCTTTAAAACAAAAATAATAGAGGAATGCATGCTACAAAAACTCACTAGCTTCAGCCCATAGACATAATACATTGTATGGACCAAAACTTGTAGGTTTTTTTGTAGTTTACAGTTTCTCCTTTTTATTTTTGTATTATTTCCTGATTCTCTTATGTGTCCTGCTTAAAAGTTGGGATATACCCCCTGTTTCCCCGAAAATAAGACGGTGTCTTATATTAAATTATCTTCCAAAATATATGACCTGTCTTCTTTTCGGGGGATGTCTTATGCAGCGGCTGGAGCGGGGGACAATCAGCACTCATGTCGGCGCTTCCTTAGCGGAGCACCGGCATGACTGCCAATTGTAGGTGGCCCAGGAGGTGAAGGGGGGGTGTCTTATTTTCGGGGAAACAGGGTAGTTATAGATTTGTCGTATAGCTTATGAAATCTAGATGTTTTTAATGAATTTATTCCTGGTTCGTGCTCTTTGGGATCTTATTGTGGCAGGCTTAGGAAAATTGGACTTTTCACACTGATGACCCATCCTAATGCCACATCGTCACTCTTGTTGCTTGAATAGGAGCAGGCTCCCTGTCTACTAGAGACTTCAAGAACAGCTAATCAGTGCCGGGTCTGGGTGCTGGTGCCTACCGATCACATACTAATTATTCTATTGAGCTCCTGACAGGCTTTCTTTAAATGGGCTCTATCCTTGGGGAAAACTCATTTTTTAACTAAGCATATACTTACATAGCCTTTAGAAAGGGTATTCCACACATACCTTTTGTATGTTAATTGCCTCAGTGGTTTTTGAATGAGTCCATTTTTATTCTTATGCTAATTAGCCTCCAGAGAGCACCCTGGAAGTCTCCTTGAGCACTGTTTGCTATATGTGTGTGAAAGGGAGGCGGCTGCTACTGCTGACTCCTAAGCCTTCCCTGCTCTCACGCATAGCAGACAGTGCTCGCTGAGACTTCCAGGTGCACACTGGAGCCTAATTAGCATGGGAATAAAAGTGGGCTCATTCAAAAACGACTGAGGCCATTAACATACAAAAGGTAGGTGTGGAATAGCCTTTCTAAAGGCTATGCAAGTATGTGCTTAGTTAAAAATGACTTTTCGCAATGATGGAGCCCCTTTAACTCATTCTGATTTAATGGTGGATGTCGGGTATTTTATGAGGACCTTTTATGACCTCAGAGATGTGCGGTATTTTATACTGCTATAAAGAAGGAAAATGGCTGAGGCAGTAGGGGGTTTAACCAGGTCATAGTCGGAAGGTAGGTATCAACAGAACAACAAAAATCTTCTCCAAGTTCCCTGTTAACACAGTCATTAAAGGGGTTATCTAGTCTCCGTGATGGTGGGGGGTCCAGGTTACCCTAACTTAGCTTGCTGCCGGGTTGGTTTGATGTGCTGGGTTCCAGTGACAGACTCCTTTTACACCCCCTTACACAGGATAACATAGCAGTGATCAAGAACATTCATTTCTAATGGAGAATATTGATACCATTAGTTTTGGCGCCAATATCTCCCCACTGTCACAAAGGCCGGCCTTAAGCCTAGTATCATGCTGAGCTGTGAGGAACGCCCACCCAGACAGTACAAGTCTATGATCAGGAACAGGTGTTCTTCAGGAACGTTCATTCCCAAACTTTACCTGGTAGCCTGCTCCATTTATATGAATCAGATCATTGCTGCTGCATGAGAGATGAACAAATCATTCATTCGAGCTGGTATTTGTCAGACTCAACCACTCAAAAAGTCAAGCATCGGGAACAGATTTCTAGGCTACTTGACTAACTAGAGACTTAGACTGGTCAAGTGCTGTCTTGCGCCATATGTGAATGATAAGGATGTATTACTTAGTCAAACAGCATCTGTTCAGTTCCCTGGCTACTAAGGCTGGGGATATATAATGACTTTGGCTGAAACTCCTGTTGCCATGTAGCCCTATGTCTCCTTCACTGATATAAATGAATATTGTCACATCGTGGCTGCTGCTACTGTGACTTTTAGTCACAAACAGATCATGTGCTACTGGATTTTTATTGTGACTGTAAGTCACAGTTGCATCTCCCTCGTGGTCACAATGGGACTTTGCTTCCAAAGTCCCTAGCTCTAGATTACCCCACTTAACCCCTTGAGCGGTCATTGGATATTGTCTTACTTGCTCAGTGTACAGCATATTTAATTAAAAGGACGTCTGAAAAATGTGTTGACTCAGACGTGTCCCATAACGTAATACAAACCTATCAGTAATAAAACACGCCTAAGTGTGATAATTAATAAACCGGAAATAGCCTTTAGTAGGAAAGAGCTAGACGTAATAAGAGCGAATATGTTTTTACACTGCGTCTTTTATTTATTAAGTGAACGGTTTCGGTTCTGCATGGGTAAAAAGCACACTCAAGCATTTGTGTACCGCACATTCAATTCTCGAGTGCCTTTGTGATTTGGTGCCTGACTAAACAGATGGCAAGCATTTAGTTGAAAATTGTTGCCGTAAACATAACTTTTTGCCCTCCGCTCTAGTTAATGTGGGATCCAGCTGTGCTGCTATTGTTTTATTGGAAGTTTTCGGTGCCTCTGCGGGTTTACTTTCATTGTAGCACTTCAAATAAGCAAAGGTGCTTGGGAAAAATGTCACCTATAAATGTAATTACAGATAAACTCTGAGAAGCCTGCTGACACCATATAAATGTACTGCAGTAAAGTAAGACTCAGCCTCCGGAGGAGGTGGGGTGCATGTCTCAGGATTTCCACTGTATTTGTGCCAAAATGTGGTCATGTACAATTACGTCTTGTTACCTGTTATTAATGTAGATGATCTTACACGTACACAAACAACCATAGAAACAATCTCAAATATGCAATTCATCATCTGATAACTGGAGTCTTCACCTCACTTGTGGACCACTCTTTGCAAATCTGCTTTCCACTTGTCAGGCACAGTTTCTTAGGTTCAATTCAGGATTTTTGACTGAACCATTCCAAATCCTTAGTTTAGTTTTTGAACCATTCAGAGGTGAACCTGCTGTTATGCTTTGGGTTATTGTCTTGCTGCATAATCCTGTTTGGGCTGTGTGACCAGATATTCTGTTTTAGGATATAGTGGTAGATTCTTGGCAAGTCACCAAAGTACCACCAAGATGCTTCACTATTGGACACTTTGTTAGAGGTAATGGAACCCATATGTACCAGAAAATTTCACTTTAGCTCCCCAGTCCACAGAACACTCTGCCAAAAGGCAAGGTGTTCATTAAAGGAATCGTGCCATGATAGACCTCTCTACATGATATGCCTTAAAGCGATTGTCTAGGGCAGGGGTAGGGAACCTTGTCTCTCCAGCTGTTGCAAAACTACAACTCCCAGCATGCATACTTCCTCTGCTGTTTTTGGAACTTCCATGGAAGTGAATGGAGCATGTTGGGAATTGTCGTTTCACAGCAGCTGCAGTGCTGAAGGTTCCCTACCTCTGGTCTAGGGAGGATTTGTTCACTTACCTGGTTTGGCAAAATGCTTTTGATGTACCCAGAGTTCTGGCGATGTCATGTACCTGGTTCATGTGATCGGAAGCAATGCTCAACCTCCTCCTTGATATCACAGATAAGTAATCAACAGTGCCATTGGGGCTGACTATAGTAAAACCAGCTGGGGCGGAGTGATCTGAGAAGCTGAATTCTGTATCTTATCACATGACCCAAGGTTGGTGAATTCTCTGGGTCTATCAGGAGCATTCTATGAGAACCTGGTAAGTGAATATATTTTCTTCCCTTTAAGGCTGGGACCCAACATTGCAAAAAAGTAGCACTTTTCTTGCAGGTTTTGCTGTGTTGTTTTGAATGAAGAGAAGGGAAACGGGCATAATTTATATTTTCCATTCCCTTTGTAGCCACTCCTCACTTTGGCTCAAACAACCACAGTAAGATCTTCAACATAAACGCTGCGTTTCTTCAATGTGGGGCCTCAGCCTTAATGTCTGAAAGATACAGGCCTACAACCCTATAAAGACAAGGTCCAGTTGATGGCCAAATCCAAACTGTCCCTGCTGATCTGATTTACAGAAACAGTTGTGCTTTGAGCTAGGCTTGTTTCCATAATTCCCATTGAATTCCAGCTGCGGGAACAACATAGAACAGAGAGCTATGCGGTTTACATAACTTGTGAGATGCAGTTACAGTAACTCCCACAGAAGTTAGTCTATGGGAATTGTAGGAAACCGCATTGGATGGTGAGCTACGCTGTTTCTGCATCTTGCAAGTTATGGAGAAAGACTTTCTCATTGTCCTACACTGTTGCCATAACCTCTATTGACTGATTTTTAGTTGCTGTAACCTCCGCTGTTTCTGTAAACCCAACTACTACTCACAGCCTTGATTTAGTGGGATGGAGGTGAGCTCGGACTGGTTTTAGGGGGTTATTTTTAGAGATAGGGGTAGGTGGCGTGACTAGTGTCTGTTCAGTGTGAGTCCAGCTATTGGGATCCTTACTGATCACGAGAACTTGGGTCTATTGTCTTCATTTGAGCAGATCAAAGATCGAGAAATTGCTTTGTTGAAGATGGCCAAGTACATTGTTTGGTAATCTTTGGCCATCCTATAGTTTGAAAGGAGCGGTAGTGCGCATGTCTGACTGCTACATGTTACACATAGAGGAGCAGGATGCTTTGTGATCGGACAGTAGGACCCCACTGATCAAATAATAACCTATCCTGTGTGTAGATAAGAGTTGGGGAAACCCCTTTAATGTTCCTTATGGTGAGCAGTGGTTGTCCTCTAATCTGATGAACTAAAATGAGTAAAGCCTGCCATTCCCTATAAGTTCTCCTGGATTCTTTTATAGCTACCTGGATAATTCCTAAATGGTCTCTTGGAAAGATGAGTTTTGTTTCACTGTAGTTCCAGGACCTAATAAATGGCTTTGTAACTATCTCCAAATTGCCAAATTTCAGAAAGTTTATTTCCCTCTCTTGTGGTTGTGGTATAGTGTGCAGCTTGTTTAGGGGAATTGCCCAAGGACTTAATACCATGTCAACCATATATGGAAAAACCTAAGTCCTGACATCTGTCTAGTATCAGAAATTCAGGAAAGAAACTGTTAATGTTAGCTAGCTTCTGACCGAAAAGATCTTGGCTTCAACATTCGCTCAGTTTTCCCAGGAAGATTACTGACGTCTCCCTCAGACAGAGGATCAAATCTTCTTGGCCTGTTGTTCAGTCTGAAATATTCACACAAATACCTGTGTGTTGGGCACCATGTTGAAATGAAGATCTATGACAGGATTTCTGTGCTCAGATTACCAGATTGGGGTATCCTGTATAACTATAAATGACTGCAATACTTCCCTGCCCGGGACCTGCAATGTTGTTCCTGGTTTTGTGTCCTTCTGTAGGTTTTAATCTAACGGCAGCAAACAAATTGGGCTGTTGCGAAGGCAACCTGAGGCCATACACGTGTATTCTCTTTTGTCCAAATGCTCATACCAGACTAACCTACGTAAATGGCAAGCTTGACCGAGTGTTCAAGGGTTCATGTGTTCTCAGTAGGGTTGAGCCCATCTTGAGATTTCAGAATCAATTTTTAAAATCCAATTTCCGATCATTTTCCAGCCGATCCTGATCGTGAAATTTGTTTGATTGCTTATCGAGATCCAATCTTTCCCAATTGCTCAATCCTAATTGTATATTATCTGTAGAGTAGGGTTGAGCTGATCTTGAGACTTCAAAATCCGATTATCCTCCAGCCGATGCCGATTGCGATCGTGAAATTTGCTCGATCGCTGATCGGGATCCGATCTTTCCCAATCCCGATTGCTCAACCTTAGTTCTCAATGGAAAGAGGAGTCTAGGGATATAAAGCTGTCCTAAGTCAAACCATTCACAAAAGCGAACAACGCATGGAGGGAACCCCGATCAATTGCACATACATATTAGGGCTTATTCACACATTACGTCTATATCAGACTTCCACTTGTGTGTTGTCCGCTTTTCACTGAGCATTACTAGGGGACGATCTGAAATTGCATTTGTTCATACATGTGGCTCTTTTCAGAAGGTTAGACTGCCTCTTTTTTTAAAAAAAAAAAAAAATTGTATTTCTTTTTTACATATTGAAAATCGGGGACACGTGGACAGATCAGGGATGAACAGTGTCAGGGTTGGATAAGGGCCCATGTCATGGCTTAGCCTGCAGAATGGTTGCCTCTGCTTTATTACCTATCCTGGTGCTGTTTTTGCAGAGTTGTAGGGAAAAACTAAAACTCCACTTTACCAACCCAATAACTGCGTTTCCTCTGCAATGATATTTTTTTTTCTTAAATCACTGTAATATCCCCCTCCCCCACTCCCCATATACACTTCCTATTGTTTGCTTGTTTGTATGATCTTGGGTATATCTGAGAACGTAAATGACCATAGAAAATGTAATTGCTTTTACTTTATTTTCTCTTTTTATTGTCCCTAAAAAGGCAGGGAATCTTCCTGTGGTGCTCCTGTGGATAAGACACAAAAATATACTTGGCGGTTATAATACTCTTCCGTTTTCAGTCTAATTTCAGTAAATTGCATATGAAACAAAGTGAACAGGACTGAAGTGCAATACCAGACAATCCAGGAACAAGATTGTTATTCTTATTTCTTTTCAGTGCACCATTAATTCTGTGGTTTATATGTATATAGCGCCAGAACAAGTACAATATATACAGAACTAGCTATATGACTGGTCTGGTACAAGCCGGTCCCTGCTCACAAGGGCTTACAATCTACAAGAGAAGGAGGGAGGGGGGGGGGGGGCGGGCAGGCATAAGAGTTACTCAAACTGTGGTGTCGGTAGTGGGGTTATTGGTTAGGATTCCTTTATAAAAAGAGCCTGTCTTCAAGTTTGACGGGTGCGGGAAGCGTCTTATGAATTGTGGTAGCGTTATTTAGAGTGTGGGTGATGCGCGGGAGAATTTATGGCGACAATTGGGAGAAGGACTAAGAGCAGGGCAAAAAAGGTCTTGTTCAGTTCAGAAATTCCTTGTGTGGAGAGAATAGCAAGAGACTACTGTAGATTACAGATCTATGGAGGGGACAGGTTGGTCACAGCTTTGTATGTCATAGCTAATACCTTGGAATGAATTTGTTGGGTAATGGGTAGCCAGTGAAGAGATTGGCCAAGATGGGTGGTGGAGTTAGGGGAGGTAGCTGAGAGGGTTGTTCCCGTAGTTTATCCAGAAGATAAGTGCTTGGACTAGCATTTTTGTAGATTTGGGATTGAGAAAAAAAGATGCAATAAATATTTTTGAAGTGTAGACGGTAGGACGTAGTAAAATTGACATAAAGATTATTAGCATGGTGGTGGTGCTCAGGTCAGAGGGAGAAATTTGAGTATCATCAGCATAGGCGTGGTGCTGAAGCCATGGGGCATAAAGGGGTTGTTCCCTTACAGACACTTGTACCTTATTCTGTATATGGGGGATCAGTGTCATGTCACTAAGGGTTTGACCGTTGTTGTCCCCATTGATGAGGACAAGGCAGTGAATGGCAAGTTGGTCACACATGGACATTGGCACATCATTCATTGGAAGAATATGGTCATAAAATATAGAATTGATTTTTACTTCTTGTACTTTTAGATACTTGGTGCACTAAGTTGGGGGTGCAAACTTTTCTCTATTGCCGAACATTTCTCGTATTTGGAATATGTGTGGTATCCGTAACTAGTCTTGCTAAATGTTTTATGCATATGTCCTACAGGAACCTAGATTGTAGTTTAAATGCTGAAAAAGGCATAAAATGCTTCAAACCGCTTTTGTGTATGACACAAGTATATATGCTACATAACTACATTTTTCGCCATGAGTGCCTTTTATACACGAGCCCTTTTGTGCACCTGCTGTTTTGTTCCCTGTTAGCCACAGATTCTAGGACAGTGACTGTAAACCAGTGAAGGCAAAAGTATGAAAATGCTAAAGTGATAGAGATGTGGTGGTTTTTATAAATATATTTTAATCCTGCTTCAAATGCAAAAATGTAAAAAATTTTTTTAGGTTTTTGGTCTTTTTTTTTTTTTTTTTTTTTTTTTTTTTTTTATGTTGACTTGGCTAATTAAAACCAAAATCACCCTCCTATATGGAAGCCGGTGTAAAATACTTGTCTGATTTGTCCAGAATACAACAGAATAAAAATCTCCGACTGCTCTATGGAAGAAGGTTTACAGTTCCCTACAAAACAGAGCTATCATACAACCACTTCTGTGACCAGCTCTGGGGCTGTGTCAGTAGTCTGATAGTCCAGCAGGAAAATGGGCGATATGTAGAAAAAAAAATTGAAGTTCATGGGCTGCATTCATTATGTTGGTCCTATAGGGTAAAAAGGGCCCCCACCAGTGACCCTGTGCAGTAAAATGGCTCGCGCTAGTTGTCGTCGATACAGTGGTTAGGCCCCTATCACTGCCCTCTTATACAAGTGATTGTTAGGACAATACTTGCTTCACTGCACCCCAGTCGCGCTTTTCCCCTAATTCGGACACACTGTTACGAACCTGGAGATTTAAGGGGCAGAGGCAAGTACTGCAGTCATACTGTTTGCAGCTTGTATGTCGCTGGCCTAATGTGTCTGAAACTGGCAGAGCAGGAAGCTCTACTGCTGTCCAAGTCTGGTCTTCCTGGTTTTGCAATCTGGCTGCATTTTTAACAGGATGGTAGAATGGGGGGAAAAGGGCTACCTCCCACTCCTTTGTGCAGGATGCAGATGACAGTCTCGGAGGCGGCCTATTTGAGAGCCCTGGGCTAAGTGGAGACTCTCTGTAGCAACATCTGCAGTACACACAAATGCTTTAACTTGCAGGCTCTCATATAAGTGAATAGAAGAGAAGCTGAATTCTTGTGCACACACAAGGCACTATGTACCGTATATACTCAAGTATAAGCCGACCCGAATATAAGCCGAGGCCCCTATAAGCCGAGAGGGGGAAATGCAGTAGCTACTGGAAAATTTCAAAAATTAAAATGGTCGGAGTTTTTGGGTACAGTATTTGCTGGGTGCTGGGGAAGGGGAGGGGGTGTTTTGGTTGTCTGTCTGCCCCTTCCCTGAGCTTGAGGACTGAGTTTTTTTTTTCCCCCACTTGGAATTCAGCCTGGCTGAATATAGGGTATCTGCAGTGCTATTGCGCCTGGTCATAGACCCCCCCCCCCAAAAAAAAAAAAAAAAAAATAAAATAAAAAATAAAATAAATAAAAAAAAATAAATAAAAATATATATATATATATTTTTTTTATTATTTTGCTTGACTCGAGTATAAGCCGAGGGGGCTTTTTCAGCACAAAAACTGTGCTGAAAAATTTGGCTTATACTCTAGTACAGGGGTCGGCAACCCCTGGCACGCGTGCCAAGACTGGCACGCGAGGCATATTTTGCTGGCACGGCAGCCAGCCTGCAACTTTCATACAAATTGAGAGAGAGAGAGCGTCCTTTCAGTGCTCTGGTAGAGCTGCGATGTAGGACACGCCCCCTTCTCTCCCTGCCCACCAATCAGAGGTGAGCCTCTCACTGCACAGGATAAGGGCTCCCTGGACCTGCTGCTACACCTGAGGAGGAGCTCCTGCCGTCTGCAGCCCTGAAGAGGAGAGGAAGCAAAGTGAAAGTAAAAACACCAGGTACATGTGTGTTACTAACTATTCTTATTACTGTCAGGCATTTGGGGTTATTACTTTAGTTTTAGTAACTCCATGTGCCTCACATTAATAGCAGTTAACCCCATCATGTCCCTCACATTAACCCTGTGTGGCTCACATGAGGGTTACTGATATGTGAGACATATGGAGGTACTAATAAAGGACCTATATAATGAAGATGTTCACTTATTACAACCATATGTCTCACATATCAGTGTCCCTTATGTAAAGCAGACAGGGGGTTAATGTGAAGGACATGATGGGGTTAACTGCTATTAATATGAGGCACATTGAGTTGTAACCTGTAATATACATGACCAGACTCTTTATCTACAACTGTGGATAAAGTACAGACCTATATATTTCAATTGACCCATATATACAGCCATTCTTTTTGTGGCTGTGTATCTGGGCCAAATTGAAGAGCTGAAAACTATTGAGCAGGTCCTCTATCTGTCCTATACATACCCTATATGTGTCCTATACATACCCTATATCTGTCTTATACATCCCCTATATGTGTCCTATACATCCCCTATATCTGTCTGCATTTGCAGCCCTGTCAATTCATTTTTAACATATAGGTCAGTGAAAACCACATGCGTGCCATTTGTATGCAGGAGGCGTAAGGCTGAGGCCCCACATTGCAGAAATGCAGCATTTTTGTTGCAGATTTTCATGCGGTTTATTTCAACCAAAGCTAAAAATGGCTACAGAAGGAGTGGGAAATATATAGGAAGCTTCTTATACGTTTCCCTTCTGCTTAATCTACTCCTGGCTCAGGCTCAGAAAAACGCAGCAAAATATGTAACAAAAAAAGCTGTGTTCCAACAACGCGGGGGCCTTAGGCTAAAGCCCCACGTTGCAGAAACAGCTTTTTTTCGTTGCAGATTTTGCAGTTTTTTTTTTTTTGAGCCGAAGCCAGGAGTAGATTGAGCAGGAGGGAGACATATAAGAAGCTTCCTATATATTTCCCATTCGTTTTCTAGCCATTCTTGGCTTTGACGTAAAAAAAACAAACAAAACGCAGCTAAATCTGCAATAAAAAAGCTGCATTTTTTTTTAATGTGGGGCCTCAGCCTTAGTGTGATTCTATTGGGTGGTGACACTGTAACTAGATGCAATTAAAGCCAAATCCAGTTCCTGGGCACCAGTGCGGCCACTTTGTTGAAAGTGTGACACCGATTAATTTCTGGCGCTGGTTTTGCTGTTACTGCACCGCCAGGAACTAAAAGTGACTGAAATTAATCTGCGTTTCACTTAGGGAGCGTTCACACTACCGTCTGTGTCCGTCAGGCAATGTCCGCTGCTAATGTCTGTTCAAAATCTTGTGTGGACATTAGCAGCGGACACTAGCTGTGTCCATGACATTTTGCATTGATTTAAATGGACATCGGGTGCGTTCGTTTACTGTTTGTGGGTGTCCTTAAGTGTCCGTTCCCAAAGATGTCCGACTTTTCAAGCGGACAGAAAAACCTACATGTCAGGTTTTGCTGTCCATTTAAATCAATGCAAAATGTCACGGACACATCTAGTGTCCGATGCTAATGTCCGTGCAAGATTTTGAACGGACATTAGCAGCGGACACTAGCTGTCGGACACCGACGGTAGTGTGAACGCTCCCTTACAGAAAACTGAAGTTACTAACGGCCGAGGACTGGATGCAGCATACAGGTACATTGTGTGTCAGCTCTTTACAGGTATGACCTTACTCTGCTCCCAGTCACATACATTACCACTAATTGTGGGTTACGCATGTACTTACATTGCTTCTAAAGGAAAAGCACATGTGTACCCAGGCAAATAGTGGTAAGCGCATGTGGCGTGGAGCGTATGACACAGCGTATGACAGCACCCCTATGTTGTGGTTTGTGCTATATGACTTTAGTGTAGGTATCGTCAGCTTTACAATTATTGACCTGACCGGCACTCCGAGGACCTCATCTTTGATTTTTTAATTTAAATCGGCACGCCGAACAAAAAAGTTTGCCTACCCCTGCTCTAGTATATACGGTAAGTTGTCTTTTTGCTGGTCACATGACACAACTGAGGACCTGAGCAAATTTGTATTAATTCTGCAGAACGTGTTGAATAATCCTCACTCCATGAATTTTGCACCATTTCTGAATGTAATGTATATGTATTTATCGGTACTTTTTGTGGCACTATGTTAGTTTATATGTATTACTACTCGGTACCCGCGACTTCGTCTGCGGTGATTGTAGAAGTGTGTAAATACAGGCGCGGGTAAGGTTTTCGTACTATGTATAAGGTATGGGATATGAAATGTAACTGTGTATCTTGTTTTTGCTGTAATTCTGAGAATACATGAGACTTTTGTGTTGAACGTAATTTGTAGTTCAGCTGCTATACGGTGTTCTGCGAAACTGTACATAGTGTCTTTGGGACAGAGGTATTTCAGGTTAATATACTTCCATATACGACGTTGTATGATTTGTTATTTTCCGCCAGTACATGTAAGTTTTGGGCACAGGATACTCTTGAGCAAGCAACATAAAGTCTGGCCCTGTGCATGACAGTTTAGTAACTCCATGTGTCTCTTATTAATAGCAATTAACCCCATAATGTCCCTCACATTAACCCCTGTGTAAGAGTTACTGATAGAGATACGCTCGCATAGAAATCAATGGACGTAGCCGGCATGCGGGGGGTTAAGCGCGCCGGCTACGTCCAAGCGGAAGTACCAGGTGCATCCATTCATTTCTATGGAGCGTGCTGTTCGGATCGGCTGATCCCAACAGTACTCGCTCATCTCTAGTTACTGATATGTGAGAGACTTGGAGGTAATAATTAAGTATCTTCATTACTGAGGTCTTTTATTATTACCTCCATATGTCTCACATATTAGTAACCTTTATATGAGGCACACAGGGGTTAATATGAGGGACATGATGGGGTTTATTCCTATTAATGTGAGGCACATGGAGTTACTAACACTAAACTAATAACCCCAAATGCCTGACATTAATGAGAATAGGAACTAAAAGAAGGGAGCTGTGTGTTTCTTACTTTCAGTTTGCAGGGTGCAGACGGCAGGAGCTATCACTATAGCAGGCAGGCACAGACCTGAGCGATTAAGCTCCACCACCTGGGTTTCCTGCACCCCTCTCAAAGGGGAGTGTCCTTATGCCTCAGCTCTAGCAGAGCACTGAAGAGACTCAGACTTCATTTAACTCTTGCAGGTCCTGTGCTGCTGGTGTGCCAGTGAAATATGGCAGGAGTGCCACTCTTGGCACGTGTGCCAGGGGTTGCTGACCTCTGCTGTAGAGGGTAATATGAATTTTGTGGCTTGCTATGGTCCAAAGTGTGTGAGATTGCAGAGATAGTGATGTGAGTTTGGGTTTTGTGGGGGTCCTGGGAAAAACGTATGTGCGCTATTGTGACGAAAAGTAGCCTATTGCGCAATCGAGTGTAGTGACTATGTTTGTGGAAAATTTCAGCCAAATCGGTGGAGCGGTTTTTTGCATGATTGACCGCCAAACATCCGAACATCCAAAGTCACAAACTCACAAACATTTCACATTTATAATATTAATAGCATTATGCCTCTGGGCTCTTACTGTGCAGTTTATACTTATGTAATCTCTACTCACATTTTACCCTGTGGTGTTTTCTACTGACTTGTCTATAGCCTTCCCTTTTTTTTTTTTTTTTTTTTTTTTTGTGAGTGAGGTGCTTTATAGGTTGACACGTGTTGAATAATGGCTGACCATGATCATATCCCATTCATCTCAGTCTAACCTCATAGCATGTTATATCATAGGAACATAAAACTAAATAAGTCAAACAGCACCCCATTGTCGGGCAGTATAGTGATGTCCTATCCTGGGGCCTCTAGGCAATACTTACGGTGTATTGTATAGAATTAGAATTTATTATTTCTGTAGACCTTTGTCATATTGGGATCGGTGCAGCGAGTGTTTCTGTTTTTCTGCTTAATATTCATTTTAGTTTAGCTCCAAGTATTCTAGTACATACAGTCCCTGTCATGATAGTGTTTGCTTTAGCATCTCAACAAGAGGAAGAGAGCAGATTGCTGCAGGGTATATTCAGCTGGCAGGAATAGTCAAAATTTTTTCTGTGTTCTCGGAAGTATCTATAGTGAAATTCTAATAGCAGGATGTTTGTTAAATGGGACTAAGCAAGCAAAAGTAAGGGGGAAATGAAATTTGTACACTTAAGTTTTTCTGAAACCTTCACGAGGTTAAGTAAAATATACACGTGACTCGAGATGGAGCTGCATTGTGTGAACAGCGGGTTTTGGTGGTAGGGTAGTGTTGGTTAAGTTCACTTGGCTTCAGGGCTGGGTGGAAAAATATTAATATACCGTATATACTCTAGTATAAGCCGACCCCCCCCCCCCCCTCCTAATTTTACCACAAAAAACTGGGAAAACTTATTGACTTGAGTATAAGCCGAGGGGGGGAAATGCAGCAGCTACTGGAACATTTCAAAAATTTAAATGGTTTTTGGGTGCAGTAGGTGCTGGGGAAGGGGAGGGGGTGTTTTGGTTGTCTGTCTGCCCCTTCCCTGAGCTTGAGGAATGTTTTTTTTTTTCCTCCATGTGGAATTCAGCCTGGCTGAATATAGGGTATCTGCAGTGCTCCTATTAACCCCTTCCCGACAGCAGACCCTATATTCAGTAGACCAGGCATTTTAAGACACAGGGATACCTAATGTGTATGTGTTTCACAGTAATTTTCTACTTGTATATGTATTCTAGGGAAAGGAGGGATTTAGAACTTTTATTTATTTTATTTTTCTATTGTATTTTTTAAAGCTTCTTTTTTTTCACTATTTTATGGGAGATTCTATACATTACTATTGCAGCTGGTCATAGACCTCCAGCTTGACTCGAGTATAAGCCGAGGGGGGGCTTTTTCAGCACAAAAACTGTGCTTAAAAATTCGGCTTATACATGAGTATATACGGTAATCCAAAAGAAAAAAGTTTGGACCAACACCTAGGTTCGAAATGTGTCTGTATACAGTATCACAATAGCAGCAGAATGCAAAAAAGTGTGGTACGACTATAGGGAAGTTTTATTGTGTACTGTAATTCTTAAACAATTGTGAGTTATTAGCCCTTTGGTTACATTATATACGATACATTTCCCTGGTTAGTGCCAAACTCCTTCTAGCATATTTGTATTATTGTAGAAAGCTGCCAACCTACAAATTAAATAGGCTTTTATATTTATAAATCCAACCTTGGCCCAGATGCTATGATTTACACCAAAAAAGAAAAGCTTAATAAGGCTAGGTTCACACCTGTGTCTGTAGTCCATAGAGGAAACCCGGTGCACCCCATTATAGTCTATGTGGGTCTGTGGGTTTCCATGGGTAAACCCTTTTTAAGAGGATTAGGTTTCCGTTTCTCTGGTCCCCAAGCAGTTGGTTTTGTTTGTAAATCTCAGTTCAATACAAATCAAAGCAGCCACAATATCGGCATATATGTAACTATAGTATCTAGTCAAAAGAATCCAACATAAGTAAACTTATATGTAAGTATAAAGGAAGATCAAGGCTCCTGTGGTCAGCCCCAACACGTGTCACCCTCAAGGAGACTTCTTCCAAGGGGGGCTAACTTATGCCTAAGGACGGCCCTATTTATTCTACAGCCGCCCAATGGGATGTATGATGTCAAAAACCTAATACCCTACACTCGTCTCAAACACACTTGCCCCTTCATACACACATACAATGGGCGAAAAACGGATCATTTCTAGTGCCAGTTTGCCTACAACAGCAATGGAAGAGGTTTCTGGCGGGAATAAGTAGAGACGTATACATAGGATAGGACATCAATATCTGATTGGTGGGGGTCTGACACCCTGGCACACCAATTGAGTGGGCACTGTGTGCTCTTCATTGAATATCAAGCACACATGGCATAGAAGTTTTTCTATTGAGACTGAGCCCCATTTATCTGAATGGGATAGAGGCCATGTGACAAATGGATGCGAGGAACTTCAACTGTTTTTTTGGGGTCCCAAGTTTCAAAGCTCCACCCATCAAATAATAATGACCTATCCTAAGAATACGTCCTTAAATTGTAAGTCCTGAAACGCCCCTTTAAATTTTATCTGAGATTCCCTGAATTACAGCATATATCTCAACACCGCAGTTGTAAAATCTAGATGGATCAGGTGACAGGTCTCTGCACACTTGGATGAACCTGAAGTGCTTTTGAATAAAGTTTTATAGACAGATGACAGAAGGCAGATATATAATTCCAAACAAACAAAAAACTTAACCAATAGTTAAAGATAAAATAGAAATGGAAATGCATTAGCATGGTAAGGCTGCGCTGCCCCATGTCAGCTTGACATCCGTGAAGAAACCATGAATTCTGTAGAAAAACAACTCTTGAGAAGGCTGTAACCCGTCTGTTACACAAAGCTAGAGAATACTGAAGTTATACAAGGATACAAAAGAATTCCACATTGTAAAGTGGATACAGTCGTGCAATACCACTCATATCAATACCCAAGTGGGCGGGGGGCTTCTGTTATCACTAGGAGTAAGGAGGGAGACCAGGTAACCCTACCCATGTGCTAAACCAAAGCAGTTTGCAAAGTGCAAATTCTCTTTAGTGAGAAATGTATTTTGAGAGATTCATATTGTGGTTCTGATATGGGGTCTCGCTCATTCGGGAGGTCCTGTCCTGTCCTACATAACACAGACAATCCATTGAATTCCAAGCTGTAGTATCTAACTTCTCCTGTGGTGGTGCTGCAGGGAGGTTCAACTCTTAGGGCAAGGTTTCACAAAAAATTACAGCTGATCACTTCCCAGCGGAGAAACACATCATGAGTGACCTCTTATAGTCAAGAGACCCTTGACTGTTAAAGTGGACAACCCATTTCAAGAATGTGTTTTATGTTAAATTCTCAGGAAACTCCACTTAACATCTCAGCGGCAAATCATATTGAAAAATAATATATAAGGGTGCATTCACAAGGAGGAAAATGGTGCTGAATTTGGTGTGGAAGCTGCGACAGATTCAGCGCTGAAAAAAAAAGATTCCCATTGACTTCAAAGGGTTCCTTTGAAGTCAATGGGAGGCTTTTTTTTTTTTCAGCGCTGGATCTGATGCAGATTCCACACCAAATTCAGCACCATTTTCCTCCGTCTGAACGCACCCTTAGAGAGAAAATATACTGTGACCTTGTTAGCCTGAGTTTTTGGCAAGTATGCGACAGAGATGCATCACACAGGTAGCTTCGCTCCTTGTGATATGAATCAAATCTAGGACATATTTCCCAGACTGAACCCTGAGCTGGGACCCAAACTCCTAGTATCCGACATCTATGATTCTAGGCGTCCCTGCATCTATGATGTCATAAGAGGAGTTCAACTTTTCTTGTTTTCTTGCAAAATTAAAAAAAAAATATATTGGATATAACATGTGCAATGATACAACGTATACTGTAAAGTAATGTCCAATTTAATCCAAGTACCTGAAACACTGTATAAATCCCCGGACATGGAAGCTGCTAATGCAATAATAATGGTTTAAAGATTATTTTAAGTAAACTGATGTGGAGCCAACACAAGCACTTTACTCAGAAGTGAACTTCAGGGCTTATCCATCTTCAAAATCTTTGCCTGCGGTCCTTGAATCAGTGGCTCTTGGATCACCTAATAACACAGACTCCTCTTATTACTCCCAAGTCAACATTACGTCACAATAATTTTGCATTTTAGCAAGCAAGAGCACATCATAGAAGAGGATCGGAGCGATTATTGATTTATGCAAAGTTTCTTGAAACTACCATATGTCTTATCTCTCCCCTGCCTAAATTTGCTAACTTTTATGTGACTTACATCATCTGATAATCCGATAGGCGCAGACACCTTGAGCATTGCAATGTTTTGTTTATCCAAATCATTCAGCCATTCCAAGGATTTAAGCCATTGATGCAAATTGGGGTCTACTAGCCAAGTGTGCGGTAGCACTGTGGAGTCTCCATTTATTGTATGCCATTCAGTGTTATTGCCCAATTGGCTAGTATATTTAAAGTTGCGTAAACATGAAAGGGTTTTCCAGGCAAAAAATGTTTTAAAAAAAAAATTAAAAATCTTAGTGCTATTAATGGGTTAATAAATGCACCCATATACCTTTTAGCCATGTTTTGAGTGATTTCTGTCTGTCTCTGCGGGCTTCTGGTATCTTCTGCATTTGTTTAAAAGGTTCAGCTTCCTGCTATGTTACTTCCACACTTCCTTCCTCACGCCTCCCCCCCCCCCCCTTCCTCACTCCCCTCCTCCCCATACACACCTTCCCTGTCTCTCTAGCTATCCCGCCCTTGCCTACCTACTCAGCCCAACCCACGACCCCATTATTCTTGCCTTCCACGCTTCTTCCTGCGAGATGTCTTCTGCAGGTGCGCACTCTTCTCCAGCGCTGCTCTGTTCTTTGCTGCACAGTTGAGGTGAATTATCGGCAACAGTGCGCAGAGCAGCGCTTGGAGAAGAGGGCGCTTGTGCAGAATCCGTAAAGGATCAGGATCTGTCTCATAGAAAGAAGGTAAGTATAATGGGGTGGATGGTGGGGGGAGTAGTACTGATTATCAGTTTCCAGAAACGGGGAAACAAATTGTCACCAAATAATCTGAAAATACGGGTAACTATATTTTATTAATTATGTTATTTAGAAAGAAAGAAGGGGGAGGGTGGTTAGATTAGTTTAGGGCTTTCCAGTTATCCTGGACAACCCCTTTAATGGCGTTTCTATCTTTGCAATGATGAACGGGTTTGGATAAACAGACTTGTACTACTTTACAACAGGTTCTCTTTGGGGCTAAGGCATCCCACAGCAAAAAACGTGCTGTGCCAAAAACCATAGCAGCAGTGCATTGCGTTTCTTCCTGAAGTGCTTTGCACAGAAAGTTTGCAGAGGTTTCTTCTGTGGGCATTCTGCTTCAATTACATATACCTATAGGAAAACTGCTGATGTTTCTTTAGGTATAAGTAAAATGCTGTGATTTCCAAAACCACAACCGTATTAGTAGGGATAGGATTCCCCTTGCTGTGACTGTAAAATGCTGTGTTTGATTTCTGCGACTTTACCGCTGCGGCAAACCTTGCAGTTTACGCCCTGGCCTAAGGGTGAATTCACACTGAGTAAACGCTAGCTTATTCTGAACGTAAAACACGTTCAGAATAAGCGGCGTCTAAAGCAGCTCCATTCATTTCTATGGGAGCGGGGATACGAGCGCTCCCCATAGAAATGAATGGGCTGCTTCTTTCACTCCGTGCAGTCCCATTGAAGTGAATGGGGAGTGCCGGCGTATACGGCAAGCTCTGCTCATGCCGGAGCGTACACGCCGGCACTCCCCATTCACTTCAATGGGACTGCACGGAGTGAAAGAAGCAGACCATTCATTTCTATGGGGAGCGCTCGTATCCCCGCTCCCATAGAAATTAATGGAGCTGCTTTAGACGCCGCTTATTCTGAACGTGTTTTACGTTCAGAATAAGCTAGCGTTTACTCAGTGTGAATTCACCCTAAGAAGGTTATCTGGCTCTTTGAACCTTTTTTTTCAAAAACTTACAATGTTGTAAGATAACAAAGTAATACTTTCCTTAGTAATGCTCCTCCACTTCCTCTCTATATCCTAGCCTCCAGTTATGTAAGTACAGATGATCACTGCAGCGAGTGGGGCACATTTATTAAGCCATTTGTATCTTTTTTTTTGTGTAAATTGCACCTTTTTGAGGTCTTTTTCTGCACTTTGATTCATTTATGAAACATTTGCGCCTTTTTTCACACTGTAATGCTGTTCTTGCCACTTTTGTGGATTAGAACTCATTAGAAAGGGGCAATTGTGCACATGTCCTAAAAAGGCGCATCTACATTAAAGGGGCCCTCTCACTGGGAAAAGTCATTTTTAGCTAATCACATCCTTGCATAGGCTTTAGAAAGGCTATTCCACACCTACCTTTAGTATGTAAATTGCCTCAGTGGTGTCTGAATAAGTCCGTTTTTATTCATATGTTAATGAGCTTCCAGCCAGCACAGGAAGTTCCCAGCAGCACTCATCTCTGCTATTATCTCCTATGTATGTGTCCAAACAGGAAGCTGAGTCATCATCAGCAGCCTGTGCATAGGAAACCATAGCAAAGGGGGTGCACGATGCATCGTGCACCAGTCTAATTAGCATATGGATAAAAACAGACTTATTCAGAAACCACTGAGGCAATTTACATACTAATGGTAGCCTATACAAGGATGTGATTAGTTAAAAATGACTTTTCCCAATGGTAGAGCCTCTTTAACCTGTACACAACATTTAACAAGGAGATGCGTTTACACCCTAAATAAACACCATAGTAAAACTAGTCTTAAAAATAAACAAACAAACCTGCAGCTGTGAAAAGTATGGCCAAAAAAGGGGCAGATGATATTTCAATTGGTATTGTAAAAAAGCAAGCCCTCATACAGCTGCCTGAATGGAAATATAGAGTAGATTTTCACTTAGGTCCACAGATCCCAATAGCTTTATTACCCTCCTTCCCCCCCCCCCCAAAAAAAAAAAAAAAAAAAAAGAAAAAAGTTTTTTTTATGACTATTTGTTTTGTTTTAACATACGGTCATTTGCTATTTTTGCATTTGCACTAACCTGTACAGTAAAGCTAGTATATTTTTACTATATCATTAATATTTTTTTTGAAAAGTGTGTTATTAACCCCTTGGTGGCCACCCTTTCTGTAGTACACGCTATAAGCTGAGGCAAGTTTGCCTATTCATTCCATTCCTTACGCTTCCTGTATTTAACCTTAGATTGTCCGCTTTCTTCTCAGTGTGATTAAATGAATTATACATTTGTCATTGCGTGATAGAGTAGAACAATCTCCATTACATTATGCAGCATTAGACTCGGGAGTCCCTTGTTTCCTCTACATGCCTCACATCCAAACAGCGTCAGCTGGAAAACCCTACATTAACAGATAGAAAATCTGCATCCTACAAAGTCAACAAAGTGGAACACAATGAGGATCTGCTCCTACAGGTTTGTCATTAGTTTATCTCCTGATGCTATGAATGTAAACCGCATGAGATGGTGGGAGCAGAACAACCATAGGCTGGCCCTTTACCCTGATTGTGTCACATTATTTGAGCGTCTCTGATTTTTATTATAGGCTCTTACAGAACATCCTTGAATAGGTGCTGTTTCACTTGTTCTGGTGCAGTTAGAGTTTGTTCTCTAGCGCCCCCCCCCCCCAACTTTGACATAGTGTCCGCCACCTAAGGATAGTGGGACAGCACCTGAAATCTGTGACTGTCCCATCAAATCTAGAACAGTCAGGATGTATATTAAAGGGTTATGACGAGCATTGGCTGTGGAGGTATTTTACTCTTTCCTGGTTCAATCACACAACAAGTATTTTCGGGGTACGCCATGAAATTTCTCACAATGGAGTAACACTGCATTGCATTGCAGGTATATAGTAGTACAGTATTCTCGAAGAAACCTATATTGTGATCAGAACCCCCTAAGTACAGAATCTAAATCCCCTAGTAGAAGAAAGTAAAAACCACTTTCACTAACACAGTTGGCGCTACAGTCCGTACTGAAGCGTGGTAGAACTTTGCACCAGTCTAGCCTTCACACAAGGTCTTTTTGTTTGGATTATTTGATAAGACTGGTATTTGGCTGGGACATGTTAATAAACCTCATATGTTTAGCTCCATGGGCTAAATAAATGTGTAAGACTTTAGCTTTGTACCAACACTCACAAAGGTGAATGAAGTGGGGGAAAAAAAACTTTCGGCCCCCTGCTTTATTAATAGAGATATTGGTGGACAGTAAACGTAATTTCAACACCAAGAGCCAGGTAGCTGCTGCCAAGGTAAATAAAAATATGGGATGCATAGATGCTCGGGATAAGAACGGTTTTGAATCCGAAACATTTGATAAATGAAGCGAAAATTGTGCTGAAATCTCTCTTTGTGTTACACTTTGGGCACCTCTGTATAAGGATATAGCTGAACTACAGCAGCTGCAAAGGTAATTAGGGATTGGGAGGATTGTACTACCAAGACAGGGACAAAAAGACTTCTTGGATCATCTAACTTCAATGTGTACAGCTCCACCAGTAACTGTGACCAGCACGGCATCTTCTACATCTATAGCAGGTTTAACCATTCTAGATTGGGATTCTTTACAATAATACCAGTGAGACTATGCAACTTGCTGTCGCCGAGTTTTATAATGGGTGATGTATTGAGCAAGTTCAAGTTGGAATCTAGATCTCGAGAGATTTCTAGAAACATGGATCCAGGGATGCATTCTCACTGCCGTATTTACAGTTGAGAAGTAATTTTTCAAAGGAAATTTGGGGGAATTTGCGTCGGGGTGCTTTTCACATTTCTGTGCACCAACACTAAAGGATAGCCTTCATTGCCCTTTGTCTTTTCTAATGTTTTTAACTATAATATGACTTTAGATTTATGATCAGCTTGTAAGGTAGAGGTGGGATTGAGGATATTGGAATTCAGGTGCCAGATTGGTAAATTTAGAAGCCAAGAATGCTATGCATGTGTACTGCTCTGTTTGCCGATTATGTAATGTGTTGCTTCAGTAGCGCGGCACTATTTTATGGTGGTGTCCTCGTCACACTCTTGATTGTTGTGTAAGACTATAAGCCACAGATTGGGTCAGAGACCTTACACATTAATAGGTGATGTATGCTCCAGACTGTCCATGTGTTTTCTAAGTGAAGCCAACTACAAACTGAGAGTTAAACTCCAAAGTTTCCTTTGACCTTGATCTCTATCTATCCAAGGTTGTGATCACAGAGCGTAACACATGCAATAAACTCCTGATCATAGAGCGACAGGCTGTGTAAAATACAGCATATTACATTTTATCTAGGTCTTATTTTTATAATACTTAGAGAAATGAAAATGACATGTGGTGATGGAATATTAAAGGGAGTCTGTCACCATTGAAGTTTAAGCACAGTCAGCTGGGGTTCACAGGAATAAAAAAGTGTTTTCGGCTTTCCAGTCAATGTCTCTGTTGCTGAGCTACTGTATATTAGCTTTTTTTTTCCTGATATTCTACAGATCTGTTAGGGACAGTGAGGGGGGTCACTGAAGCTCTCCTCACAGAAAAGGGCTACCGGTCCACTATGATGGAAAGGGCCAGGGATGGATGGAGTGGGGGCTGAAAAGAAAAGCTCTGTGACATGATGAGAACAATGGTGGAAAAGAAGCTCTAAAACATTTTGTTTCAGATGGACTTTAAGTACTTAAAGGGGTTGTCCCATTACAAGGATCTTATCTATACTGCTTGTTAATGTGAATGTAAGACTTTTCCTAAATACATTGCTTCAGCAAAACTGCTTTGTTTGTCCACTATCTTACTTTATTCTTTTTTTTTTTTCTTTTTTTTTTTTTTTTGGTAAATTGGACAGAAGATTTTACAGCAACGAAGACTTGTGAGTATGCGACGTGGGAATACCCCTTTAAAGGGGTATTCCAACTCACTTGTTCACCAACCTGCAGGCTGTGTGCTCTGTTCACTTCCTGTTTTTTTTTTTTTTTTTTTGGTAAATTGGTAGGCAGGGTTTCACTTGCTGTCTCCTAGACAAAGACAGCTCTGCCATCTCTTTCATAGCAGTACATGTTTGCAGTTAGCAATGAGGGATGGTTGTAAATAAATTAGCACAGTATTACTGGAAGATGCACAATATGAAGCTGATGCAGCAGAGCTGGATTTGATAGGTGATGAGAATCCCAAATTTACATGCTACAGGAACAAGAGTCTGCTTGCAATAAACTCCGGTTTAGGTCTGTGTTTACATACAGAGGTAACAGACTCCATGTCCCAGCCCTCATTAGCAAAATTCAATTAGCCGACTGATAACTGGGAGATAAAGAGCTCAGAAATACAAGCTGCTCCTGAGTCCCCAGCACTCAGCTCCCCTTCCCTATTTGAGAACAGGGAGTTACGTCACTTGTCCTGGGTGGAGAGATAAGATCATCCCCAGGTCTGTGATTATGGAAACGCAGTGTAAACCATGAAGTGAATGATCTCAGATAGCAGCCAAACAAAGCAGTTTTGCTGAAGCAATGTACCGTATTTTTCGGACTATAGGTTTTAGAGGAGGAAAATAGGGGAAAAAAATTTTGAAGCAAAATCTGGTAAAATATTTAATATATGGGAGTTGTAGTTTTGCAACAGCTGCAAGGCCACATTGACAGGTGACCCTGCAGCTGTACGGGGATGTATAGGGCATTTTTTTTTTTTGCGGGCCAGATGTACTATTTAGTTATACCATTTTGGGGAATGTCTATTTCTTAGATCACCTTGTATTGAAAAAAAAACAGGAGGTGATTTAGAACTTTTATTTATTTTATATTTTTATTATATATTTTAAAGCTTTTTTTTTTTTTTTTTTTTTAAACTATTTTATTCCCCCCCCGGGGGCTTGAACCTGTGGTCACTTGATTGCAAGTCCCATAGACGGCAATACATTCTGTCTATTAGTATTACGGCTGGTCATAGAGACCAGCCGCAATACTAATATAGCCGTGACAGGCCGGGGAGCCTCATTAGGCTCCCGGCTGTCACCCTAACAGGTCGGCTCCTGCGATATCGTCGCGCAGGAGCCGGCCTGCAACGTCACAGGTACGGGGCCGGTGGGGACTGGCCCCGGGGGAGAAGGGGCCACCGATACTGACCCGGCATCTGCTGTACTAGAGAGGCGGATGCCGGGGAGGGATAGAAGCCATCACAGGTGCCGGGGCCTGAGACATTGCTCCTCTGCCCTGCCTGAAGCCAGCGGCGGGGGGACGGAGGAGCGGAATAGCATCACCGCTGCTGGCTTCATGCAGGGCAGAGGAGCGCAGCGATGTCTCAGGCCCTGGCGTCTATCACTTGCCGGCTTCCGCCTCTCTATTACAGCGGATGCCAGGCGCCACATTCAGACTATAAGACGCACCCTTCTTTTCCCCCCAAATTTTGGGGAAAAAAAGTGCGTCTTATAGTCCAAAAAATACGGTAATTAGGAAAAGTCTTAAATCCACAAAAGGTAGCAGTATAGATAGGATCCTTGAGATGGGACAACCCCTTTAATATAATAGAAATGATTGCAGGCCCACTTTTGGCTTTTTAGGGCTCAAAAAAATTATACTTGCTTATACCACATTTATTAGATATGTTGGGCACTTTCTGTTTCAAGGTTATGTACATCAGGTGGGAGGGGCTAACTGGGAAGAGGTGGGGCTTGTTGGTAATGGGACAGGCTTAAAAGGGTTGTTTAGAATTCTACAGTTTTTCACAAAGAGGTTGGGGAAGGTGAGGCGGAGAAAAAAAAAAAAAAAAAAAAAAAAAAAAAAAAAAAGATACTCTCCTGTTCTTTGTGCTCCAGTTTCTTCCACTGCAGTCTGGCCTTGGTCCGGCAGAAGCCCTCACCGCATGTGACCTCTGAGGCCAATCAGCAGCCTAAGGAAAAGGTATGGGGCGTTACAGGTGACGTATGTGAGTAATGTCCTGGTTGCTTTCCTTAGACCACTGATCAGCCTCCACAGTCACCTGAAGGGAGGACTTCTGCCTGAGGAAACATCATTTTGTTTTTTTTTTTTGTTTTTTTTTTTTCTTCTTCTGAACAACTAAGCCAACTCTTAACTGGTGTAAACGTAGTCTAGACAGTCTAGCAATGCACTAGATTTATCATTCAATATCCGCCGCTGTCATAAATCTGCCAAATTTAAAACTGTTTCCTTTACACTTCCTAAATCACTGTAAAGACAATATTAGTAAATCTCACCCAACGTATATAGTTTGAAAAAGGAAAAAAAAAATACAAAAATGTGGGCTATATTAGTTAGAGAAATAAAAGTATATAATGGTATATAGTATTTTGTATATATACAGTATATGGAGATGTAGTCCTAAAACATGACAGGATCTTAAGTAATAAGTAGTGACTTGCTAGAGTAATGAATTCATGCTTTACCGAGGTTATCTGATCAATACCACAGCCTGAGTGGGAGAATTATGATGGTTTTCACAATGTATATCCCTCTGGCGGTGTTTTATCTCCCACAGGAACAATGATGCGTAAATGTGGAGCTCCAACATGCCTGATGTTTCTTTATCCCTAACCTGCCATCACAAAGAGCTGGTAGGCTACCATACACATTAGCTCATTGGTGGGTTCAGCTGAATTTTATCTAATGCCTTTGGCCAACTTTATTTCTAGTTTCGGTGGATGTATAGAACCCTAAAACCTTAGATTATTTTTATGTTTTAATGACATATATGACATCCCGGTAGCATGGAAAGGTTTACATAGGAGTCTATTGTTTAGGCTCTTTTTCTGATTAATTCGACCCCCCCCTCCCCCTTAATCTTTAACATATGATATTTAAGCCAATGCCCTCGAAACATTACTGGGACTAGCTGAATAAGAACTTTCCTAGACCCAATTAGAAAACAGCCTGGAAAAGTAGGCTCTTGCAGCACTTGCACTGCCTTTCTACTGTATTTTTTAATTTTTCCCCTCTCTATATAAGTTGTCAAGAATCCGACTTTTATGCAAGATATATCTCACTGTATACTCACTATATACTAATATTGTGGGGTATCTGTACACTCCTACTAAAAACACACACTTCCGATCCTGAATGCATCTTCAAAGGGGGATCTCCCTTCCACACTAGGCTACACAGGAATGAAGCAACCCCTACAATCACACATCCACATAAAGAGCTGCCGCCACCCAACACTTTATGGTAGGTGAGACACCAAAATCCCCAAACCAAGCAACATGGCAACCAAACCGGTAACAAGGCGAAGCAAGATTCACTCTCTTTGGCCTTGTGGGGACGTTTAGAGCCAAGGACAACTTTTTATAAAATTTTAGATTTAATAGTCACAAAAAGTACAGTGCTTAACCAAATAAAGATGTAATAATAAAAAAGAAATATGCTGACAAACCCAATTTATTTTTTTAAAGTCTGGCTAGGAGCACAGGAGGAAGTAGTTGGGAAGACTACTACGACTACTACTATAGATAATTTGTATCTCAAAAATATGACTCCGACTCCGACATTTAGTTCTTCAGTTTTTAATAGAGATGAGCGAACACTGTTCGGATCAGCTGATCCGAACAGCACGCTCCCATAGAAATAAATGGAAGCATCTGTGACGCCGGCCGGCTGATCCGAACAGTGTTTGCTCATCTCTAGTTTTTAACGATTCAGTAGATTCTCTGCTTTCTTCCTAGAAACTCCCACCTGTGATGTCATAAGTTTTCTTTGTTTGAAATCTAGGGCTTTGGTCAGCAATACGCTGACTGACTTGCTACATAGACGCCCTCTAAACTGTACCCTCATATTCACACGACTAAGTTTCAGCCGAGAAACGTGGTCTGTGTGGTTGGATTCATAGGCCCTCACTTTATGGCAGGAGAGGAACTCCTAGCAATACAGTTATCTATGTTACTAGTGTCGCTCACTCCAACAAGATACTAACCTGCACTTTAATCAGTAAGGGACAGTACATGACTGGGAGGCACAGACTCCTAGCCACATAAATAACTGTAGTGCAAGGAAACATGGGAAGAATATGCAAATCTGTCTCCCAAGATGTAAACAGGGAGACAGTGCCTCTGTTAAGCCGCCCTCTATGGGAAGCACCCTGAACATCATGCCCGACTTTCCCAGAAGTAGAGCAAGGAGTCCCTCATCTGGCATAAGGTGTGTAAATCTGGGCCAACTATTAAAGGCTGAAACTTGGTCGTGTGAATTTAATCTTTGTTGAGCACCTGTCTCCTGGCTTGTGGATTGTCGTTACCTTACACATTACATAGGTGCTGGCAACAAAAATGAAACTCAAAACGCATTCCTTACATAAGTCTTTAGGGGAAACCCAACGTTTCCACAGGTAAAAGTGTTTTTTTTTTTTGTTTTTTTTCCTGCAACATGTAGATGAGATTAAATGAAATGTACATTACTTTGCTGGAAGTGTAGGCCAAAAACTAGTTTCTGAAACGTGACCTTAGCTGAAAGCTACCTGTCTAAAATGTGTCTTGCCACAAATATTTTATTAAAATTGATTTTATACAGTCAACTCCTGAATCTAAATGTGATTATTATTACTTTGGTCGATAGTGGACTGTCTGAGCCAAGTTCTTTCTGTTGGACAAATCACAGTTGTCTTCAGTAACTTCGATGTACTGTATTGCATGAGATTTTTCCTTCAGGCCGAGCTGAACTTTATTTCCACCATAACGTGTGCAATGATTCTGCGGGAGGAAATAGCTAGTCCTCGTCCACTGTGCAAACTATGGTGCGTCATATCATTTTGGATGTAGTAAGCCCCGATGCGGAAAGCTTGTTCTTCTCATTTAGGATTGTACCTGCCTCTAGCAGAAGATCAAGGGATGTTCCATGGGGCTCATTTTTTTACAGTTTTAGCTTAGGTAATGAGTGATTGATTCTTTTGGCAGCTCTCGTGGAAGTATTTATGGCCGTAGGCGCCTTTGTTTACATACATAAGCTTTACTGTTGCCTTCTTGAATGGAAAGATGTGGGAACATTGATTATTTCTTTCCACCATCGACTCGGTGTCCTCGGGGAGCGAGGCTCTTGTCAATAAACTTGAAAGCTTTATGCATAGAAGAAAGCTGTACTGTGATGTTGTCTTAATCCATCAGCATCCCCTTCATCAGATACACTTAAAATCCCATCACTCCTAACCTTACGGTTTATTGTTTCAATATTTGTGTAATTACCTTGTGGTTGTGGCTGAATATCACCTTGTCCATGTGGACTCTATGAAAAGGAATCCGTGTTACATCCTCCTGCTTCTTTTCGTTCTACAATCAATATTAATAGGATAGATAGGTTAACCAGCAGCTTTGCTGATTTGCAACATGCGAGGATTAAATTATTTTCAAGAACAGTCCTCGCGAGGTGACCATAAAACATAAATTGGTATCAATACTTTCTCACTACACGAAGACGTGAGGTCATTGCTTCTCGTCTTCCCCTTCTGTCATTGCAGAGCTTAAACAAATATACATCAATATTGATCTTCCTGACAGTTTTGGGGAAAAAAAAATATTCATAAAGATTTCCTGATATTGTAAGGATGGAGTAATTGGCTTTCGTCGAACGTATTTTCTTTTTGCTTTTAATCCACATATATGAACTACAATTTCCCAGAGGCCGGACGATTGATTTATGGAAATGCGAAAGTTAAAATCATATCTTGCCCTGTAGTCTCTTATGGAGACTCGCTTCTGCTGACTTGGGGGTTTTCTTAGCTCGAGTAAAGTTAAATTAATCTATTTTGTGTGAAGGAACTTAACACTAGTGCTGGGTATCCACTAAACTTAAATCTGCTGTTCCCTGCAGAAATTTAGCTATACCTATCCTTAGTCAAGTGATCCTAGGAAGGCATTGAAAAATGTTTAAATTTTTTTTTTTTTTTTTGGAAATGTATGAAGTTGCTTTTGGGTATTCTCTTCTAAAAGTAGCCATTTGTTTTACAAGTAGGTTAATGGTTGAACAAACATTGATAGAACAATTGTCTGGGAAATGTTGTTATACACATTTTAGTCTGTGCTGGCAGTGATTTATTACCGTATATACTCGAGTATAAGCCGACCCGAACATAAGCCGAGGCCCCTAATTTTACCACAAAAAAAACTGGGAAAACTTATTGACTCGAGTATAAGCCAAGGGGGGAAATGCAGCAGCTACTGGAAAATTTCAAAAATTAAAATGGTCGGAGTTATTGGGTGCAGTAGGTGATGGGGAAGGGGAGGGGGTGTTTTGGTGGTCTGTCTGCCCCTTCCCTGAGCTTGAGGACTGTTTTTTTTTTTTTTTTTTTTTCTCTCCCCTCTTGGAATTCAGTCTGGCTGAATATAGGGTATCTGCAGTGCTCCTATTAACCCCTTCCCGATGGAACAGGAGCACTGCAGATCCCCTATATTCAGTAGACCGGGCACTTTCAGACACATGGATACCTAATGTGTTTGTGTTTCACAGTCATTTTCTACTTTTATATGTATTCTAGGGAAAGGAGGGATTTACAACTTTTTATTTATTTTATTATATTTTTTGAAATCTTTTCTTCACTATTTTATGGGAGATTCTATACATTACTATTGCGGCTGGACATAGACACCTGAGTATAAGCCGAGGGGGGCTTTTTCAGCACAAAAACTGTGCTGAAAAACCCATCTTATACTCGAATATATACGGTAAGCAATGGCTATACTTTATGTGACTTTAGTCTATGACTTTAGAGAGTACCTAAGTTTTGAAGTATGTGCAATGACTTCCTGGGCAGCCTGTTCTATAAGTCATATATACTGTATATCTTCATATTTTTTTCTACTGCTAATAGTCACATTATGGCTGCTGCACATATTGCATTTATCTCTGAATCTCTGGACGTGTACAATAAAGAGCAATCTACCCGTCCTCTATCCATTACTACTAATACTAGTTTCTTTGTGTAATTCTGACAATAGCAAACAAATACCTGAGCTAATCCTGTGACCATAATATAGATCCAGGAACATGGGACTTGTAAATACAAGGCAAATGTATGCAAGAAACTATCTATAACAATCTATGAGCACAGTCAGGAAAGCTGCTTGCTGTTTGGGAATAATATCCCATCTGAAATCTTACAAGCAGTAAGAAGTAGATAAAGGATTTTTTTTTTTTTTTGCTCTGTAAGCTGTGAGATTTGCAGAATGTTCAATCCTTTACCCAGAGCAACAGTTTCCACACGTATATGGAGACTCAATCCCTCCCCCCTCTTTTTTTTTTTTTTTTTTTTTTTTTTTTTTTTTTTTATACTGTGAACCCATCTTTCATCCATGGACAGAAGTTCCTTAGTAACAGGGAGAACTGCAAATTAGTGGGAAGGAAGAAATCTAGTGACAGAAACTTTAGAGAGGTTTTTCAGGCAGAAAGCAGCCCCGTTATTAATGTGCATTACATTTTGGTCCAGAATCACATGTAATTTTAAATGACACTAAGTTGTCTGAAAAGTGAGAGACCATTAAAAATAATTTGTGAACATAATCTTTCGTCTTGATACTGGATACAGAATACTTTTATTTGCTGATTGTTTTAGCCAACTGAAGACAAATCATCTTTTGTTGCCACGTTTAAGTCGATGGATATTTGTAATGATTGGAATTGTCCAATTTTAACAACTTTAAGTCATGTATATGAGAACCTTAAGAAGCACAGGTTAAATGGATGGGTCTTGAGATGCTGTAGCTGCAGATCAGGTCATAGGATATTGGCAACAATAATCTAGGATTGTATTTCAATTCATTATTTAGACTTTGGGTTTGAGGGCTGTTTGGTATCTGCAAACTGCAAAAACTTCAGTATGCTAGGCGTACAGAAGCAGCTGAACAGACACTTCTGTGGTGTTTCCATAGAAATGAATGGTCCTTACCGAAATGCATATTATAGTTAGTTACACTCTTTTTGGAGAGTTAGCTACTGGTTTCCTTTTTGAGGGTACAGGGCAATGAATAGTTGGTAAGAGAGTATTGCAGGAATGAGATGTGATTAAATTACTGAAAAGCACAGTACTCACCTGGTGAATCCTCCTGCTGCCACTCTTGTCCCTACTAGTCCGTTTACTTGCCAAATACAGTGTCTGTAGCCCATGACCACTGCAGCCAATTACTAGCAATATATGATGTATTACGGAAGGTTGACCATATGGTTACCCAGCTATGGATTTATGCACGCAGTATGCTTTGGGCTAATAATGTGCCTCTGTGTCTTTCTGGTTTTTATAAAGGCTGTATGAAGATAATTTTCTTACTGATTCTTACGGTGTTTTGTGAAGGCATCACCATATAGTGTCTGTAAAATGGACTCATGAGGATCTGTACATAGGTCCTAAAGACCAGACCCAGCTAAGTGATGCACTCGATCGCTCTTGCTGCAGGCATTCTTGTCTACTGAAAGCTGTTAAATGTCGCCTCTAGCCATCACTGGCAGATCATTTTCTACGAGTAAACGTCCAAGTCAAAATGATGCTGAAAATCTTTTCAAAAGATGGTTCACATCCCTGCTTGAAATGAATGCCTCACATGGAAAGGAATGGAAAACTTAAATCTGTCTTCTTGCTAATGCTGAAGATGGTCGATCTCTTATACACTGTCTACCAATAGGTATTTGGACACCTGTAGAATAGAAAAACACTTATTCCTATCCAATAGTTGGTAGACCCCAGCAGATGCTTCCTTACGGATGGTATTGATCCACACAATACTCTCGGATGCCTGGTGAAACTCCTGGTGTATATGAGCCATAGGTTGGGTGCGGTTTCTCTGGCCAGCACTCGTCGGTCTCGTCTGCCGAGTCTGGGCACATTCTGACAATCACCTTTCACCTTCCACTTTTGTAATCACATAGGCCACTGTCGATTTTGGGTAATTCAGTTCGCTTGCTATGTACCTTAAGGATCAACCATTTCCGTGGTACCCCATAATGACCCCTTTCTCGAAATTGGACAACTCTGCACTTTGTGGCATCTTGCATGCGACTAATGCCAATGCTGTTTCCTATTTTAAAGGCGTGGCGTACATCACGACCACAGTTATCTTCATTTGCATGGGTGTCCAAATATTATTGGTAGACAGTGTAGTACGTTTGAGAATACAGTACATGTAGGGCTCCAGTCTTAAAAAAAAAAAAAAAAAAAAAAAAAAAAAATATTGTGTACTTGACTCCTTGGCCTAAATACTTAAAGAGGACCTTTCACCATTTTGCCCACAGGCAGTTCTATATACTGCCGGAAAGCTGACAGTGCGCTGAGTTCAGCACACTGTCGGCTTTCCCGATGTGGACCCGGTGTGAAGAGCTTACGGTCCGGTACCGTAGCTCTTCTATGGTCAGAAGGGCGTTTCTGACAGTTAGCCAGAGATGTCCTTCTTCACAGCACAGCCAATCGCGCTGTGCTGTGAGAGCCGGGAGGAACTCCCCCCTCCCTCCCTGATAATACTCGTCTATGGACGAGTACTGTGAGCAGAGGAAGGAGGCGTTCCTCCCGTCTCTCACAGCACAGCGCGATTGGCTGTGCTGTGAAGAAGGACGCACTGTCAGCTTATCGGCAGTATATAGAACTGCCTGTGGGCAAAATGGTGAAAGGTCCTCTTTAAGAGCCAAGTTATATTTTTTGGTTGGCAAAATAAAAATCAACACGGCATTATTCTAGAGTAGACTGTGGACTTCTTAGCACTATGTGAATAAGGCAGGTGGGGATGGGGTTTGTGGAGGTAACAGAAGAGATAGTCATTAGTGCCCTGCCAGTGACTGATGTGGATGACACGAGTATATATTGTTGAAATGTCCTGGTAGTAACACTGTATAGCCTTTAGCTAGATGTAGGACATGTTATACAAACAACCCCACCATCAATCAAACAGTTGTAGTACGAATGATCCCACAATCAACCTTAAACAGGTTGTTCGGGATTATTTGAAATGCCTACACTAGTTTAACCCCCCCCCCCCCCCATACTTTCTAAATAACATTAGCAATAAAAAATGTATAGTTACCCATATCCCTGGGGCGGTCATGTGACCACCCCAGGGACATTTTCTGATCCAGTGATGATCTGTTTCCCCACTTCCGGAAACTGATCCTCACGATTACTGACCCCCTTCCCCATCCACTCCATTATACTTATCCTCCAGGCTTCTGCTGGCAGACAGCTCCTCCCTCTGTTCTGATTCTGCAGGTTGCATGATGTTCTCTTCTTCTCTGGCCTCTTCTGTGCCTCCACAAATGCGCAGTAGAGATGGATCGTCACTGGAGGAGGAGAGCGTGCACAGACACATTACAGAAGTAGGAGGGGCCGTGGGTAAGTATATACTATGAGTGGGGGTTGGGCTGAGTAGGTAGGTGAGGGTGGGATAGCTAGAGAGACAGGGAGGGGGTGTATGGAAGGAGGGGGGAGTAAGGTGAGAAGGATTAGTATGGAAGTTACATAGCAGGAAGAGAAAGAAAGTAAACAAATGCAGAAGATACCAAGAGCTCCCAGAGATGCTCAGAAATCACTCAAAATATGCTAAAAGGTATATGGGTGCATTTATTAACCCATAAATAGCACTAACATACACTTTAAAAAAAAAAAAAAAAAAAGATTTCTTTATTTTTGCCAAGAAAACCCCTTTAACTACACTGCCCATGAGGAGGCAACTTAGTGTATTAAATGCAGTGAGTCTGTGCAAAATGGCCGATGACTGGCCGATCTTGCCAAATGCTGTCATTTTTAGGTAATGCCAACCAAAAACTTCTATCACAGCCAATCTGTTTTTGCCATTTTGGCTGAGTTTCACTGTTTTTGTAGCTGTGCAGGTAGGGAAACCATGTGGCTAAATGTGCTACACCATTTCAGGACCCTGGACTGGGCAAGCTGGTGCTACATATTATAGCTTGTAAAATAGAGTTGTGAATGGAGAGTGTTGTGAACACTATTTCGGTAGGTCTCATTCACCTCTATGGCTGTTATAGAAACTGCATATAACAGCGCTTCTCTATTTTTTTCACATATCCTGCTCTGGTGGTCAGGACTTATGAGCTGTCAGTCCTATCTTAGCAGTGATTTTCCAAAATTAGAATAACAACCCCTTACATGTTTGTTCAGAACTGCACCAAAAGTATAGCATAGGGGTAGGGAACGTACGGCTCTCCAGCTGTTGCAAAACTACAACTCCCAGCATGCATACTTGCTCTGCTGTTCTTGGAAGTGAATGGAGCATGCTGGGAGTTGTAGTTTCACAGCAGCTGGAGAGCCATAAGTTCCCTATCCCTGGTATAGCAGAAACTGTACTTTGAAAGAGGACCTTTCACCACCTGGGGCACATGTGGTTTTATATACTGCTAGAAAGCCGATAGTGCTTGTCCGTAGACGAGCACTATCAGAAGGGGAGGAGGCGTTCCTTCCCGGTCTCACAGTACAGCGCTATAGGCGCTGCAGTGAAGAGGGGTGTTCCTGACTGACTGTCAGGATTGCCCTTCTGACAGTGAAGAGCTACGGTACCAGGACCAATAGCTCTTCACCGGGGGCACAGAACGGGAAAGCAAACAGTGCGCTGAATTCAACAAACTGTTGGCTTTCTAGGATATATAAAACCGGATGTGCCCCAGGTGGTGAAAGGTCCTCTTTAAAAGGGGTTGTCTGGGAATCTCTGCCATAAGGCCGGGGAATGTGAGAAAAGTCATACTTCTCCCTTCCTGGTGTTACGGTATCCCCTATAACCAGTGACTTATATGAATAACGTCCCATGTCCTCTCTTTGGTTACTGCTGAAGCCACTGATTGGCGATGAGGCCATGTGAGGCAAGAACTTCCACCGGAACAAAACTCCAGGCGCTGGTGAACCTGACAGTGGCCGGGGAAATCAGAGCGCCGGGGACAGGGGAGTATGGTTTATTTATTCTTCACCTTCCCTGGCCTCCCAATAGAGATCCATAATTCTTGGACATCCCCTATGATACATGAGGTTTTCCTTGAGGAAACTGCTCAGAATTGCTCACTATTGGTCGTGGTGTCTTGCGTTGTATAATTTTGAAGCTGCTTCATCTATTTTAGCAGAATATCTGCACTATAGTAAGCGGTTCCTGCACATCTCTTGCTCTCCGTGTCTTATAAGTAAATGAATACATTCATCCGATGAGAGCTGTCGGGGACTTGATATGAGCGCTGGGAGAATGAATTACTGTACAGCCCTGCAATAACACCGGTAAGGAATAAAAACAAATACGTTTGACGTTAATTGTCTCTCCAAATTAATATTTGGTTTCTCCCTGTGATTTAATAGTCCATAATTCCTTCTATATTTGCTTTCTGGTGATGGAATTGTACAAAACTTCATTTCCAAGGAATTGATTTTCTTCTCTTCCAGATTAATTTGGATTTGATGCCTTCATGTTTTAAGGCGGCATGTATCTTCTATGAGATTCCTTACTATGCACCATGTCAATATAATTACAACGTATATATTTTCCAGATCACGGTGCTTTTCTCACAGCATGTAGGCAGTGCTTACAATGAGATATAGCAGTAGTCATCTTGTAGACCTAGTCGGCGCGTCTATCACTTCCCGAGTCTTTAGTTTTTGTTGGGACATGCTTGGCTTGGTGTTGCTGTAATCGCCTATGTACAGACATTTAATACCTAGGTAACAAGAGGAAGTGTAATAATTCCTGTACACTTGTGGGATGGGAGATGGTTGTTAGTTGTTTTTTTTTTTTCGTAATGCAAGATTTTAGTCTTGACCTACTTTCCATCTGGCAGCCGCCTTGTGTGCATTGCTCATGTCTTTTAATGTTTCATCTGCTTTATTCAAGAAGCCAATTTTATTTTCTGTATTTTTCATCCCAGAAACCTGACTTTCTTTCAGAAATGGCTCTGCTAAGAACATTTTGTTCTCTTTTGGAGAAAATCCTTTTAGTCATTTGCTAATGCTGACATGTAGATAAGAGATACAACTAGATACTTCTTTATCACACCTGTCTGCATGAGGCCTACATAATATGGATACACTGTACCCACTGGATATTCATGGGTCTATGCAACTGGGTCCGATGTATCTATAACATTGTCAGTTTGGTTCAGTAGAATTAGAATACGGGTACATAAACAGAGGTAAAATGTGTTCATCACATGACATGGTCATTTTGTGTAGTAACAGTGCACTTGGGTTTAAAAGTCAGACCGGTACCTTTTATAAGCTCTTTTCACACTTAGTCGTGTCCATCCAGAGGTTCCTGTCCAGAGGATTTCCCAGTATAATGTGTGTTCTCAGATGCATGTGTGTCATGGGGGCCACTGAGTACCATCCACCACCCATTAGTGTTCATGTTAAGTACCGAACAGTACAAGTTTGCTTACTGGAAATCTCTATATGAAATCATACAGTCTGGCCTCTTTTGGACTATGGCTCTATTTTAATGCATTTACCAGGAGCTTTCCTGGAGTATATAGTTAGTTTACAATCCAAAAACAGTATCCAAAGGCCTTCAGGTCCAAAACAAACTAACTAACTAAAACTTATAAATACCTTATATTTATTAAGTTGTAACCTTAAAGGGGTTTCCAGTACAGGTCATGTAATGGCCAGAAACTATGTTACACTGTACTACTGACTTATGCAAAGTTGTTACCTGTAAGGGTTTGTCTAACTCTCCCTATTAGAGAGTCATGATGGAAGGGAGAGTGACCTGTTTGTCTTGCCCCATCTATTACATAGAGGCATAGAAACTACAACTGTGAGAAACCCTATTCTCTGCAAAGAATAGGGGAACCTTTCTAGATTTATTCACTCTACTCACATGCTCAGGTGTGCGCTGCTCATGATCTGTACTTATTGATGGATCCGAAACATGTCTCCTTTTCACGGACCTGAATTTTCTACCGAAAGTCAATGGTTCTGTTAAAAAAACAAAGCAAAACAAAAACCCCAAAAAACACTGATGATGAAAATCAGCATTGTTGTGTGAATATAGTCTAACAGGGATTAATTATTCAATGTATGCAACTTTAAGAAGAAAATACAAATTTTCTTATGATTACTATTGTCTAACTACTTTTTAAAGTGTGCAAATATTGCCCAAGAAGAAATACATATTGAACTTAAAGAGGTTTTCCCATCTCAGTGTTTCAGCAGGCTGCCTGCAGTCTTTTCATCTCACTTCCAGTATTTCTCTCTCAAGCTCCCCCCCCCCCCCCCCGCTAAGCGGGTCGGAGAAGTTTCACAACACTTATACAGATCAGATAATATGCAGATGCTTGTACAGAACAGACTCATTGTTATCTATGTGTTTACATATGGAGATAATAGTCTTGGCTTTATCAGCAAACTGCAGTTAGCTGAACGATTGTCCTGCCGCCAGAGCAGTCAGTGACGTCACTTGTCATATGGGTTCGTGGTTATAGCAACGCTGTGTAAACAGTGGAAGGAATAAGGTCACATAGCAGGCAAACAAAGCAGAATTTCTAAAACAATACATTTAGGAAGAGTCTTCAATTTACATAAGATACCAGTATAGATAGGATTCTTGAGCTGGGGCAACGCCTTTAACCTCATGACATCTTGAATATGCAAGTACATGCATTATACTGGTTGCATTGCGGTTCTTACAATATGGAGAACAAGCTAAAACAAAACAAAAAAATCAGTTTTTTACTATGCTATATATTCTTCCTTCTTCATCCTGCGCTTGACTAGCTATTATTGAACTACACTGTCCCATCTGACCTGAAGGGCACCTGTGATAGATGCTGCTATTAATAGTATGGTTTTTCTCATATAGTTATCTATTGTAAAACTATTTTAATCATCTTCCTTGAAGAGCATCTAAGTTGTAGGAATAACCTGTAATTGTGGTATTGGTTCATCGAGGGCTGCATGGGACCGTATGAACTGTCCATTGGGCGGTCTGTACAAAGACAGCATTGTTGGTAGGCAGTGTGTCTCGTGAACCGCGTTGGATTTTTATTAGACAATATACAATGAGGAGACTTGTGAAAAGCATGTCATTATTTGTAAAATCCATGGTGGTTGTTTTTATTGCATTGTTTTTACGATATTTTATTTTTCCATCCCAGCCGGGTCTTAGGCATTTTAATCTCTCTTCCATATTAAGTAAGAAATCTCTTAAATTCCTCTTTTAACATCTTAAACTCTGTTATCACAGATGAAAATGCAGCGCTTGGAAAATCCAATGTAAATGTGCAGCAGCGTTGGATAAATAACAATTAATTCCAATGATTGAAACGTGTATAACAATCTTGATTCTAATCCTAATGCTAACATTTTTACTTGGTCGTGTGTTTTGTATTATTTCAGATCTTTTAATCAGCCAATATGTAATTTACTTTAGATAATTAGTTTTTTCCACTTCTTGAAGTAAGTACCCATTAAAAAACTATCCCATTCCATTCTTGGTTGAGCTCCTTTTCAGTGTTGAATTTATCACATTGCCATACTTTGTATGAGAATATATTAATAGTAATCATAAAATAAGCTGGATGATGAGTTCCTAATGCTCAGATCATCTTGTCTCAACAATTTCTCGGTGTTTAACAAAGAGTAGAGAGAAATGACGTGAATTCGGACCACTTGTGTCCTTAAAGGGATCCTATCATTCACACACTATTTTTTTCTAGGTACCACGTTGGAATAGCCTTAAGAAAGGCTATTCGTCTCCTACCTTTTGTTGTCTTCTCCGTGCCTCCATTCGCCTACAATCCTAGTTCTTGTCAGTATGCAAATTAGCTCTCTCACAGCACTGGGGGAGGGCCCCAGCGCTCAGACAGCACTGGGGCATTCCCAATGCTGTGAGAGAACTCTCTCCAGCGCCACCTCAATCTTCGTTAGGAGCGTCCTCTTCAGCCTCTTCTTCCGGTGGTGGCTTGTAACTTCTAGGCCTCGGGCCTTGGGCAGAGCAGACTGTGCATGCCCACAGGCCATGAGAAAATGGCCACTTACAATACTGTGCAAGAACCGGGATTGTAGGTGAACGGCGGCACGGAGAAGACAACGAAAGGTAGGAAACTAATAGCCTTTCTTAAGGCTATTCCGACGTGGTACCTAGAAAAAAATAGTGTGTGAATGATAGGATCCCTTTAAAGAAACTTCTGTAGTATCATGGTTGGGGGAGGGGGGATAGATTGAGTAAGGCCAGTATACAATAAAACCTAGCTTTAGTGAAGGTCAATTTACCTGTGACTGTGGTCAGGTGAAACTCCAAGCTCCATCTGTGTTAGAGACTCTGTTGTAATGTTGTAAAATAGATAGCCGAAAGTCCTGTGTAAACAATTTTTTTTTATATTCAATGGGGTCTGTCTTGTTCCATTTGTGATTTTAATGGTCTGTTTGTTCATTGGTCTGATCCTTCTAGTGTGACCTAGCTTAAGTAAGAAAACCAGATTAGACTTCAGAATTAAAACGTTACCTCAGACCAGACTCCAGAACTCATACAGGGTCATAAAATTCAACCCCACCTTGGACTGCTAAAGGTAGTTCAAACCCCAGACTACCTACTTTCATTTGGACTCTTTCAGACCCCAAATCGACCCACCCCCCTAACATTTATTCAGTATCTTAAAATTCAGAGGTAATACCAGCCTGCAAAATGAAAAGGGTTGACCACTTTCTCGGTGCTGTTCGCTAGTATGCACCAGTCATTGAGATTGCACTGCCAGAAATCTAGTGCAGATGCGATGTGGAAAAACTTACTGTTCCAACCATACCAGTTTTCTGGTGTCAGTGGGTGTATATGTGGCGCCTCTTTGGCCCATGACCCTTTCTTGCATCAGAGATATCCCACATTGCTCCCACTCGCCACCTTTTACAAAAAATGTACAGAGCAGGGTGGAGTACAAAGCAATTTGGGGTTGGGACACCTCAGCCTGACAAATTTACTATAACTCATACCAGAATGAGCTATACTGGCATGAGCTGTAAATCACCTCTATGACTCGCTGGCATAGATCTCAATTCTGGTACACGGGACAACGCCTGAATTAAGAGGCCGGAGCCTCTTCATTATGGTTTCATCTCGCCCCAGTTTTGAACTTGATAAAGAGCAGCGTACAGTAGGTTAGTCTTAGCCTCCTTCAATCAAACACGCTCAGGATGAAGTTATTAAGACTAAGTAATGGGCTTATGTCCCCTTCTATTAGTAGCCATGCCATGTGCAGAACACATTCTTAACCAGGGGGCATTGTATAAGAATTGTAGAAAACTGTTCATCAATGTAACAATAGTCATATTAGTAAGTGATATATATTTACATTATAAATTGTATACATATGTGCGAGAACAGTTGCCAACCTAATTAAATCCACAAACTACTAAAATTGTTATTTACCTCTAATTTACATTCAAGATCAGATTACAAAGGGAAAAAAATATACTTTCTTCTCCTAGGTCCTTTATAACTTTAGGGGTTAAACAGACCACATGATCACATCCCAATGATGGTCAACACCTGGCCCTTGTGCGTGGGCCCTGGCAAAAGAAAATCTATGAATATTAAGTCTTTAGGAAGACCATTTAGAAGCAGTCAGAATTAAAGGGCATCTACTCCTAAGTGTATTCTCCTAAAATTCTTTGACATGTGTAGACTGTGTTTTCGGTTATTTAGTGGTCGCTTCAATGCCCCATACATCATGGCCCCCTCAGTGCTCCCACACTCAATAAAATATCTACCTCAGTGCCCTCATAGTCAGTATAATGTGCTTCAAATGACAGGTGGGATTGGTAGTGGGACCTGTCATTCCACCCCCCTCCAGTCCACACTTTGGGGATGTGCCGGCAGCGACTCAGCTGTAGAGAGTCTCCTCGTCAAGGAGGCTTAAGAAGCCAGCTCCAGCAGTAACACTTTAGCAGAGTTTGGTTGGAGTGCCAAATAGAGAGGTCGTTTTTTGGAGCTGTGTCCTGAATTGTTCAACTGGCTTTTGGATTTCTGTTATTCTAGGTGAGGTAACCTATTCTATGTTTAGTTAGAGCCTAGCCGGGCAGGTATTTATTTTTGTATTGTTTCCTTTTGTTGCTGCACTACCTTTTTTGAGTGAAAATAAAACTCTACTATTGTTTTGGACTAAAGAAACTGGACTTGTGTGTGTCTATGCCACCCCACCTAGCAACCCCAGACCCTGACAATGCATAGACATTTTTTCTTCTGCAGAAAGAAATGCCATGTCGCTTTTTGGGAAGAACGTGGTTATGGGGCTGATCCTCATGTGGATCCACAAACTGCTCATCCACAGCAGAAATCTGCCTGTCTGTCTCAGGTCGTTGATTCCAAAAATTCCTACCAAATTTTAAATCCATGAATATTGAATGTTGTAATTCTAAGTTGCTTAAGGTCATTTTGCCACTTCAAGTATTGTAGTTTTTCTTTTTTTTTTTTTTGCGTTTTTTTTTTTATATTGAATTTTAGCATCATGAAAGGGTCAAGTTTTGGGATAATTTAAGAAAGACTTAAGTGTTTTGTCTAAGCCGCCATTATTGTAATGTTTTTTTTGTAAGAAAGATTTTAAGCGGTTTCCTAAATACAGCAATTGTTCCATTTTTCTATTCAGATGATACTTCAAATAAATTTCCCAAAATGTTAGTTATTATATTGTGAGCAAATAGTCAATAAATCATGTAATACTAGGGAAATTAGTCTGGCTAGTGCTTTGTGCTGTGCTTTGTATCTATACTTGGGACTTGAAAAACGAAGAATCAAATAATAGCAATATAAATGTTTGAGCGAAAAGGGAAAAAAACATAATAATGAAGATTCGAGAGAAACGTTAGAAAACCAATAAGTATAAGCCAAGATTGAATTTCTAAAGTATCTCCCAATTGTAAAATACTAGTATTAACATTTGAGGAAATTAAAATGACTCTTGTAATTTGGGATTCTTTATTGCCCAGTGGTTAAAGGGGTTTCCGGGATCCCACCCTATTAGTTAGATGAGCAGGCACATACTTGTATTATATGAACAGTCCATCTATTTCATTCAGAGCTATTTGTAATTCTTCATTTCTAGAGATGGGCAAACCTCCCAAGATTCATTTCAGATTCAGATGGCTTGGGTCCCTCATTCTTTTTGGGTCAAACAAGTTCAGATAGACTAGGACTTAAATTGTTCATCTCTGGCCTATAGCCATGGGTGGTGTAAAAGAATTAAAATAATTTATACTGAGCAGCCCTGATCTCTTTTGGGTTTCCTCACGGTGTCCGGTGATCTCTTGGTCTCCTCAGCAATGTCGTGTGCCCAGGTCTGTGATTGGGCCCTAGCAGTGACATTGGCACCTCATGGTGCTTGGCGTGCCCATGTGAACACTGTGACCCGAGCACAGACCTCAGTGGTGATACCAGGTGCACGATGTCGCCAGGAGGGCGCCAGATTCCACGTAGAGGAGGTGAAAAAAAAAAAAGGTGCGAGGAGGTGAGTGTAAATGTCTGGGTTTTTTTTCCCCACTTTGACCGGGGCATCCACCTATTATACTCTGGGGGTTATATCGCAATGAATATCCCAGCGGCAATTTTAGTTTGTCTGAGATGAATTCCAAATTTTTTGGTTTAATTAAAAACGGAACAATTTGAGATATTTGAGTCGATTCTGGTTCCCCCATCTCGATCTGTTTTCTCTGTACTGGAGCAACTAGGAAATTTAACAGTTGTGTTCGAGCTCCACTACTCTTTGCTGATGATCCCTGGAGATACTGATAGTGGAGATACTAGCAATTGGACAACCTGTGGTTATCTTATTTTCGGTAGTTCCTGGCAAAAAGATATCAACAGTTCTGCAAATGTGTTTAGACATGATAATGTTGCCCATACACATTACCCATCAATGTTGGGGTACATAGGGCATAGTTAGTTGGATTATAGCATGCCCAATCCTGTTCAAGCATCTGCCAAAGATGCTGTGTGTGTGTGTGTGTGTGGCATAACAATGTAAAAAAGGGATTAAATTTGTCAAGATTTGATTTATTTAATATTTTTGCTTTCTTACTAGATCTGTCTTGGGAGTGGGGAATGGTCACAGTTTTTTACCTAAAGAGTGATGTAGTCTATACAAGGTTCAGCAACCTTCGACACTCCAGCTTCTGTGAAACTACAACTCCCAACATGCTCTATTCACGTTCATGGGAGTTCTAAGAAGAGCAAATATGCATGATGGAAGTTGTAGTTTTACAACTTGTACTGCCAAGGGTTGCCTACCCTGGATCTAAAATCTCAAGACTTCAGCAGGACCTCAAGCACAGGGAGAAAAACCGAATTTTTTTTTTTTTTTGTAGAAACCATTATGTTAAAGTGGTTGTCCCATCACAAGGATCCTATCTATACTGCTAGTTTATGTGGAGTTAAGACTTTTCCTAAATGCATTACTTTATCAAAACTTCTTTGTTTGGCTGCTATCTTAATTTATTCACTTCATTGTTTACACTGTTTCTATGGCCCTTGGGATTATCTGCTCATTTGCCAAGTGATGTAGCTGCCTGCTCTCAGGGGGGAGAGGGAGGGGCTGGGAGCAGCTCTGAGCTGTTTGTGTTTTTTAAGTAGCAGAGCTTCTCAGAGAACTCCAGGATTTCTGAGCTCTTATCAGTCGGTTTAATTGAATTTGACTGATAAGGGCTGAGATAGGGAGTCCGTTACCTCTGTATGTAATGCAAACTGACTAAAATCCAGCTCTGCTACATCAGCTTCACATGGTGGTAATTCATTTACAACCAATCCAGTGCAAGTGAGACCCCGCCCACCTATGTGCCGAGAAAAGCAGGAAGTGACGAGAGCACAACAGCCTGCAGGTTAGTGAACAAGTATCATGGGAATACCCCTTTAAGTGTCATGCAAATGAGGCAGTAGGTGCACTGGGGGCAGGCCTTCAGATTCCTGCTGTTGCCAGTTGACATCACTACCTTCTCCTCCTCCGAGTGAGTGTTGATCTTTCCTGTTATAACTTCAACCATCCTAAGTGAGCTGTAAAGCAGTGCTCCAGGGAGCTGAAGATCCGCCCCCAGTGCACCATTTTCATTTGCATAAGACTTTAATTTTTTTCTCTTAATCTGCAGAAGTGACATGCATAACAGATGTATGTTCTCTATCACTGCAATGTGCTCTGTAATGCGGTGGTAGCAGTATAATATTCTTGGGGAAGGTTGAAGGCTCCCTTTTAGGTATTTTATGACTCACTACAGTGTCATTGGCACAACTCCTACCTCCAAGAACATTTTATTTTATAGGGAATGAGGCATTTCTTTGTCATAGGATGGATGGAGAAATGAGCAAATGATTACTTGATTTTCAGAACATTCCCAAGTACGTATTTAAGCTGTATAAGATTCACACAGTACAGCTTAGGTTACATAATATGTAAGATCTATAAATGTGATTTTTATTCTATACACCACATCTTTTTTCATTTCTGGCATAAATAAATATAAATCAATGCTGATGCTGACAACTGATAAAAAAAACCAACTAAGCTATCTTTACCAACAGACAATGCCCTTTTACCCGCTCCCAATGGACTGCCAAGTTCTGTTTGTACATGGCATTTTTAACAGTCAAGAGATGAGTATTAAAGCTTTTACTATGGCCTACATAGCTTCCAAAATTTTAGGGGTCCTAATCCATCCTAAGGGTAATGTTAGTTTCACGCTAGTGTTTGAGTCTCTGTACAAGAATCCGTCCTACGTTCCGCTGAAAATCTGCTTGCAAAGAGGACACTTCTCTGCTGTTTTTGGGCGGAAACTTGGCGGACCTATTTTAGTTTGTGGAGTCCACAGGTTTCCATGTGTAACCACTTTTTAAGTGGATAGGGTTTCTGTATTTTGGGTCCCCAAGTGGACCTGAAGTGCGGAAACTCACACTAGTGTGAATCTAACGTAAAATGTAAATGGTGGATTCTTAGGAGGAGCAGTGCAGGAGATTTTTCTAAAAAATGGAATGTACAAGAAAGCTCCATAGTAGTCCAAACTCGAAAATTACAGTTCTTGGTGCCATTAGACAAGTTTAGAGGTCTTGTGAAGCCCATACCTCAATGGGTCAGAGTTGTTATGGTGGCAAATGCGGCGGCTACACAATATTAGTTTGATATACTGTTTGGCTGGGTAGGTGTCTACCGTAGTTCCATAAGTACACATAGTGACACGTGCTTCTTTCTTTTCTGGTAGTATTTCTTCATGGCTACTTGGTCAGAGGATGATGGGTACAGTTGGATAGAAGGGCTCCGGTTACCAGTGACTTGGAGACACTAAAACTAAGAAACTCTTCCACCTCTTCCCTTTCCTGCCCATCTGGACTTCTTATGATTCTTATTTTCCACATTTGCTTGAGAAAAGTTAACATTGTCTTTGTGTATTCCTGTCTAGTACTCTCTATATAAACCTAGGGATATTAAGATTTTTATTTTACTCCTAAGGCTATGTAGACCGGCAGAGATTTAATTGAAAGTTTCCTTGGGGCTGTATTACCTTTCCCTTGGTCTATTTCCACCTTAAGGATACGGAGTCTTCTTGAACTATGTAGACCATGTGGCGATGATCTTATACGATTTTTTTATTTTTTTATTTTTTTTAAATTATTTTTTACATTTTAGCTTTAGCTGCTTTCATTTTTTTTTTTCTTCTTACAATGCTTGACGCAGTGGCGTAACTAGGAATGGCGGGGCCCCGTGGCGAACTTTTGACATGGGCCCCCCCCCATCCCAACTGACACCGAAGACCTCGACCGACCCCCTCCTCCGCACTCTATTATGTCCCTTACTGGCCCCTGCACACAGTATTAACCCCAATAGTGTCCCCTGCACACAGTATTAACCCCAATAGTGGCCCCTGCACACAGTATTAACCCCAATAGTGTCCCCTGCACACAGTATTAACCCCAATAGTGGCCCCTGCACACAGTATTAACCCCAATAATGGCCCCTGCACACAGTATTATCCCCAATAGTGTCCCCTGCACACAGTATTAACCCCAATAGTGGCCCCTGCACACAGTATTAACCCCAATAGTGGCCCCTGCACACAGTATTAACCCCAATAGTGGCCCCTGCACACAGTATTAACCCCAATAGTGGCCCCTGCACACAGTATTAACCCCAATAGTGGCCCCTGCACACAGTATTAACCCCAATAGTGGCCCCTGCACACAGTATTAACCCCAATAGTGGCCCCTGCACACAGTATTATCCCCAATAGTGTCCCCTGCACATAGTATTAACCCCAATAGTGGCCCCTGCACACAGTATTAACCCCAATAGTGTCCCTCTGTGGACACCCATAAACAATTATTATACTCTGGGGTCTTTTCAGACCCCAGAGTATAATAATCGGAGACCCGGGGAATAAAAACATTAAAAAAAAAAACCCCCACTGTTGCTTCTTACCTGTTCCCCGGCTCCTGTGCTGTGCTGTCCTCCTCTCGCGTCCTTCGTTAATGACGTCGGACGTCACATGACCCGGGAAGCATGCCGGGTTCATGTGACGTCAGAGACGTCAGACAACAGTAGGACGGAGGCCTGGCAGGATCGCGGAGAGGTAAGTAACAGTTTTTTATGTTTATTACCTCTCCCAATCCGCCGGTCATTATACTTGGGGGTCTGCAAAGACCCCCGAGTATAATGATAGCCCCTGTGGGGCCCGCGGTGTCACTTGCCGATCCCGGCCCATCCAGGATCAGCAAGTGAATAGGGCCCGTAACAGCCTATTTAAAAAAAAAAACGCAGCGGTAGCGGCTGTCACCGGGCCCCCTAATGGCCCGGGCCCTGTGGCAGCTGCTACTGCTGCTACCACGGTAGTTACGCCACTGGCTTGACCCCAAGTGCTCATCCAGCCTTGATCCAGCCCTGTTGGAATTTGTCAAATTTTTATGGCTGGAAACTTAAAGCTCCCAAGTTTTCTTTTAGTAACTTGCTTTGAGAATGACCTTGAAGGCATTGAAATGAAATAAGCGTTCATGTACAAACAGATTCCTTCATTCATATCTGGTTAATGTGCTACACCAGATACAATAAAATCTTCGATTATAATACATTCCTCTGTCTATAAAATTCCTCTGCCAGCCTTGCTTGTAAGCCAGAGGACTTTTGTGTGATCAGGTAATTCCTACGACAGTCTGAGGTAACATCAATACTAAATTTATAACCGGTTTCAGAATCCCAAGTAAATGGAGCAAAAATGCTGTTGGAAGAAGTTCAGAATTTATTCCTTCTATATCAAAAAAGGATTTTTATTTTTTTTAATGTTAAAATCTCCTCCTATATGTCAACGAGTTGTGATCCAAAGTGGTAATTGGAATGAAAGGGCCGTGATTATTTCAGAGTTACGTATACATCATGTATGTCCGCATGGGGCTGATAAGCTGCTGACGTCCTGCAGTGGAAAATCCACGGCTGCAAAAAAAACGAAAGAAAGTAGCCCGTTGTGGAGTTAAAATTGGATCTACAGGCCCATATACACTGCAGACTTTTTTGCAGTATATGGATGAGATTTGCTTAAATCTACTGCTGCCATAAAATACACTGAAGAAGGTTTATGAAGACCGGTGTTATCAACTCCAGTCTTCATAACCTCATCACCGGCGGGGTAGCATCTATATGACAAGGTGCCCCGTCCGCTAGGCTGTGCGCCTGGAGGGATATCTATATTAGCTCACTTCCTGCACCAGTTTGCCATATTTCTGCAATAGATGATAGTAAATCTGGTGGGTTTCTTGCCATTGATCATCGCTGGGTGGTAAGCAACGCCCCTTCACAATAGACGCTACTGTGAGGAAGGGTGTTCCTGACTGTGAGAAACGCCCTTCTGACGGTGAAGAGCTACGGTACCGGCACTGATAGAAGGTGAAAGCCGATAGTGCGCTGAATTAAGCACACTGTCGGCTTTCTAGCGGTGTATTACACCGCATTTGCCCCAAATGGTGAAAGGTCCTCGTCAATTAAACCATCAGCGTTTTCCGTATAGTTATTATTGAAGCAGAAAGTCCACAGAGAAAAAACTCTTACTGCTCTGATTTTGGACCCCCACAGATCAGATTCCAATGGCTAGAAAGCCCCTTTAATGTTGCCTAGAACATAGATGGGTTGAACCATGAAAGAACCTAGTTTTGTAGCCAAAATAGGCCACTGTTTACACCCTAACTTCAATAGGCCACTGTTTATTTGCAATCATCCTATAACTCAGGGATCCTCAAACTTTTCAAACACGGGGCCAGTTCACTGTCCCTCAAAACACTGGAGGGCCGAAATATTTCACCTCAGGCGGCAAAAAGGCTAGGGTCACCCCTGCTCCTCAGTATGCCCCCACCCCACAGTATTATATGCTCCTCAGTACCCCCCACTGTATTATATACTCCTCAGTAACCCCCCACTATATTATATGCTCATCAGTACCCTCCCCCCACTGTATTATATGCTCCTCAGTACACCCCCCCTACCCCACAGTATTATACACTCCTCAGTACCCCCCCACTGTATTATATACTCCTCAGTAACCCCACCACTGTATTATATGCTCATCAGTACCCCCCCACCCCACTGTATTATATACTCTTCAGTACCCCCCCACTGTATTATATGCTCATCAGTACCCTCCCCCCACTGTATTATATGCTCATCAGTACCCTCCCCCCACTGTATTATATGTTCATCAGTACCCCCCTGTATTATATGCTCATCAGTACCCCCCCACCCCACTGTATTATATACTCCTCAGTACCCCCCCCCCCTGTATTATATGCTCATCAGTACCCTCCCCCCACTGTATTATATGCTCATCAGTACCCTCCCCCCACTGTATTATATGTTCATCAGTACCCCCCCATATTATATGCTCATCAGTACCCCCCCATATTATATGCTCATCAGTACCCCCCCACTATATTATATGCTCATCAGTACCCTCCCCCTACTATATTATATGCTCATCAGTACCCTCCCCCACTGTATTATATGCTCATCAGTACCCTCCCCCCACTGTATTATGTGCTCATCAGTACCTTCCCCCCACTGTATTATATGCTCATTAGTACCCTCCCCCCACTGTATTATATGCTGATGAGCATATAATACAGTGGGGGGAGGGTACTGATGAGCATATAATACAGTGGGGGGGAGTACCCTCCCCCCTCATCAGTACTCTCCCCCCCTGTATTATATGCTCATTAGTACAATCGCACCCACACTGTCATACTTACCCATGAAGAGCCGCCGCGGTGCGTCCTCCTCCTTCCAGACTGCAGGAGCGATGACGTCATCGCGCCTGCGTCGGGGGCAGAGGTCACTCTCTGCCATCAGTGTAGGCCGCGGTCGGGCGGCCCCTGACAGCTTTCAGTTGTATGTGCAAATGCACATACAACTGAAAGCGGCGATCTGCTCACTAACGGGGAATTGGATTCCCTGTTAGTGAGCGATCCAGGCGACAGCGCGGGCCACATGCGGCGGGCCGGATAAATGTCCTCGGCGGGCCGCATGTGGCCCGCGGGCCATAGTTTGAGGATCGCTACTATAACTCCTCGGTTTGTGGGTTATTTATAGTCCAGGTCTCCTTAAGCATGACTTAAAATGGGAAGGGCCAGGTCCGATTCCAGCGCCAAGTCTTAATCAATTGCTCCGGTGTTTGGAGTAATTGTCTTGACAAACTAATCATCTCAATTTTATTTTGCAAGTCCGAGCACAGCATGGCTGGCCTCATCAATCTTTAGTTATTTCTTACTTTTCCTCAAGGGTCATTTTTAACAAATTGAAAATATTTGACTGTGAAATTACATTATATATTTTTAACAATAGATGTATTATTATTGTTTAAAATAATAGGCTTTTATTTCTGCAGATTTTTCTATAGAAAGAAAGTAACACTTACAAATAATTATGGTGTTTTAGTAGCTTCACTGGGGTGTATTATATTGTTGTACCTGTAATAGTAAGGCGAGGATGACTTGTTCACTAAAAACGCACAGGGATTACTAAAAACCTGTGATATAACTTAAAGGGTTATTCCAATCTGTGCCTTTCATGGATGAGATGGGGTTGGCCTTGTCTCTGCATAACTTAGGTGGGTGGGAGACATGGAGATGTGTTATAGAGGTAAGTGGGAGTTGTGTAAACTTCGTTACGCAATGAACTATGTTATATATTTTATTTTTTTTTTTTTTTATGTAGATTGTGAGCCCCATATAGGGATCACAATGTACATATTTTTTTCTCTATCAGTATGTCTTTGTAGAATGGGAGGAAATCCACGCAAACACAAGGAGAACATACAAACTCCTTGCAAATGTTGTTCCTGGCAGGATTTGAACCCAGGACTCCAGCGCTGCAAGGCTGCAGTGCTAACCACTGAGCCACCATGTTGTCCCCAATGAATTATATTATTTCTGTATCTCTTGAATTTGCAAAAAATGCATATCTCGCTCTGCTACATTTTTCCGTACCTCCCATTTCCCTGTATAGGAATCACAAAAACAGCGCAGAAGGGTCTGGATAGGAGAACAAGCCCTGCTTTCTAATCTTCCCATTATAATGGCCAGTGTAAAAGGTAGATAGCATTGGTCACACTGACCCCATAGTCAGACCAGCAGGCAGTATGTTATAGAGCAGGAGGAGTTGAGCAGGGTTATGTATACAGTTGTAGGAGAAGATTCAGAATGACTTGATTTAATTACTACGTCTTCTAAGGTTAAGGAGTCTTATAATCGGTTCTACTCAGACTAACAACAATTTTTTATACGTACAGTTATATATATATGTATATATATGAGGCTAAACATGGGCACAAAAGAAGAGTTTACCTTGGAAACTTAGCTGGACTTCCCCCTCTATTAAACAGAGCGCAGACCCGGCCGACCTGCAGTGCTACATTCACCTTGTAGACCAGGCTTATCCTGATAATGATAGCAGGTCACTAGGGGTCAGGTAAGCCGCAGGACTGTCGGGGTAGGTTTGATGATTTATTTGTCTTTTGTTGTCTATAGGAATTAAGTAGCTTGAGAATCTCGTGAGACAAGACACTTGCTGGCAATTTATTTATTTATTTTTAAATTGCTGCTTGGTGGGATTTCTGGTCGAAATATAATAACCAATAGCTGTTTTTTCCTGCATTCAATACTATAACAAGTGCTTGTTAATTCTTTGTCTGGAACAAATCTTACTACAAAACGTCCAGCACAACACCTATGCTATCTATGGCCTATTCATAGCTCTACACACGTTGCAGTCTGTTGCCAAGACTTGTCAATAGTAGCCAAAGGGCACAACTTCCAGCCTCTTGGTATTAGCAACAAGTTAGTGGTTACCGGTTACCTATATACTGTGCTTTGTAGCAAAGTTTGTGTGGAGTTGCCAACAAATGTGAGGACGTGGTATAAACATTTCAGAATCGGACTTCTATATCCTATATAAAGATCTCTCACTGGTTTCCATTCTCTTCCACAATGTACTTATTCACAAAGCAGAATTCTGCAATTATTTTCTGCAAATACTTTCTTACCTTGTACTTTTTAAAATGTGTTTTATTCTTGGTTTATGTGGAAATCTAAATTTGGAGTACTGAAAATATTCTGTTAGCAGGGAGCAGTGCCTTTTGGGAGCTCAGATATGATAATTATATATAGTTAGTACTTACTAGTTATGTCACGTGGCCGCCTGCAAAATGCAGATAAACCACATAAGGTTTCTAAAGAAACCAGCTTAAATTCTAGGGTGTAAGTGATAAAGAATGTCTTATATCACAAAGTTCCTACATGATAAGTAAAGTTAAATAATGGAAAAGTTACTCAGCTCATTGTATAGAGTTTTACTGTTTTCATTTTTAAACCTTCCTGACGTTTGATCACACGTAGGAAAAAGTTCCTGCGTTTGGCTATACATGCCTGTGAGCACAGGGGTCCAAGCGGCTGTGCCTGGTGGAAACAAAAATTAAATGAATAAAGCTCATAGTTAGTGTTTTGTTGTTAAGATTTTGGAACAGATCCATTATAAATCTGTTAAAAATCCCATTGATTCCAATAGGGTTTGATCTGATGTCCGTTAGTGTCAGTTTTCGTCACATGTCCGTTATTTTAACAGACAGTAAAGCGCAGTGTGCAGGACTTCTATGTCCATGCAAAATAATGGATTTATAATGGACGTTTAAGCATGCATTATTTTTTAATATTGTTTTTGGCTAACATAACGGATGGACGTCCATTAAGCTGTCCGTGTTTTTTTTTGTTTTTTTTTTGTTTTTTTTTTCCGGCGAATGATCAGAAAGCAGAACAAAATAAATAAGCAGAAAAACTTAAGTGATGTTAATGTATCCATATTTTTGACTGATTCAATAAATGGACCTGTTAAGAAACAAAAAGCAAACTAAAAAACACATTTAACATCAGATAGTGCCTGTTAATGTCCATTCAGGTTGGCATTTTTTTTATTTTTTATTTTTTAAAGGATCCTATCACCATCGGACATCCAATGCTAGTGTGAATGGCTCCTTATGCTAGGGTCACCCCAGATTCCGCATAAAATTGGTGCAAGCAGGACTTTTCTCTTTGCCCATTTTAGTATAAAGTTGGTGGAAAATGGATGGAAACTCGAATGCTAGTGCGAACCTAACATTCACATTATTATTATTATTATTATTATTATTATTATTATTATTATTATTTATTATTCAAAATAAGTAAAAATTTTAAATTATGTAAATTGGGCTACAGTCTTACCAACCTGAAGAATAAAATATTCATGCCATTTATAGAGCACAGTGATTGGTGTGGAAAAAATAATAATCTGACCGCCAAAAGAAAAAATGGAATAAGAAGTGATCAAATGTCATATGTATCCAGCTTGTCCTGCTAAAATCAACTTACATAACTCTGTTGTGGCTCTCAGTACACGGCAACAAGTTTCCTAACTGCTTGGTATCTCTGTGATCTTACTGACCTGCAGAGTAAACTAAACATGCAACTGGTAATGCACAGTGAATGCTGCTAAACTTTCCTTTTCTTCCAAGAAAGATAGAAGTTTTTCAATACATTACATGTACTTTGAAGAGGTGTGATTGACCTGTACAGCTCCTTCCACAAAAAACAGGTCCTTGCATGATAAGATAGAGGATAACTTAATGATCTGACTGCTGGGAACCCGACTCATTTTTTGCTAGCTGATAAAAACCATGCTGCGCCCGGTTTCCGCTTTGCGGGTTTCAATCTTCTGCCCTGAGAAACTGGACAGGAGACGGTAACCCGGCAGTCAGTTTTCAAACCCATTCACTTGAATGGGTTTGCAAAGTGACCACCCGTGAGCATCTTCTGCCTCTCTGCAATGAAACTTTATTTTTTATTTTTTTTTTATTTTTTGTAACCCGGACACACAGTCCTGCATGTCCGACTTTGTGTCCAGTTTAAAAAAACTGATTTCGCCGTGGAGAAGCACAAAACACTCACGGGCAGTCACTTTGCAAACCCATTCAAGTGAATGGCTTTGAAAGCTGACTGCCAGTTTCCGTCTCCTGTCCAGTTTCTTGGACAGAAGGCGGAAACCCACAAAGCGGAGAGCGGGCGCTGGTTTGAACCTGCCGGTAAAAGAAGTGTTGCACTCTATTTTGGGGCAGATTCCACTTCAATCACCCATTAAAGTGAATGGTGAGCAGGAAATCTTTCTACAGCTATTAGTGAGATTTCCCCGATAGATTTTGCATTGTGGTTCCCGTTTCGAAATCTGCTGTGTGAACAGTCGGTGCTGTAGTTTGTCCCCCTACCATTAATTTGGAAATTTCTTTACTTTAGTACCTTAAACCAAACCGTTCAAGGTACTGGGGTATTGTGGGTATTGGTGCTGGGTTTGGTTTTCACTCTACTGCTCACTTTTTTTTTGCTTTTTCCTGGATAGATCCTTTATCCCCATGTGTGTCCTTACTAGATGGGGGCGACTGTAAAACCGATAAACAAGGCTTTAGCTAATAGATTTTACACGTTACAGGAGGAACATAAAGCAAATGCTTTTTATAGCAGAAAACGGAGGCAGATTTTTCTTTTCCCAATTACGTGTAAATAAAGTTTTGCAAGTATTTTATCTATTAGCTCTGGTAGTGCAAAACACATTTCTCAGCAATATCTACAGCTATTACTGTCACAAAGCGCATATCGGACTTGAGTAGAAATCATATGAAATTGTAGCTATTTTCTAAAGTAACCTCCTGAGATTTCTAGCGTTGCTCATTCCTGTCAGATGCGCTTTGTGGTGTACGAGCGTTTTAGGGAAATGGGTTTCTTTGTGTGATTACTTGTAGGTTTTGCATTTGTGTTACTCAGTAAGCTTGTTTAAAACACATCTTAGGGGGGTCACCGCTGATCTGTGCGCTGTTGTCAGGCGTTAAATCCCTTCCATTACATGACAATTCATGTTGGCGGTTTCATGTTGCATACAGTACATGGGCATTATTGCAGTCATTTTTGTTTTCAAAGCTGTCCATAATCTGCAAAAGTACAAGCATAGTCGCTGTATTTCTTACCACGCTGACGGCATGATAAGGCATCAAATATTCTCTTTACCACCTCACCTGTAGCTTAGCTGTGATTTAATAATCTTTTTTTTTTTCTTTTAAAATGCCATGTTGTCTTAGGACGAATGCTAGTGTGAACTTGGGTTAGTCCCCTGAATAAATCTAACTCTATCTGTGGGCTGGGTTGATGTGCTGGATTCTAGTGACACATCATTACATAGAACGCCCATCCATTGCCTTTGCCTCTTCAGACTTGTATCATCCAAAATTATTATTTTTATTTTTTTTTTTTATGTATATTGTGAGCCCCATATAGGGTTCACAATGTACATTTTTTTTTTCTCCCAATCAGTATGTCTTTGTAGAATGGGAGGAAATCTACGCAAACACGGGGAGAACATACAAACTCCTTGCAGATGTAGTTCCTGGCTGGATTCGAACCCAGGACTCCAGTGCTGCAAGGCTGCAGTGCTAACCACTGAGCCGCCGTGTTGCTCCTGCATCATCCAAAAATTGGCACAGAGCGGAACACTCAAGTCCCGTGCAAAATAATAATAAATAATAACTTTATATAGCACCAGCATATTCTGCAGCACTTTACAAATTTGTAAATAAACAGATACAAGTGCAAGGAGTGCAGTGCAACTTCTAGGAGAGGACAGGATCTTACAGAGGAGGAAGGATATATAGTGTTATTGTTCTATAACTCCACACACTACACGATGATCAGCTCATGTGATAAGCCGCCTATACAGATGTGATTTTAGAGCAGTTTTGAAGCTGCTGTAGTTTGATATTAATCTGACTGTCCAGGGTAAAGGATTCCAGAGCACCGATGCAGCTTGGGAAAAGTCTTGGAGACAGGAGTGGGATGTTCGGATAACAGAGGATACAAGTCTAAGGCCATTGGCAGAATGGAGAGAACGGTTAGGGAGGTAGACTGTGACTAGGGGGCGTTGCGCTATGGATGGATTTGTGGGTGTGATTTTATATTGTATTCTGTGATGGATTGACAACCAATACATCGACTGACACAAGGTAGATCTGTCTGTGTACCAGTGTAACAGAAATATGAGTCTGGTGGCCGCAATCAGGACAGATTGTAGAGGGGAGAGAGTTTAGTAAGAGGAAGCCCAATTAGAATTGCAGTAGTTAAGACGAGGGAGAAGCAGAGCGGCAATGAGGGGTTTTTGATGTTTCCACAGTGAGAAAAGGGCAAATTCTACAGATTTTTTTGAGCTGCAGGTGGCAAGATCGTGCAAGTGTCTGAATATGTGGGGTGAAGGTGAGATCTGATCCAAAAACAACCCCCAGACAGCGGGTATGCTGCCTCGGTGTAATAGTAAGACCACAGACAGAAATTGAGATATCAGTGTTAGGTCTATTAGTGGATGGAGGGAACACAAGAAGTTCAGTTTTTGAAAGATTAAATTTCCGATAAAGAAAAGACATGGGGTTCTGTAAACTTACTTTGCACTCTCATTATGCTGGTGTATTTTGTGCCGCACCCGAGAATGCTTGGCTGCAACCAGAAGTAGCGGAGCATACTGCACACGCGTGAGATTTCAGCACTCAGCGACCTTTGGATGATGTGGATCTGAAGAGGATGAGGAGGCCGAATTACAGTGATAGATGGGCGTATGTGATGATGTGGCGGTGCTTCCCCAGGAAGCAAGTGAGCGTCCCCTGTGCTCTTTCAGCCTCATTTGCATAAACATAAAAGCGATTATTACATGCAAGCTAGACTTTGTAGCACCAATATTACTCTGCCAGTAGTTTAAAACCTATGACATAGGTGATAGACTCCTTTTAAGTCGTACCGCCTGCCTTCTGCTGCTAGCAGCACTTCTGAGAGCGGGTTCACACCAGCGCCTGATCTCTGTTTTCAGGTTTCCGTCTTCTGTCGACAGGAGACGGAAACCCAGCATTCAGTGTCCACCTGTGAGCTCCTGTGAGCGTCTTCTGCTCTCTGTGGCGTAACCGGTTTTTCTTTTTTTTTTTTTTTAACCAGACACAAAGTCCTGCGAGTCCGGCATTATGTCCGGTTAAAAAAAAAAACAAAAAAAAAAAAAAAAAAAACACCGCGGAGACCACAAAACGCTCACGGCCGGACACTTTCCAAACTCATTCAAATGACTGGGTTTGAAAACTGCCTGCCGGTTTCCATCTCCTGCAAAATGGAGATCGGGCGCAGGTGTGAACCCGCCCTTACTCTTATCATCTTTCATTTTTTCCAACTCTACTCAGTGATATCACAATAGGTCAAATCAAAACCAATTCTGGCTTTACATTTGATGTGAAATTGGGAGACATTAGTCCTTCTTTTTATTTATTTTTTGTGTGATTTATAGGTCACAGATGTATTTCCACTGGAGGTTTGGTCACTTTGTGTTCAGTATCTCCTCCTCTTCCTCTGCTTTCTTTATTCTGAATTGCCTGCTGATTTGCACCTTTTGATATTTTTGGACCACTGCTTCTGTTTTCGGGTGTGATGCGCTATAGACAAGACTGCATTATTCTTGCATATAAATGAAGCCCAATAATAACTATGGAGTTGTTTAGGTGACCTCATACGCTATGAAAAGAACACCACGTACTAGAGGAACAGTCTCCTGCATGCTGAGCCACTATTCATCGAGATTTAGTAGTTCTCCTCTCTTAGATTTATGATGTGTTGCAAGCACAGGAGTCCTTTCTTTTTATACATACAATAAATGACAAGTGAGACCGAGGGAAAAGAATGAAATTGGTCACCATTTTTGTGAAGTGTTCAGCGATGTAAATGGGGAGAAAAACCACTAACAAATTGACTTTGAAATATTTTATTAAGCAGAAAATTCAGAGAAATGCCGTATCCTTCCGTGAAAACAGTAAGTACACCCCTGGCTCTAATAAGTAGAATTGTTCCTTTTTGTGGAAACGTCCTCCAGCAGGCATTAGATTTAACTATTTACCTGCTGTGTGGTGGTTGTATGCACGGCCCACTCAACAGCTTCATGGTGGGTTTAAGACCCATACATTGAGTTGGCTACAGAAGGCCCCACGTCACTTTATTTTACTTTTTTTTTATTGGTACAAACTCTGTACCTAATGAACTACATAATATTGGTAATTGTATAATTGTTTTTATTTTGAAGCCGGATTTCAGACAAAATTGGTGCTGATTCTGACTCCGCAGCCCTGGACAGATGACTATCCTGTTAGGATCTCATAAGGAGGGGTCCCTTCTTAGATCCAACCTCTTCAGGCGCCTGAATCGAGCTGCTATGTTATAGTGGTTTCCATACTGGTGGACTCAAGTCATCCTTTATTTGCTTTCCTAACTTTTCTTATGATATTTTAGGATAAGTAGCCATGTGTGTGTACATGAGGAACATATTTCTGGGCACTGTGACTTGTGTTGTACATTTTCAAGCAGTGTTCCCTTTCTGTAGGCGGATTCTCTAATTCTCGATTTGTCCCTGATCACATGGATGGAGACCAACTGCTGTGTGTTCTATAGGTAGCTCATAGAAAACAAATAATAATAATACATTTTATTTATATAGCACCAACATATTCCGCAGTGCTGTACAATTTGTAGGGTTCAAATACAGACAAAAAGATACATTACAAAGAAAGTTATTTCACACAATGGGACTGAGTACCCTGCTCACAAGAGCTTACAATCTATGAGGTAGAGGGGATCACACAAGAGGTAGCAGGGGCGGCATTGCTTATGCAGAGGTCAGACAATTTTGTAATAGAGGTTACAGTCATTACACAAACATAAAACTTTATGAGCCGTCACCAGTCGTGTCCTTTAAAGTGCAGATGGTGCTTGGACATATAAAGTTAGCCTGAAATGGCATCAAATCGTGGGGTAATGTGGGAGCAGGGACAGAGGAGGGTTAAATTTTAGGGATTCTAATTATGGTACGGAAGGGTTTACATTAGGAATTGGGATAGGCCTGTCTGAAAAGATGTGTCTTTAGTTTGCGCTGGAAGCTGTAGAAATTGGGAGTTAATCTGATTGTCCGGGGTAGAGCATTCCAGAGAAGTGGTGCAGCTCGGGAGAAGTCTTGTATACGAGTGTGGGAGGTTCTGATAACGGGTTGGGCGGTAGACAGAGATGAGGGAGGAAATGTAGGGAGGTGCGGCATTATGGAGAGCCTTGTGGATGAGGGTGATAACTTTATATTTTATTCTATAATGAATAGGTAGCCAATGTAGTGACTGGCACAGACCAGAGGCCTCGCTGTAGCGTCTAGCCTGATAGATGAGCCTGGCCGCTGCATTCAGAATAGATTGTAGAGGGAAGAGTTTAGTAAGGGGAAGACCGATTAGTAAGGAGTTACAGTAGTCAAGGCGAGAATGAGATTGTCTTAATGAGACAATAAGTGTCTTTACTGTATCTCTGGTAAGGAAAGGGCGTATTCTTGTTTTTTTTTTTTTTGAGGTGGATGTGACATGAACGTGCGAGTGATTCAATATGAGGGGTGAAGGAAAGGTCTGTGTCAAACATGACCCCGAGGCAGCGGGCCTGCTGCCTAGGAGTTATAGTAAGGCCTGAGACTGCAATGGATATATCAGGGACAGATCTATTAGATGGTGGAAACAGTAGTAGTTCAGTCTTAGAGAGATTTAGTTTCAGATAGAGCGAGGACATGATATTAGAGACAGCAGAAAGACAGTCACTGGTGTTCTGTATGAGTACAGGGGTGATGTCACGGAAGATGTGTATAATTGGGTGTCATCAGTATAAAGATGGGACTGTAAGCCAAATCTGGTGATGGTTTGCCCAATGGGGGCTGTGTAGAGAGAAAAGAGCAGGGGGCCGAGGACCGAGCCCTGAGGAACCCCAACAGCAAGGGAAAGAGGGGAGGAAACAGAGCCCGCAAATGATGCACTGAAGGTGCGGTCTGAGAGATAAGAGGAGAACCAGGAGAGTGCAGTGTCCATGAGGCAGACTAAGCGGAGCATAGTGAGGAGGAGATGATGGTCAACAGTGTCAAAAGCTGCAGAGAGGTCCAGAAGAATAAGAAGAGAGAAGTCACCATTGGATTTAGCAGTCAGGAGATTGTTGGAGACTTTTGTGAGGGCCGATTCAGTAGAGTGCAGAGCGCGGAAACCAGATTGTAAGGGGTCAAGCAGAGAGTTAGCAGTTAACATGTAATTCACAGTGCCAAACTCTGAAGCTTAGTGGAGGACATCATAGAGATATACTGTGCAGTACTGATGTGAATATAATACTTGAGGTAGGATAGAAGCTAAATATTTATTAGCTGCAGCAGCCTCTTGGTCCATGTTAGTGCCCCGTCTACAAAATGTTGCAATGTTGAAAAAACAGAGGATTCTGCAAATCTCACATTTTACAATGTAAGAGAAGTACTTGTATCTACTTCTAGCTGCTTGTGTGGTTACAGATGGGATATTATTCATAGACATTAAGCAGCTTTATTGACGTTGCTATTTGTCTTTTTTGTGTGTTTTATCTGCTTGGTTTCATTTACAGTCAGTGTTTCTGGATCTGCTATATTATTATGGTCAGCTGGGCTTTTTCTCAGGAATTTTTTTGCAGTTCTATAGTTATTCCTGGCAGAATATTATCATTAATGGATGGGGGAGGGGGCAGACTGCTCCTTATTGTACATGCTGCAGCCTGTAACATGTGTTCCTGCCATGTATGAAGACTTATACAGTCATAGGACAGACTGTATATCAAAAAAGAGAAAAAATGGGGATGGGCACTCGCCAATCAGTAGACGAACAATCTTCTGTAAAATAAATCCTTTATTGGGTACATGGATAAAATTCAGAGAGGGAGTAACAGCATATTGGCAGAAAAAATGGCAACAAGGGAAATATACTACCACGATTTACATAGGATCTCTGCCATAGAGCTGTGCCGCCCCCTTTTTTTCTTTTTTTTCCTTTTTCTACATTTTGCATAGAACAGACTGTCCCTGCACTTTACATGAAAACTCAGGTACCCTTTAAGGCCCGCACCAAACCTGGCTCAAGCTGCGTTCCGTCCATGGGGGTCACCGGCATTGCTTTTGAGTAAGTGAAACCCCACTGATTTATTTTGGCTTTATATCATTACTTGGCTATACCCAAGTTTAGGAACATTGTATGGTACCTTTATTACGTTTTCTACTTAAATCTAAATCTAGTTTCCTCATTTTATGTTTTTTTTTTTATTTTTTTTAACATTATATTTTTATTGTTCCGAAATGTTTAAAGGATATTGGGTTTCTTTACGCATAAAGTTTACAAATGGATATGCGCATATGAAAACATTCTGCAAAATAATGCATAATTAATAGTTGGAGAATGATTATACAATTGTCCTAATGGATTAGTTTATATTCTGATAGTTGTGCAAGTAAAGCGGAAAGAAAGGCTAAAAATAACATAAAAATGTGTTGCATAGTATTAGAGATTGAAAATCTGTCTCTCCTTTCTGATTTATTTTGTTGCAGACTAGGAAAGTATATAACAAAGTGTATTTTTGCAGTGTTGTCCTGAAACCGGCTTGTATTTTACAAAAATAAAATTAAATAATTTTAGATAATTTAATTGTTTCCCCCTTTCACATGGTCTTTATTCCTTTAAAATAGGTCATCAATACTATTTGCCTGGAAAATCCCTATTATTTTTTTTTTTTGCCTAGACATTTAATGTTACATACTTGTTATGGCGCCCACTGCTGTTCTTTTAATTCCCTCTCAGCAATGTCCACCTAAAGTTCGGTGTTGGTGGTCATACATGACTACAGTCAGTACTAAGGGCGGGTTCACACCTGCGCCCAGTCTCTGCTTTGTGGATTTCTGTCTTCTGCCCGAGAAACTGGACAGGAGACAGAAACCTGGGAGTCAGGGGCCACACGGTGGCTCAGTGGTTAGCACTGCAGCCTTGCAGCGCTGGAGTCCTGGCGTTCAAATCCTGCCAAGGGCAAAAAAACATCTGCAAGGAGTTTGTATGATCTCCCCGTGTTTGTGTGGCTTTCCATCCTATATTCCAAAAAAGACATACTGATTGGGAAAAAATTTACATTGTGAGCTCTATGTGGGGCTCACAATCTACATTAAGAAACCTGTTTTTTTGTAACCGGACACAAAGGCCTGCATGTCCGACCTTGTGTCCGATTAAAAAAAAAAAAAAAAACGTTTCGCTGCGGAGAGGCAGAAGACGCTCACAGGCGGTTACTTCGCAAACCCATTCAAATGAATGGGTTTGAAAACTGACTGCCGGTTTCCGTCTCCTGTCCAGTTTCTCGGGCAGAAGACGGAAACCTGCAAAGCGGAAATCGGGCGCAGGTGTGAACCTGCCCTAATACTTCTTGTTCTCCATCTCTGTGATTGTTGCAATTGCGCAAACCAGCCAATAAAAATTGGTACATTAGAAGAGGCTTTGTGTCCCCAGTGCAGGGCATATGAGTTTGATCTCAAAGGCCATCATAAGAACACCAGGGGGCACTATAACAAGTATGCAACAGCAGTATATAGTCAAAGGAGTATTTTTAATTCAAATTGAAAGATTAGTATACTTTGCCTGATCTAAGAGAGAAACGTGGTCTATAAATGTGGGACCACCGCTTTGCAATAATGGATGAGACCCAATCATAGATTATGAGAAATGGGGTACAGATTTTTATTCTCTAGTAGTGACAAGAATGGAATTTGGAGGGTAAGGGATTGGAGTTCACACTAGCGTCGGATTTCCGTCTTTCGGGTCCACATGGGTCCCATAGGCTATAATGGGGTCTACTGGGTTTCCACCTGGTTTCCCTTGATTTTATACCAAGATCGGGGGTGAGTAAGGTTCTGCTTGCAGGACTTTTCACTCCGCCGATTTAAGTGGAATCCAAGACGGAGACGAGCAAACACTAGTGTTTGAAGAGTTTCATCTCACTTCTGTAAAGTACTTCTTTTTATTACATTGAATAAAGATTTCTAGGCGCATGAAGGGAAAATATGGATGTTATGACTTCATTGGAACAGATGTAAAAAAATGTCGGTTTTTGGATGGATAATATATAATGTATAACTTTAATAGGTCACCATAGACTATGCATTCATTTGGTTTCCTGTAATCCTTTTGTATTAGGCCCTGGTGTGACTTGTTCGGTTATTAGCTAAGACACAGCTGTGTGACATCTGGCTGCAAACAGAAAACCTAGCTGGATTGTATGCCTGTGATATTTTAGCAATTTTCCGAGCACCCTCCTGCTGTTTCCCTTCTGGTTGTACTTCTGTCTCCGCAAGCAGATTGGATGTAAACAGGAAGTCACACGATTACCAAGCCACAAGTTAAACATATGTAACATTAACATATTCTTCAGTCGCTACTGTCCGGCATGAGACTTCACATATTGCTAAACTCGTTTGTTGCCTTGTTATTGTGCAATCTTCTATAATTAAATAGCTTGTTAGAATGAGGACTGGTTCACTAGTGAGGAGACCATTGATACAATTGTTTTTAAACTTTTAAAGTGGACCTTTCACAACTCAATATCTCCAACCAGATACCGCTCTGATGATTCCAACACAGTTGGATTTATTTCTCTAGCTCCTACTCTTCCTGAGCAATAAATGCTGTTTTTTTGTGGTCCTCGGCTGGAGCTTATAGCCTGGGACCGCCCATGTGACAGTAGTGAGCCTTATTAGCATATTTTATGTTGAAAGTTATTGCACAGATTGCTCAGAGAGGGTGGGGGCTAGAGAAAAAAAATTCAATCTGCATTAGAATCAGTGGAGCCCATCCTATTGAAGTATGCAAATGTAATAGTAAACTCCACAAATTGCAAGGAATGCTTAAAGGGATCTTATTATGGGGATAACGTCCATCCTTAGGGAGAGACCACCTTTTCAGGTGTGTGGAGACTTATACAGCCATAGTTGCTCCACTGCAAGGGAACATGGGAATATGCAAATCTGTCTCCCAAGATGTAAACAAGGAGACAGTGCCTCTGTTATGCTGCCCTCTATGGGAAGCACCCTGAACAACATGCCCGAAAGGGATCCTGTCACCAAAGAAAAGCAGTATAATCTTCAGGCAGCATGTTATAGAGGAGGAGGAACTGAAAAGATTGATATAGTGTTGTGAGAAACGATTCAGGATAATTTGTCATGTATCCGTTTATAGATTTGCCTTTTCTATGCTCAGAAACTGTAATTGAGTCAAAGGGGCGGTGCTATGAGTGATTGACAGCCCTCAAAGAATGGCACTATATATAGATAAATGACAGATCAGATTGAGGTTTTTTTTTTTTTTTTTTCCCCACAAGCATATGTATTTGCTCAGCTACTCTTGTTCTACTACGTACTGTCTGCAGATAATATTCATGGTAGCTCCCCTTTAACCATTTTCTGACATCCATCTTACTATTACAACCAATAATGGGTCCTTAAAGATGGCAGCTGCCATAGTCACCGGGTCTCTACTTTAATGTATTGGGAGACCTGGAGCTAGTGCTCGTGAACAGAGTGAACTTCGGTTGCTGGCATTGCACTTAATGGTGGTCCCCAAATATCTATCTATCTATCTATCTATCTATCTATCTATCTATCTATCTATCTATCTATCTATCTATCCACACATACATATATTATGATTGATGATGATTATTATTATTATTATTATATATTTTTTTAAAGCCACCAAGTTTATTGTATTTCTTTTGTGTGCCATGTATGTATAAAACTTTTTTTTATATCTACGTTATTGTGGAATTCGTGGTTCTCTAAAAGTGGAGCTGCTGCTGATAATATTAAAAATAAAATGTGATATCATGAGTTATAATATTTACTGTACTTACAGAATTAAAATCTCTTAACTAGAGGTTTTGATTTTTTTCGCTTTAATTTGGTTAACACTACCCAAAAAGTCTATAAATCTAATGTTTCAACAAAGTTTATTACACCAAAATCGCATTACATGGTAAATTTTACAGATGACTAGGTTTCACTGTAATTGGTAACACCATAACTATATGTGCTGCAAAAATTTAATCCATTTCATGCATTTCTCACGAATGGTGCATTTGTCCCCCTCTTCCCCCCCCTCCCCATAATGTGCCAGGGCTAAATGTGTTTGTTACATCTAGAGGAAAAGCTGCACCTTGTCCTGCAAAAAAACAGCCACCAATGACGTGATGGATATTAAAAAGTTGATGGTAACAATGTAGAGAGTAAAAAATGACGGATTATATTTTTAATGCCCTTTGTATTTCTTCTTCCTTATATACAGTACAATATTGCTGTATTGGGTAGCATGTCCAGACTTTATATAGGTTGTCTATATGACCTAATGAGATTCTCTGACTGGGACTATCATACATACGTTATGCATTTTCTGTTATAAAATCTTTTAAAAAAATTTTTTATATCGGAGTTACATGCACCGTTAGTAGCTTTTTTTTATTTTTCTTCATAAAGTAGAGTTGTATATTTGGTTCACTGGTTCTTTCGATTAGATCATTAAATAATTAGTGCTCGCTCTATAATTGAGTATCCTATTAAACTGCGAGCAATAAACATATTAAATGTAAATGATACTTGTAAAAGCTGGATTTAATGTACTGAAAATTCTGATCCGGCTACCACTTTTCTTATGAAAGTTTGTGCTGGAACCACTAAACATAGGACTGTCCAGTTTTTATTCCCAGAGGCTGGTATACACAATGGTGCAAGGGGGCTTCAAATTTTTTTGTTAAACTTATATATTTTTTTTTTATTGTTGTATTGTTTATACTTCAATTTTCCATGTCAATATCTATTTTAGTAGAAATCTTGAACTCTTGCAGCCACTGAGAGCTCAATAGGCTGACACTTCCAGTTCTGTAAAGACTACTTTTCAGCAGAAATGTAACTGTCATTTATACACAGGATTTCAATGCAAGGTATCCATGTTATTTAGCTGCAGGAAGATAACACAGGATCCACCATTGACAATAGGTAATGGAAACTACTCACATTCTTCCTTATGGAATAACCTGTGGGAGTGAGTCCCCACCAGAGAACAGTTTCTGATGTCATTGTGGATTCTGTAAGGCTAACCTCTGAAATGGATCCCACAAAGCAAAGGCTCAGCTCAGGCGAGATTGCCTCTCCCATAGTCAGGTACAGAAAGTTTTAGCTTTTACTTTTATATCTATAACAAATGTGCACATTTTTTTCATAATGATGAGATTTATTTATTTTATTTTTATTTTTTGTATCAAACTGTTCTCAGTCTGTCACTGAATCCATAGGTTCCTGGCTTCAAATCCAACATCATCTTATGTTTTTATAGTTGTATGTTCTCTTCATACCTGTGTGTATTTCCTCTGGGTACTCTAGTTTAATGGGGTTTTCCCTGATCCCTCTCTTATCAGTTTGCCTGTGATCTCTCTTTCTCGCTTCCTGTATTCTTCCAACAGCTGGTGGATGAGCTTTGACCTGTTGGACAGGATACTATAAAGTACCTCATTAGATCTAGACCTTGCCTTTACCGTGAGAGATTATTTATTATGTTTGGTCGAAATATAATATAAATGAAGATGGAAATAATGTTAACAATGTATAATACATAACACAAGTTTGGAGAAAAAAAATCTATACTGCAAGAACATTGTCTGTCCTAGAGGCAAACTTGTGTCTCTTGTGTTAACACAGAGAGATAACAATACTGTCCAAGCCTTTATCAGCAAACTACAACTAGATGACCTGATAACCTGGACAGAAGAGCAGTAAGTAACAGCTCCAGGGAGCAGTGAGTTAGTCACGTCATCCAACCTGTTATCCGATACAGGACAGAGAACAAGGACATGCTGTGTTAACAATGGGAGGAATAATTTAATAAAGCAGGCAAATGAATCAGCATTCCAAAAGCAAGGTCTTAAGTAAAACTCTCGACTTTACATAAGCTATATTATATATATATATATATATATATATATATATATATATATATATATATATTTACTTGTAAATTGTGAGATCATTGCCTACTTCATGTGGGCCAAGTATCTGCCATTGGCAGCCAAATCATGTAAAAGTGCAAAAATACTTCCTGTCAAATATCTTACTATTTTAGCTTTATAATATCTGTCACTTTAACAAAAAGGATCTTGAAAATTTCGGTTACTGTATAATAATCTACACAAAGTGACGAATACTGGATCTGTGAGCAAGCTGACTGAGCTATGGCCATGTTGTGGCTGATGGGGTCTAGGTTTTTTTTTTCTTTAAAGAGAACTAGGTAAAGCTTTGAGATTTGCTTCCTCCTCCTCTTGAATTTTTCTTTTGGTCAAAACCCCCCCAACAAAAGTAGAATTGCTCAGCTGCAACTGTATCAGCTTTCAATAGAGCCGCCACTGAGCCCATTATAATGCAATAATTGCAAGATTCTTAAACCATCTTATCAGAGGTTATATGATATCAACTGTAAATATAATGACAAGCTACTCCTAAAAGAAGTCAGTCAAGAAGCGTGAAAAGTCATACCTTGTCTGCACATTGCAGGTGAACGCTGATTTACTCTGCCTATAATCCTATTAAGTATGGAGAGAGAGCTTTCTTCTTCCCCTAGGGTGCCCAAACCAATCTGTCTACTTTGAATGCAATACTGTACTTGCGGTGTTTAAGGGGATCATCTAGTCTGATTTACTTTAGAGACATATCAGCTCTCAGGGCTAGGAAAACCCAAGCCAAATGATTCTTGGCAACAAGTCTGTTCTCTTGCTCAGCATAGATCCTATTCAGTGGCGTAACTATCGGGGTAGCAGTGGTAGCAGCTGCCACAGGGCCTGGGACATTAGGGGCCCGGTGACAGCCACTACCACTACGTTTTTTTTTCTTAATAAGTCGTTACTCCAGCCGGTAACAGGCCCTATTTACTTATCGATCCTGGCAGGGACGGGATCGGTAAGTGATGCCACAAACACTATTATTATACTCTGGGGTCTTTTCAGTATAATGATTGGAGGCTCGGTAGAGGTAAGGGTACATAAAAAAGATTGTTACTTACCTCTCCGTGCTTCATACAGGCATCAGGCCTAGTTGTGTGACGTCCCTGACATCACTTGACCGGACCTGCGTCCCGGGTCATGTGTCGCTCTGATGTCATTGAAGATGACCGACACTACCGAGGACTGCAGCGGAGCCGGGATAGGTAAGTAACAGTGTTTGTTATGTTTGTATCCCCCCTCGGTCTCCGATTATTATACACTGGGGTCTGAAAAGACCCCGGAGTATAATAATTGTTCATGGGCGTTCATTATGGGGCATAATAGTGTGTGTGTAGGGGCCACTACGGGGCATAATACTGTGGGCAAGGACCACTATGGGGCATAATACTGTGTGCAGTGGCCACTATGAGGAATAATACTGTGTGCAGGGGCCACTATGAGGAATAATACTGTGTACTGGGGCCACTATGGAGCATAATACTGTGTGCAGGGGCCACAATGGGCATAATAGAGCGCGCAGGAATGCGAGAGGGGGGGCGGTCGGTCAAGGTCGTCAGTGTCGGTCGGGGGGCATGTCAAAAGTTCGCCACGGGACCCCGCCATTCCTAGTTACGCCACTGATCCTACGGTATTAACTATGATAAGACCTCCTTCACATCCTCTATGTTTTATATGCAAAATGCATGGGAAGATTTATCAAGACTGGAATTTCAGATGCATATTGTGGTAGAGAGAGGCCTTTCCGAGACCCATAGCGACTTGCCACATAACTATGCCATACCCTGAACTTGTGGGAAATTCTGTCTAAAGTATACCTAACCTTTTTACAGGCCTTGTACATGAAGACACCATTTCTTGCCATTTACCTACCTCTGATCTTTCAGTTCTCCGTGAGCTGGTGGGTGAAAATTGGTTACTATGATAGGTCTCCCCATAGACAGCACATACAAAGTGTTCCTTCTTTCTCTCTCTATTTTACACTTTCTCTATTTTTTTTTTCCCTTCTCTTCTCCCTATCTGTTCTCGTTCTCTCTTTCAGGTTCCCTTTAATGAATGAACTTAAAGTATGAATCTGGATTAGCCCCAATTCAGAATACTGGAGCATATTTATATAAATAAAAGTAAAATTTTCCACTCTTTCTGTCTGTGCAGTGATAAAGCCTGACTCTTATTAGCTCCATTGAATGACAACATGGTTAAACCTTCATTGGGATCCATGGCACGGCAAACTGCGAGTGCTTAGTACAAAACTATACAGGATTAGTTGTATATACATGATGGCGTGTGTACATACCTCCCAACTTTTAAAGGACAGAAAGAGGGACAAAATGTGGGTGGGCTGTGGCAAATTTAGCTCCACCCACTTCTAAATTGACTCCGCCATTCCCATCCATTTCTCATTGGGTACACCGTGCACCCCACATCTCTCCCCCACCCACAGTCAACCTTGCACCCCACATCCCTCCAGAGTACACCCTGCACCCCGCAGTACACCTTGGTGGACATGCTTGGCTTATTTCTATGGGACTTCAGGGAGAGTATTCTTTGTCTGTGCAATAAAAGAGAATGGAGTAATGACCGTGCGTACACACCACCGCTTTGTTGACGTGGGATGATTGGGAGAACCTATAGTCCCTACGGTCAGATCCTCAGCATTTAGATACATATCTGCTGTCCTGTGGATCGAGGATAAATGTCATTCATGAGGATGCATATTTAATGTTTAGCTTTTTTTTATTCTATTCTACTTTGCAATAATGTGTGTGCGGAGGAATTCTGAGAATATCTCTCCCATGTTTACTAGAGAATTAGTGAGTACATGCAAAATGGCTATTATTTTTCGTGTTAAATCCGCAGACCTCCCAAAGGAAACATATCCAATTAGTGTGGTGTATACTTGTGTGCGGAGTAACTACAGTGTGTGCATCGGAGCGTTCACTTTGTCTCCAGAATGTTACTCTCACTAATTTAATGTAATATAGAATTGGCTGCCTCCAGTCTACATGCAAGGAATATCAAGTTATGGACCTGTAGGTCTTCACTTTTACCAAACCTCTTCTGCATTGAAAACTTTCTTATTTAACAGTGAATTTATATAATAAGTGATTTAAATGAAACTTTTATATTTCTGAAGGAGCCGGTGAAAGCTACAGATGCTCCATGCTGTTAGATTGTCTTTCAATTCACAATTCTGTCATTAAGCCAGGTATATTTCTGTTATTGATCTGCGTCTTCTCCATGACAGCCCAGCAGTGAGGCGTTCCCCGCTGATACAGGCAACCTGAGCAGTCGCTTAGACAAAAGGGCTTCATTCCGCGAACAGCTAATTAGAGATAAAACCGCCATCTATTATCGTCTCCTCAACGTAACAAACCCAACTTCTATAGATCACCCTCACAATAAGTAGATGTGATGCATCAATTCAGTTTTGATTTTGATTTTATTATTTTTTTTAAAGATTTTACTCTTTTAATTAAATTGCGATGGGAAGAAATTGGGAATGGGGGAAGAAATATGTTTTCAGCTGTATTTTACGCATTCCCACCAGCCATTTTGCATTTAATGATATTTTAAAAGTTCTGTTTATAGATCTATTAATAGGTAAGATTTTTAATTTTTAACCTCTTTTCATTTTTGTTTCTGACGTGATATACTGATCAGTTGTATGTTTATTTTTTTTTTTTGTTCTTGAAGCTTTTGCAAGCTTTCTCGCAAAGTTTATGTTTTCCAAGTTTCAGCTATCTTTTATTTGCCTTTGGTAAAGGGCTACACATTGGGATCGGTTCAGTATGTTCAATATCAGTTTTGATGTTTTTTTTTGAAGTTGTATAAGGTTACTTGGATACGAAGCAAAAATTGCTGTCAAAATGGAGAATTCTTTGAGGAAATGCACTACCTAGGTATTACTGTGATTGCAAAAGTAATGGTGTTTCTCTAAAGCAGAATTTCCCAGTTTGTTTTTTTTTCCTAGCCGTGGGGAACCCTGGAAGAACACCTACCCATTTATTATATGTGTGTGTATATATATAATATATATATATATATATATATATATATATATATATATATATATATATATATATATTATTTTTTTAAAGCATAAAAACAAGTAAGACTTCATACATAATAAATAAATCACTGTTCTTAGCCCGTAAAGTTTACTTCAAAATGGGAAAAGTCTTGCCTTTTTAGCGTGAACCCTGGGATTGCATCTTTCAGAACGTTGAACGGCTTATACAAAAAAAAAAAAACATAGCGGGAAGCGGTGCATAGTGTGAACCCGTATTGGGAAATGGAATAGTACTAGCAGTACATGATCAGTATAAGTTATACAACATGGCTGTCATGTTGTCTTGTTCTTAAACTTAAAAAAAAAAAAAAAAAAAAAAAAAAAAAAAAAAAGCAGAGAAAGGTCCTCCGTGCAGGACTTTTTTTCTTCACCGATTTTTGGCAGACCCTGAGACAGTCTCTCCAATGGATGTGACCCTAGCCTTAAAGGGGTTGTCCCATCTCAAGGATCCTATCTATACTTCTAGCTTATGTGGATTTAAGACTTTTACTATATACATTGCTTCAGCAAAGCTACTTTGTTTGGCTGCTATCTGAGATTATTCACTTCATTGTTTACACTGCATTTCCATAAACATGGACCTGGGGATGATCTTATCTCTCCGCCCAGGACAAGTGATGTAGCTCCCTGCTCTCAGGAGGGAGGGGAAGCTGAGTGCTTGGAGCAGCTTGCATTTCTGAGCTGTTTATCTCCCAGTTATCAGTCTGCTAATTGAATTTTGCTGATAAGGGCTGAGATGGGGAGTCTGTTACCTCTGTATGGAAACACAGACCTAAAATGGAGTTTATTGCAAGCTGACTCTTGGCCCTGTAGCATGTAAATTTGGGATTCTCATCACCTATCAAATCCAGCTCTGCTACATCAGCTTCATATTGTGCATCTTCCAGTGATACTATGCTACTGTATTTACAACCATCCCTCATTACTGACTGCAAACATGTACTGCTATGAAGAGAGCTAAGCAGAGCAAGTGAAACCCCGCCCACCAATGTACCGAGAAAATCAGAAAGTGAACAGAGCATAAACCCTGCAAGATGGTGAACAGGCAAGTTGGGAATACCCCTAATTGGTATGGCTACCAGCCATGGTGTGATACTAGCAGCCTCCGATGCACCAGCACAGCTAGGTATATAAAGGAGTTGTATCTGAAATTTTTGATGAAGACCATTAAGAAAATTGTTCAATGTTCCATTTAGGAAAAATTGATTTTTAGCTTACAGAACCTTTCAATCTACGCAATATTGGAAGTTAAAGGGGCTCTATCAGCAAAATCATGCTGATAGAGCTCCACATATGCATGAATAGCCTTTAAAAAGGCTATTCAGGCACCGTAAAAGTTATATTAAACTACCCCCCCAGTTTTAAAATAATACCCTAAAAAAGAATGTGATCTACTTACACATCGTGCACGCTGGGTGGGCATTCAGGGTGCGCCGTCTTCTTCATCCACGCCTCCTCTTCTTCCGATGACATCGGGTTCCGTCCTCTTCCGGCGCTCGCGAACTGACATTGATAAAAAAAAAAATGGCCTGGGCGCATGCGCAGTAGCCGTAGTAGAAGCTGCATGCTACTGTGCATGCGCCGAGGCCATTTTTTTTAATCAATATCAGTTCACGAGCGCCGGAGGAAGACGGGACCCGAGGACATCGCAGGAAGAGGAGGCGTGGATGAAGATGAAGACACACCCTGAATGCCCGCCCAGCGTGCACGATGCGTAAGTAGATCACATTCTTTTTTAGGGTTTTATTTTAAAACTGGGGGGTAGTTTAATATAACATTTACGGTGCCTGAATAGCCTTTTTAAAGGCTATTCACGCATATGTGGGGCTCTATCAGCATGGTTTTGCTGATAGAGCCCCTTTAATAGAAGTGACCAAAGTAATAAGGGCTCATACACTCATGGTATCAACCTATAATATGGTGACCATAGATTTATCTGTGTCTCTAGATTATCAGAATATGCTAGAAAAAAAAGTATAGCATAGACCAGACCTGGGCAAAGTCCGGCCCCTGGGCCATATCCGACCCTCTGACTGATTCAGTCTGGCCCGCACAGTTTTATCTAGGGAGGCGTGTCTAGGGGGCGTGTCTTAGTGATGGCCGAAGATGGAGACATGTGAGTGTGTCATAAGGTACTGAAAGATGTAAGGTGAGCTGCAGGGTGGAGAGTGTGTGTGTGTGTCTGTCTATATGTGTCTGTCTATATGTGTGTCTGTATGTGTGTGTGTCTATATGTGTCTGTCTGTGTGTCTCAGTAACCTAGGGGCAGAGATAGAAGGGGAATGTTATACTAGGGCAGAGATGGCAGATGGAGGGGGGGGGGGACATGAAACTGAGGGAGAAATGGAGGGGGGACATGAAACTGGGGGTAGATCAAGAGGGCACTTAGACTGGGGGGACATTAAACCGTGGAGGAAGCTATAGGGGGACCTGTCTGCCTCTAGTTGCCCCCAGTTCAATGTCACCCTCCAGCTACCCCTACGGTTTAATGTCCGCTTCCCGATTTTAATGTCCCCCTCTAGTTGGCCCCAGTTTCATGTCCCGCTCCAGATGTCAGTTTATTGCCCCCCTCCAACTACCCCCACTGTTTAATGTCCCCCTCCAGCTGCTCCTGTTTCATGTCCCCTCTAGTTTCCACCAGTTTATACTGGGGCACCAGGAGAGGGACCTAATACTGTGGGGCAGTTGGAAGGGGACATATAATGTGGGGGCATATAGTGTACGGGTGACTGTAGGAGGATTATACTTTGTGGGGGCACATGGAAAGATGATTGGGAATGGGCGGAGTCAACGTAGAAGTGGGTGGAGCTAAATTTGCCGTGGCCCGGCTCTCTAGCATAGTTTCAATTTCTTATGCGGCCCCATGGGAAAATTAATTGCCCACCCCTGGTATAGACTGTATACCTCAGCTCATGCAGCACTGATATGAACACAAGTACTATAATATTTTCTGTCCTATACGATGAACAATGAGCCTTGATGATAATTGTCGCCACTCTCATAACAACCTGATTGGATTTGATTAAGTGATATATTTTAACTTTGAGGGACGTGCGATAAACCTGTGATTGATCGTGCCCAATATAATACCAATCTGACTGGATTAATCTCTGAGGAGCTCTGAATGTTCTGTTTGTGGGTAGAAGCTATTCATTATACTTATGTGAACCATTTTGTACATTCTTCATCCTCTTATAAAAGAACATGAAACCAATGAGCGCCAAAATATACTTGGACTCGTTTTAATGTTTTTTGTTTTTTTTTTGTTCAAATTATTTCTGTGGTCCGCTTTCATTATCCTTATAAAATATCAGTTATGGCTAAGGGGAAAAATCTCCTCCATTCTCTTTTATCCTCTTTTTGCAGAGAATTAATTCCCTTTATATTCCAATCTCTTTGCTCCCAGACAAACGCACAGCAGGAAGAATTATATTTAAATTTGCTTTAGTAGGCAAGGTCATAAGCAGGGCCGACACTTGTCCTACAGGAGACTTCGCTTGAGGATTCATATTGGTTTGTACTAGTAAATTTTCCATTACTATTGAAAATTTGATTTCCTCTTGATTGATTTTTAATAGTACAGAAAATGTGTATTTGGGCTGATGTTCTGAATAATTCTCTGTGATTGTGAGGATGTTCTCACCACCACTTTTAAGGTTGAAGAACACTATTGCTTGTAGAGTTGTATTGTCCTCTTACTGCTTTACCTTTGATGCCAAAGCTTTGGATTCCTACTTGTGGCCCTGGGGCGATATATGCCACTCATGCATTGGTTGTACTCATGGGTTTTGAAGAACAAAAAAAGCGTACCTCCAGTTATAAATAACTTGTCATAAATGTATAGTACAAGTTCATGTATGAAACTTTGTAATATATCTTAGTAAAGAAATATGTTTTCTTCCCCACTTTTCAGGCAGTTACTTTCTTTGTTAGTCTATGAAGAGGGGAGGGGAATAGAAAAACACTCAAATAATTGCTGCTGCTGCACTTCTATTCTGAACTTTTTTTTTTTTTTAGCACTGCTAGGTTGTATATAAGAGGCTACCAATGCACAGAATGAAGTAATAAATTCGACTCCACTCCTCCCTTCTCTATAGAGCTCTGTGTGAGAGGCTGAATACAGACACAAATCTTATGCAAACAGCAATCAGGTTGAACATGAGCCGCAGGAGAACAGCCTAAGGCCTGGTTCACATCTGTGTTCCGGTTTCCGTTTGGGAAGTCTATTTGGGGACCCCCTGAACGGAAACCTATACGCATGATAAAAAGCAGTTAATTAAGGAAACCTGCAAACCCCATAGATTATAATGGGGTTCATGTGGTTTCTACACGAAATATGTAGAGAAATGTCCTGCAAGCATCACTTTTTTTCTCTGGTTCGTGCGGAAACCACGTTATAGCCTATTATAACCTATGGGGTCCACAGGTTTCCTTAGGTAACCTCTTTTTTTGTGCATATAGGTTTCCATTCGAGGGGCCCCCAAACAGACTCCCCGAACGGAAACCTGAACGCAGATTTTAACTAAGCATATCTTTTAGAAAGGCTATACCAGACATACCTTTTGTTTGTTAATCCGCTCAGCAGTTTTTGAATTAGCCCACTTTTATTGATATGCTAATTAGCCAGCAACAAGCACCAGAAGTTCAGTGGGTGCTGTGTGTACACAGGGGGAGGTGACAGCATGGAGGCTGATGAGTTACCATCAGCAGCAGCAGCCTCCCCCTGTGTCCACACAGCAGACAGTGCTCACTGAACTTCTGGTGCTCATTGCTGGGTAATTGGCATATGTATAAAAGTGGGCTAATTTAAAAACGACTGAGGGGATTAACCTTTTCGCTGCCAAGGGTCTCTGGAAATTTTGCACCTCCAGTAGCCAGAGCAATTTTCACAGTTTTGAGATGGACAAATCAAACCTAAATTGCAACATTAAAAAAGCATCCAACCCCCCCATACCTATATATTTTCTTAAAGTAGACACCTGCAGCGTTGTCAGAATGCCACTTGGTACTGTATACGAACAGGCACCTTTATGCAATTTTGATTTAAAGTGAATGTTTTATGAAAAAATGCAAAAAATGTATATTAGTTGTTAAAAGCGGAAACCAAACAAAAAATTAAATGCACCAAACCTCCTAAAAATAAGAGTTCAACATGTGCAGAGTTCATACATATCACTATAGCCTGAACCCGTATACACGTGTCTTCAGAAAATCGCTAGAACTGGAAGGAACAAAATTCTGCTTTGAAGCTGGAAATGTTAAAAAAAGGTATCATCCTATAAAATGTAGGGATTACACACCATGAAAAGTAAGTGAACCCCTAAACCCTATATATTTTTTGAAAGTAGACAACCTGAAGATTACAAATGTCTTAATGGGTCATCGATAGCCACATCCACCTTCATGCAACTTTGCGACCAACACAAATAATTTTTTGAAAAAATACGCTAAAACACATATTTGCACCTAAAACTCATGTTCAATCTCACATTCATATACAAAATACTTTTAAAATAATAGCTTATGGTGTATACAATGTGTAAATATACTATATCTACCGCAAACATCAACTACAACAAGAGCTCGGACTCCCAAAAACACGAATACAGAAGACAAGCAGGATTTTGCTGCTGTTCACTAATATGTTAAAAAGCTATACTGCACCTACCAAACTGTGACACCAAAATCTAACTTTTTTCAGAGTACACAGCATACCATATATAAAAACACAATTTAATAGTTTATATATACAACCACCTTCATTCAACTTTGCCGCAAACAGAGATTGCTAGCAAAAATTGCGCAAAAATTCAAATTTGCCACTAAAGTGCGGCTCAAGAAATCCCTTTCTGCAAACATAATGTACTGTCCATAAAACTGCAATATGTGAGGAGTTCATACATACCACACATGTATATATTTACAGGGGCGGGTGTTAAAGAATCGCCAAAATCGCAGAAATGCGCCATCTAATTTTGTGCATGCAAATTAAATAGGACTTTACATAAAAATGTTATTTTCCATCCCCCTATAATAATTTTAGCAATCTATACGTTCATCTCTAGTGATAATCGTTATTACTATTATTTTAGTGCGTAACGGACATCACTAGAGACGTATTTTACTGTAGAAAGCTCAGGTATAGACAGGACAGGGATTGGGTGAAATGTAAACTTTATTTGTGACTTTATGTATATGTTGTGTAAGTGTTTGGTGCGACTTTTTTTGGGGGGGTCTGCGGCCTGGACAATGGTAAACGTCTGGATCACAGCGCTAATAAACTTCCTGGTTATGTTCAGGAGGTATAACATAAGAATACCCCACTAGTAAAGCTCAGGGGGGAATTATATTATAACTGTATGTGACAATCAGAGACAAATGTATAGTATACGCTCTGATTGGCAGGAGAAGGGTTAATAGGGACAATAGAGTCCCTGCCACCCCCCTCCTGCTGTCACATACAAGTTATGCAGAGAGTCTGATCGTTTCTCTGTCTCTCTCTCTCTGCTGAACTGCTGTGTCCCTCTCCCTTTCCTGTCATAGATCGCAAATTGCTTGCTTAGACAGGAGGGGGGGGGGGACACTTTGGAGCTCTATATCTTTGGATTGCATCAACATATCTTGATGCTTTCAATTGCATTTTAAAGAGGAGAATCTCATCTTTAAAATGATATCAAGAACTCTATGATTGGATGTACAGTTTTGGAGCAATTAACTGTTGAAACACTGTCGGGAATTGAGATCTGCAGTTGGATCCCAATGCCAAATAGTGTTTTCAACAGTGAATCGTTCCAAGACTGTAAGTAAAATCATCAAGTCCCATTTTAAAGATGAGAGTCTCTTCTTTAAAATGCATTTTAAAGCATCAAGATATGTTGACGCAGTCCAGAGATATGGGCATTAGTAGGGAGGACGTAGTAACTACGTCCTCCGCTACTGAAGTGCCACCTTGGGAGCACGTATAGCATACGTGCCTGGCAGCAAAAGGGTTAACAAACAAAAGGTATGTCTGGAATAGCCTTTCTAAAGGTTATGCAAATATATGCTTAGTTAAAAATGAGTTTACCGTATGATAGAATCCCTTTAAATGGATGAGGTTTCCTTTTTTGGGTCCCAAGTGGACCCGAAAAACGGAAACACAAACAATTGTGTGAAATTAGTGTCATTTGTGAAAACTACGCAAATGAGGTACACTTTAAAGCTGTAACTGGAGATATGCTTTAAAGGGGTTTTGTAAGTTCACTGGGAGTCCGACCAGTGGAACATCCAACAATCAAAAGAACAGAGACCCGAATATCCCTTATGCCTCCTCCAGGTGAATGAAACACAGATTTGAGTGATCTGTTCTCCATTCACTTCTATGGGACTCTTGGGAGCACAATCTCTGGAAGCCCAATAGAAGTGATAAGAGTCAGGATACCCACCCCCATAATCATTTACAGGAAATAGAATACAAAAGAATCAATGATAAGGTGAAACTAGATTAGGTAAAATGATATATTTCAATCACACCTGAATTTAATAAATTAGATAAAAAATAGTGGTACATTTCTTTGAAGAGTGTTGTGCAGATTTTAATTGCAGTAATGAGTAATAGATGTTACTCTGCATTGTACCTGTAAGCAAATGGTAGAATGGTGCAGAAATGTAATGAGAAACTGCAGGCATTTACTGTGGCCCCTAAAATAAAATATAATTTAACAATGTTAAGTCTTCAGAGTAGAAAGACTTCCATGTAGAAGAGAATTGTATCCTGCAGATCAGCATGTTCTCATTGAAATGTTTTAGTTGAGAGGAAAAAAAAAGTTGTTATATAAAGGGAAAAAAAGACTTGCTGAACAGCTGCTTGTCTGGCACCGCTATAAGGAATAGTAGTTGTGTTCCGAAGTTCTGAATAGACTGTGATAAAAAGGACAATGCCGACAAATGTAAGGTAGCATAAAGCTAAATTGAGTCTTTGGACAGTTAGTAAAAAAAAAAACCAAAAAAAAAAACCTGCCATGTCCTCAAAATGTAATGCTGCCACCATACCTTTATTGTTAGTCTTGTGTAGGAACCTTTATACGCTGATACTGTCTGAAGGAGCATGTTCTGAGGATATGGTGCAAGCCTCACTGCTGGAGCCATTTACACAGCGTCTCTGCTGCCCCTTTGTCACTGGGTCACTTGTCATTTTATTTGCTGATTGTCTTATTAGACAGAGAAGGTAGCTGCACTGATTATGGGGAACAGGGACACCTAGAAGAAACACGTTCTGAAAACCAGAGACACTACAGTTATGGTGGCGGTTTTCTGTTATTTTTTTCTTATTAAATATTTGCTTTTGTTTTTGGATTATAGATTTCTTTATTCGGTTTCCTGGACATGTCTATGGGGCAGACATCTTGTCTGAGCTGTTATAATAACTCTATCACCAGAACCCATCATATCAACTTATCCCAGTGTTTTCCCTTGTGAAACGAAGCATCCGTTACAGAGTAATTGTTGTTTTTGTCAATATCCAAATGAGCTCTTTAGAGCAAGAAGTCTCTCCTCTCTTACCCGACTTGCTTTTCCTACATTGACTGTGGCAGTTATTAGCTGAGGAAGGTCTGATTTTCCCAAAACCTTTAGTTATCAAAAAAAACCCTATTCCTAGATTTTCAGATACTATATATAAGCCTTGTGCCCAATCTGTATCAATAAAGTCTTGTACATATTGCAGAATCTGAGGGTCACCATTGCTGACAATTCCTTTGGTGTTACAGGTGATGGCTTGAAGTAGCGGCTATGTGTTGAGTTTTGGGCTCTGTGCTGGCTGCGCCTGGGTAATTTTCCAATGTGCAACTTTTGCGGCCAGTAATACTATCATATATGCATATCTCTGACTGAAGGCTAAGGGCTCATTCACACTGAGTTTTTTGCTATCGGAAAAAAGAAGAGTGGATTCCACCTCAAAATACGCTGTCAAAACCGGCTCCCAGCTCTGCTAGTAGTGGAGAAAAGAAGCGAGATGACTCTTCTTGCCACTGATTCCGCGCCGCGAGGCTCCATCCCGATTAGGCCTATTCAATTTGGGACTAATCCGGAGCGGAATGCCACGACGGGATGTCAGTGCACGTTGCGGCTAGCCGGGCGAAATTTTCACACGTGTAATGTTCATCTTGGTCATTCTGTGAACAATTTAATTTCCCACTGTTCGTTAAAATCCTACACACCACTCAGATCTTCAAAGTGTAAGCGGCGCCTGTAGTTTACTTTACAGACAACCTTTCACCATCTCCACCAACTCCTTCTACGATAGGTGTTACTTCACGTATTCCTTCCACTTGGATTTTTTCTTTCCTCTAGCCCTTACTATTTCCAAGCAAATCCCTTCTGGCAGGTTTGGTACCCAGTGTGCTAGAGAGCCCTACTGCCTGCTGGGTGGTGCTACTCCATCCTAGGACCGCCCACCTGACAGTAGATAGCCTAATTAGCATATTGGGAGCTAAACCAACAACACGGATCTGTAGTAAACGTTATTTCAGGACTTCTTCCCCAAGAATACATAGTTGTAGAACTGTTACATGAAGCAAAATAATGGTGGCTCCTCCTTCACTATTAATAATGATATTGAGGCATATGCCTGGTATTTTCATGGGATTTAAGAGCATCACATCGTTACGATTTCCAGTGATCTTTGCTCAGTCTTCATACCAGAATAGTCACACGGCGGACACATGAAACACTTTCCTAATGGTTAGAAGAAAAGGCTTCCCTCAGTTTTCTTTCACATGAAATCTCTGGCTGACTGATCCCTTCTCCATTTCTACAAAAGAGCGGCTTCTCTGTCTCTTGGCTTTGTTTTTTTCCGTCTTTCTAAGGTCACATCACAGAATCGGTTGAGATACCTGACAAGCTTACATATGAGGAGAACATTCAACCACAAAAATTGCAATTCCCTAAAGGTTTAGAAAAAAAACTGAGATGTTTCAGCCTTGATGTTTGCCCTGGTTTTCATGTGGATTTAAGCTTCTGATACGAGAACAAGTTAAAGTACTACAAATACCGCCTGTCGTCTGCGTGAAGTGAGAGAGGCAATTTTCATTCATTCATTTATTGAATTTATTCTGACCATCTTTTTTTTTCTTTCTTTTTTTTTTCTTGGCCTTTTGTTGCAACCCAGTACTGAGAAAAAAAAAATAAAACAAAAAAAGTCATTATCATGATTATTATATGATATTTACTGGTAGTTTATACTGGTTTATTAAGCTATCCCTATATATGTAACAATGGGCTGTTCCCTGGCCCTATAGGGAAATGTAAAAAAAAAAAAAAGAAAAAAAAAAGTACTGTTGTGACCCAAGAAAACAAAGCTATGTGCAATAGGACTGGGCAATTCATCGAAAAATAATTGTAATCGACAATCAATCCGGATAACCGATGCGATTTTGTGCATGTTTGTTCAGTTACTGTAATATTCGCTAGCTTTTGCCTGTAGTTTCGTTTGGACAGAAATTACCCTTCCAAACAATTTTAAAGGGTTTGTTCAAGATAAGGCAAAATCTAGAGCTGAGAAATGACACAACACAAATGGTAACAAAGACTGGTGGAAAGGACCCGAGTGGGCAGCACTGGGATGGACAGGGAAGTTACTAGGTCAGGAATGTTTTTTTTTTTTATTTTTATGGCATTTCTTTTGAACCTCGTCTGGATTTTATCCCCTTTTCAGATCGCTCCTTTTATAAAGCAGAAGTCCAATATTCAGTGGTCCCATTTATTAGCCAATGAAGAGCAGCTACCGCAAGCAACTCTCATTTCGAAGGGAGCCCAATATTTTCAGTGGGTAACTTATGAAACCTCACATTTGCATGGAAAATCTTCTGTGGAATATAGCTGTGGCCAGGTCCACATGCTGCGTCTGTAAATTGACATGCTGAATAGATTTTAAAGAAGCACTCCACACACACACACCATACTGTCAGTCTTCTTTCTTGTGCCTTGTCCTGATATCTATGAAGTCTAGTTTCTCTTCAGCTCCTAATCAGATACCATCTTGCCTTTCATATGTCGTCTTCTCTTTGCTCTATCCATTCCATGATGCATCAGTACTAGAGTTGAGCGAGTACTGTTCGGATCAGCCGATCCGAACAGCACGCACGCATTGAAATGAATGGAAGCACCTGGTGCTTCCGGTTTGACAGCAGCCGGCCGCTTAACCCACTGCGTGCCGGCTGCGTGCATTGATTTCAATGCGTGCGTGCTGTTCGGATCGGCTGAACTCGAATCAGTACAGCATCTTATGGGCAACTAGAGACTGTACTTTATCTACTGTGGGGTAGTTAGCTCGGTAGAAGCAGTGGTGCGGACCCAAACAGTCAAGACAGGGACACAAAATATGCAGCAAAAAAAATAAACCTTAAGGCAAAAAGAAAATAAAAAAACCTGCTTGTCTGAGCAACTAACTAAACAGAACAGATAACCTAACTATACATGTGGCTTATTTCCAGCTACACAAACAAAACAAGTGCAATATTGTCTCTGTGGACTCAGGGTTACAGGACAGAACCACACACCTCCTTCCACCTCATGGATCTGCCCTGTAATGTAGGATCTGCAGCCTTTTCTGGCCCAGTAATGAGCTAAGGATCTACACCTGGGCTGAGGCCTATTCTAGATCTGCCCTGGACCACACATATGTCAGAAACCTGGGGCTGATATATCTGGACTCCAACACTCTGCCTGTCACCTCCTCACACTACCTGCTGGGAAGGGGATGGCAGTGTATTTATCCTGTATTCTTCTAAACAGAGGCGTAACTAGCAAAGACCAGGCCCCATGGCAAATTTACAAGTAATACACGGTATAGCGGCTGTGGGCAGGAGCAGGGATCAGTAAGTAAATGGTGACTATTACCAGCTGGAGTAATCCTGACGATAACGGCAGCAGGGAGGCCAACTGAACTCCATAGCAGCCCCTATGGAAGTATTTCCATCACTGGTCCAAAATAATGTGAGGCTATCCATATATTATTCTAGAGGCTGAGCTGTGGGCTCCTTCATTGTAGCTGTGTGATAGGAACTGTCTGCTCATCGGTAGTTAGTGACAGAAGTTTCTCTCTCCCCATAGGAGAGTCAGTTCCTGACTTTCTGTCCATCATATACAGGAAATGAGGAACTGACGTCAACTCTTGTAGAGTTTATCTGGTGAGAGTCACGCGGCCTTATGCTTGGTTCACATCTGTGTTCGGGGAGTCTGCATGGGGACCCCCCTCCCCCCAAACAGAATACTGAACGCAACTGCAAGCAGGGTGCAGTGAAAACTCATGGAAAACATAGATTGTAATGGGGTCTGTGTACTTGCCGCGCACTGACCACACGAATCATGCAGGCAGGAAAGTAGATTGTGAACTACCTTCCTGTCCGCATGATCCCTGCGGAGATCTGGCAGCAAGCACACGGACCCCGTTATAGTCTAGAGGGCCATGTGCTTTCACCATACTCTGCTTGCAGTTGCGTTCGGTATTACATTCGGGGGAAGATGTAATACCAACGCAGATGTGAACGAGGCCTTACTGAACTGGAGTATTCAGATAGAAAGGACTAATCTAAATAAGGTAATACTAGCTATTGTATATATTGAGGAATAGGCACACAATGAATGAAAAAAACAAACTAAGATGAGCGTTTTTTTTTTTACTCCCATGTTGGATATACCCTAATGCGTAAACGCTCCTATGATGGCGCTGTAGAAAAACAAACCCCTTACTGCCCTATTTCTGTGGGTCCTAGCAGTAAGGTGTCCTTTGATCTGCCTTGCTTCACAATGCTTTTTCTTACATGCCAAGGTTGGAAGCAGGGAAGAAACTAACATCATATGAGTGAGATTTTGGGATCGAGCATGGCCCTTTAAGATATTCTTTCTGTACATTTTCTCATAAAACATTACTGTGGTTTTTTTTGTACGGGGACGGCTCAGACAGCAGGGGAAAAAAAAAAAACTTGATTCCATGTACAAAGTCTCCTGTTCTTGTTTGTTCTCTGTTGTAATAAATGGTCATTTGAGGAAAGTATCATTTGCTTTAGCAGGAAAGGTTTGTGTAGCTGAAAACAGAGAAAAAAAATTCTGTGTGAAGACGGAGGCGACTTTAGGTAGTTCACTGCTTGCTTGTTATTATGAAATACATGTTTTAATAGGAGTCTCCTGACTGAGGAACCTCGACATCTTATTAATATCCTGGAGTTTTCTGTACGTTCCCTACACGCTGTGGCAGATGTATTTAAGCTTTTATCACACGTCCTTTCCTTGTGTGCTCTGAACCCAGCTTGAGCAATGCTCTGAAAGCCTAATGATAAATGTGCTTATAATGCCTGAAAAAGAAAGCTTTAGTGGCTCCAAATGTGACTTTTCCCCAGATAAAAATAATTGTTAAAATCCGTAAAACCTGCTTTGGTGGAGATGAGACGGTTTGTATTTGTTTTTAGACTTTTATGGCTAGGACGCAAATTATAAAATGGGGTAAATACACAATTTTCACTGTAAAATTCACTTTTTAATTATACGTAACATGCCAAACATATTATATTCACCTTCACCATCTATATATTTTATTTTTCACGTCTGTGTAAAATGACAGGAGGAACACTGTAAACTTCAAAAAAGACATATGCCAACTTTCACGTATCTACAGTATATGCCATAAATGTCTGACATTTTCACCTCTCAAGATCTATATTTATAGCACAGGTCCTTACAGTTAATGCATATATTGTGGCAGTGTACCAAGAGAGGATCTTTTTGGACTGGGGTGTTGGCACACATTCAGAGAGTTTGGGTTCATGGCTGTATGCCATGAGTCCATCTGTCTTGCCCTTTTAGGGGTGGAGACAGACATAGAGTCATTTTGAGCCTGTGGGAATCTTTTGCATTTTCTACCAGGCAAGGAAACTTTTGGCGCTGCCTCAAAAATATGGATGGTAAGCATGGTTAGATACTCTGGGCCTTTCTCCGGGTATATTATTGAGAGTTTGCATCTTGCCTATTGGAATAACCAACTCCTTATTAGTACATAGGTTGGGCGCCAAGGCCTTACTGATGTTCTCACATCTTCTGTCTAAGGGTTCTAAAATGTAACATTGCATCCAGACAGGGTTATACATGACCGAGGGTTTTGGGACACATCACTGCATGTGCATTAGGCCCCGTTCACATGGGGAAAGAGGGGGCGGATTTTGGTGCGGAATCCACGTCATAATCCGCCCCCTCACAATGGTGGTCTATGTACACCACTAGCGTTCTTTTTTCCGCTAGCAGGATGTTGCCACTAGCGGAAAAAAGAAACGAGTTGTCCTTTCTTTAGGCGGATTCTGCGGCTGCGGTGTCCGTCTCGTGACAGCACCCTCCGGACTAGGCCCATTCATTTGGGCCTAATCCGGAGTGGAAAGCCGCGACGGGATGCTGTGCACTACATCGGCATCCCGTCGCGACGGAATATGGACACGAATAATCTCGTGAGAACTAGCGCTTAGGATTTCTTTTTTCTTTTTTTTTCTTTTTCTTTTTTTTGAAGATTGGGGGTTCATTCTGTTCTACTGGTTGTTTTTGAATGTGATGGGATCTACTATGTTATATTTGCCTATCTTATGACCTGTGAGTTATACCCAAAGTTCTGTTCTTTCCTTTGTTCCTTGTGACTTTCACTTTATGACCAAATATAGAACATTAGAAAGAGTTATCAAAAACTGATTAAAAAAGAAACGGCACGGCCCCCTCGAAGCAAGTTCACCTGGTGTTGAAGCCGCTGACCACTTCATCCAGGCATAGACTAAAATGTGCTGTATTACCTTTTGTGAGAGGGAACACAGGAAGCGTTCATGGCTTTTCTATTGCTCCTGAAGAAGGGATCAGAGCTTCACCAAATGCAGGGTCACCTCTCCATTCATTGTACTTCTGGATGTGGTGGAAATGCTATAGAAGAGATTTTCATCTTGGACATTTGAATAAATATTTCTTGCTTGGTTCTGCTGATCTAGGGCTCTCCATGGTAATAGACTACAGATGGATCCTATGTAGTCTGATCCTGCTGACTCTGTACTAGTTGAAGCTTGTGGGTGGTTGGGGCCTAAGGCTAGCAATGAGGCCATATTCCCCACATGTTTCCTTATAGTGGGTGTAATTTCTGAATGATTGCTTGTATCGCTTGTATCAATTTTCAGCACTCCCTTTAATTCGCAACGCAGACCTTCACATCTGTATTTTTCTGTTTCACTACTTGAAAAGAAGAACAAAACTATCTGCACTGACGGTGACCACTCCGCCATGTTGTCTGTCACTCTAGTAGACGAGCTATTTCATCTGTGACTTGACGGAATCTGCAGTGGAGTTTACAACGCAGATGTGACTATAGCCTTATGGAAATCTTGCACATGCACAAACTATAAAGAAATGATTGATACTTCTCTTTTGTTGTCACCTTTGTATTTTATTTGCGAATCACCAGGAGCTTCGTGTGAATATGACCTGAAAGTAAATTGGCTATCTGCCAGCAATAAACATTTGTTTCAAGTGTCTGTGTATATATCAAATAGTTATAGACTGTAGTTACAACAGAATAGAGGAACGTTATTTTTAATGGACTCTCATAATTCTTTCCACAGCTTGATAACATATTGTCCCCACCTCCTATGCAACTGCGCAAATGTAGCACGCCGGAGGTGTCATTTCGGTCAAGCAAGTCTGCTAAATACAAAAAGTCACTGAATGAGGATGGACGACTGCTGAGAAGAGGGAGTCTGGGAGGTGCTCTGACTGGTAAGAGGCAATTCTTCAGCGTACAGATATGCCAGTATTATACTTATGTGTTTTTTTGGGAGGGGACACTTAAATGATATGCTGGTTCGTGTCTTGTCTAAAAAGTATGATGCATTAAATCTAGCAAATACAGATGAGCGAATAGTGTTCGATCGAGTAGGTATTTTATTGAATACTACGGTATTCGAAATACTCGTACTCTGTCAAATACCACGTGGTAAACGCCTTTTACGTTTACCGTGTGGTATTTGACTGAGTACGAGTATTTTGAATACCGTAGTTTTCGATCAAATACCTACTCGAGTGAATACTACTCGCTCATCTCTACTAGCAAACATTGTGCTTCTCCCCTGAGATGTTACTCTACTCAACCCAACCACTTTTGCAACATGAACCCAAAAAGTTGCTAATCCATATTGTACAACTTTTTGATGACAGAATTCTGCCGTGCATGGTATAGAGATATTCTCATCCCATACAATTATAGCATATCCTTCACCAAGGGGATCCTAACATGTTAAAAGAAAAGGGTTTATGGTGTGATTTTTTTTTTTTTTTTTCTTACATTTGGTCTTTTTTGCATCTGATCATATTGTAAAACAATTACCGTATATACTCGAGTATAAGCCGAGGCCCCTAATTTTACCACAAAAAAATGGGAAATTTATTGACTCGAGTATAAGCCGAGGGGGATGCAGCAGCTACTGGAAAATGTAAAAAATTAAAATGGTCGGAGTTTTTGGGTGCAGTAGGTGCTGGGGAAGGGGAGGGGGTGTTTTGTTTGTCTGTCTGCCCCTTTCCTGAGCTTGAGGACTGAGTTTTTTTGTTTTTTTTTTCCCACTTTGAATTCAGCCTGGCTGAATATAGGGTATCTGCAGTGCTCCTATTAACCCCTTCCTGATGGAACAGGAGCACTGCAGATACCCTATATTCAGTAGACCGGACACTGTCAGACACAGGGATACCTAATGTGTATGTGTTACAGATTAATTTTCTACTTTTATATGTATTCTAGGGAAAGGAGGGATTTACAACTTTTTTTAATTTTTCATTTATTATATTTTCCTAAAGCTTCTTTTTTTTTCCCACTATTTTATGGGAGATTCTATACATTACTATTGTGCCTGGTCATAGACCTCCCCCCAAAATAAATAAATAAATAAATAAATAAAAGTAAATATTTTTTTTTTTTTTTTTTTTTTGCTTGACTCGAGTATAAGCCGAGGGGGGCTTTTTCAGCACAAAAACTGTGCTGAAAAGCTAGGCTTATACTCAAGTATGTACGGTATTATTGGTCAGTCCCTATAATGAAAAATGTCTGTAGCAGGTTAATAAATTATTATTCATGTATCCAGCTCCATCACACCGATATCCTGAGATGTCTCTGTCATACTACTGTATGAATAGCAGAATATATGAAGTCTGCTAGAGAGGACAGTAAAACAGAAATAGTAACCGTGATTGCATTGTGATGTAGGAGAGCTCATGTCCTGCTATGCAGGTAGCATCATTTATAGATAGCAGTCACATCTGCAGCCGGCTGTCATAAAGAACAGCAGTGTCTCTTCTTGTCTGCTTTGCATTATGTATTTTTTATTTTGACGCCACCAGATTATGACCCCATAATGCCAGCCATGAAATGTAAAGTTCAGACTCCCTAAACGAGCATAGTTTATATTTTCTAGGACGATATCTGCTACCTGCTGGTGCTGCACAACAGACTTGGCAGACATCTACAGAAACCTCTAATCTGGTGCGAATGCGGAGCCAGGCTCTAGGGCAATCTGCCCCGTCTCTGACTGCCAGTCTGGTAAGTGATTTACTTATATGTATGGGGTATATGGTTATGATTTCATTGCAATAAGTATCTGAAGTTGGAAAACTTTTCATAATAACATTATTGTCAATGGCCAATAGTTACTTTCTGGAGCTCACTGCATGGTGGTGGTATAGGGGAGTGCAAGCTATCATGATACCTAACTTAAAGGAACATGAATTAAAGGGCAGAGGCACAAAAGATTACAATTTGGCAATTATTTTTTTTTCATATAATCTAGATGAAAGGTGTTAACCATCCTTGTAATACTGATGCCCCGTCCTTACAATAATTTTAGATTTGTGAGGGTTTCACTGCTGGTACCTCGCAGATCAGCACGGCTGCTGGTAATGCTCACTTGCCCTACTGTGTGTGTATTGGCCAGTTTAGCTACTGCAGTGTTATTCTATTGAAGACAATGGACGATGCTGCAAAATCTACACTGTGTAACAAGTGAAGCTCCTAGCATGTGAACATGAGCCACGATGTCCAAGAACAGCTGAAATGTGTGGGCTCAGACCCCTGCAGATTGCAATTGATATTTTATATCCCAAGGATAGGCCATCTTATTGGAAAGGTGCCTGTGAAATTAGAACAGATTAACCAGGGAGTCTGTTTAAGAACAAAAAAAAATCTAAATCTCTGGAGCTTGCGTAAAGTGACAAATTGTTTTGCCCAATTGGACCAATTGTGGCAAGTATATGTACATTCTTCCAACATTACCACTTTGGAAAGTCGAGCGCCATCATGAAAAGTTGTTCAAGTTAATTGATCTGCGGCCAAGTTGGTCAAAGATAAAGGAAAGTTTGTTGGTGAGAAGAGCGACATGTCCCGGAGTGTTGATAGATGGGTCCTCCAAAGGATCAGTGGAGCTTTCTGACTACCAATGCTTACCTTATGTCACACAGAGCCGGAAATGCTACTGGATATTTAGCTCTGTTAAGGTTGTGAAAAGTGGCCTAACTGTACAACGTCTCATTGTCAAATCCAAGAACTAATGGCCTATTCTTTAAATTAGGTTTTGATGATTCACATATTTGTTGTAAAGAAATTTTGCTAATGTTTTTTTTATATTTTTGGGCTTTTTCATCTATTTAAAAAAATATGTTGAATCTTGCATTGTTGACGTTGGCCACTATGCCTCATGATAGGCCATCACTTCATGTTTTGTAGAGATGACTTTTCAGTTGTCCCCTGTTAGAATCACCAACAGGATTACAATAAATGTTAACACTCCTAGAGCAGACAACACAGGATCCACCATTGCCAATAGTTGATAGTTACAGATCGCCTCCATCCCTTTCCTGCACAAAGACAATCACAGAGCATACCTAGAACACTCTCCTATAGAAATCAATGAACATCTCCAGTCGACCGTTCCTTAGATCCATGTGACTGTTGTAAAGCATAACTCTAAATGCTTTTAACAGAGTGGAAGAACAGCTTAGGCAAAATGACTGCCACACCTATAACAGATTTAAATCTAATATTAGAGAAAAAAATCTGCAATCAGTTAAACTGGTTAGAAAAAAAAAGGTGTATATACCTGGCACCAGGTTTATTACATTTTATAACTCATTCAATTGGAGTTGGGCTTATCAGTTAAGAGGGGGTAACTTACCTTAGTATAAATAGCAATTAAAGGAGTTGTCCCATCACAAGGATCCTATCTATACTGCTAGTTTATGTGGATTTAAGACTTTTCCTAAATGCATTGCTTTATCAAACTGCTTTGTTTGGCCGCTATCTTAATTTATTCACTTCATTGTTTACACCTCATTTATATGGCCCTTGGTATTATCTGCTCATTTGTCAAGTGATGTAGCTGCCTGCTCTCAGGGGGGAGGGAGGGGCTGGGAGCAGCTCTGAGCTGTTTGCGTCTGATAAGTAGCGGAGCTTCTCAGATAGGGGAGGTGAGAGCTCCAGGATTTCTGAGCTCTTATCAGTCGGTTTAATTGAATTTGGCTGATAAGGGCTGAGATAGGGAGTCCATTACATCCGTATGTAATGCAAACTGACTCAAATCCAGCTCTGCTACATCAGCTTCACACTGGTAATTCAGTTACAACCAATCCCGTGCAAGTGAAACCCCGCACAACAGCCTGCAGGTTAGTGAACAAGCGTCATGGGAATACCCCTTTATAAACACTTTGCTGTCAGAAAATAAAAAGCCAACAAATAGGTGGTATAAAGTTGAACTAGATAGTGTAAAGATTTTCCAGATTCATCGTTAGACTCTTTGATAAATGTGACACAGTTTAAAGGGAGTCTGTCAGCAGGAAAATCTATATCAAACTTATTGACAGTACCTTGTTTGGCGGCTTCTACCCTTTCCAGAAATGACTTTCTTATTCTGCCTAGTGGCGCCATATTCATGAAAAACAGCATTTTCTATTTATGTAAATTACCTGGAAAGGGCTTAAGGGGCTCTCCGCTTTAGATAACCTACTCTGACTGCAGACAAAGTAAAGGATGTCACTCAAGCAATGGGGGACTTTGCAGTTGGGGACAATTGTCTACAGCAGACAATGACGCCCCTACAGGAGAAGAAACTCCACTAAAGCTCTCTTCAGCTAATTTGTATAAGAATAAAACACTGGTTTTCATGAAAATGTTGCTGCAATGCAGAATAAGAAAGGCATCTTTGGAAAGTGTCGACACATAGCCCTACAGGGTACAGTCATGAATTAGATATTTATTTTCTATACTAGTCTTGCTTACATTTGTGCTGTTTCACATTTAGATACTGTTAGATATATCCCTCTGTGGATGAAAACCAGTTTAATTCATCTGAGTTTCTGTGGTCAGTTAGATCACATTTTGGTCAAATTATGTTGCTAGAACCTCTGGAGTAATGGCCAGACCACTGTGATGAAAAATGTCTGTATCATACTGTAGAAATGATATGTCTAGCTATATATGGAATTTCTTGTTGTAGCAAGGCTTTGCTTGAATGTGTCAGTAGATCTGTGTGAGGCCTGGTTCACATCTGCGTTCGGTATTCCGTTTGGGAAGTCCACTTGGTGGAACCCCGAATGGTATACCGAACGCATTAAAAAGTGGGAAGCAATGAAAGCACACGGACCCCATAGACCACAATGTGTTTTCCGCGCTGTGTCTGCATGAGTCATGCAGAGAGAAAAGTACTTAAAGAACTACTTTCCTCTCCAAATGATTCGTGCGGAATACACACGGACCCCATTATATTATATGGGGTCCATGTGCTCACCGCTTTTTAATGCATTCGGTATTCCGTTTGGTGTATGTGGGGGTTCTCAAGCAGACTCCTGACCGGAATACCAAATGCAGATGTGAACCAGGCCTGAAGTATGAGGGTCCCGTGTGCAGTAATTTGTATGGTTATTAAAATCCACAGACAATGAGTGGGGACACTTATTAGCAAGTCTTTGCATGTGGACTCTGTGTCAGTCTAAGAACCGGGCCAAAGCTCTGTATAAATGAAAATGATGACCATCACAGATGGAAGCTTTCTGGAAGTGGAAAGAGCTTTCTTTAAAAATTGCTAAGGTCCAGGACATGGGGATCAGATTCTTTGGAGCCATAGCCTAGTGTGCAGTCTGTCCATTCGTTCTCTAGCGCTGCACTGTCAGGTTTTAAAAAAAAAAAAAAAAAAAAAAAAAAAAAGGCTGTTTTGTTTTTCATCTATATGTCTTTTTGGATTTAGCTTTTTATGTTGAGCACTGTACTTTTTGTGTACATTAAGTCATACAAGTCTGAAGAGAATAAGGGGGCGTTCACACTACTGCCGCTGTCCACTCCAGGGTTTCTGTCCTAAACCCCGGGAAAACTGGACAGAGTGGGCGGCTTGCCGACGGTCAGTTTTAAAAAGCCATTCAAATGAAAGGGTTTTAAAGGTAAATGCCAGTGTCCATACAAAGCCTCTCTGCCTGGAAACACAAAGTCCTGCATGTACGACTTTGTGTCCGTGCAAAAAATAAAAAACAAACAAAAAAACCAGTCTCCAGATGGAGAGGCTGTCTAAGGACAGCAGTGGTTTCCACCGGGAAGCCATCCCCTGTCCAGATTACACGGGGTTCAGGACGGAAACCCTGGCGCGGACAGCGGCGGTAGTGTGAACGCCCCTAAATATTGCATAGGCTTGTTACCTTCTTGGTTGCTGTTTGCATGTCGATCCACCGCCTTACATCTATGGTGACCCTGTCTAATAACTGTTAACTTGAGCCGTGTTTGATGAACATTTTGGGTGACTATGGACTCACGGGTGGCTGCCCAAACTGGGCATACAGTGAAACCAAAGATCACCTCTTTGAGAAGACCGCCTCCTTCCCTTACCCAGACCACATATTTTGTGATTGTATTTCAGTTTTCCATACTATCATCTTTGAAAAAATCACTTTTTCATGCAATTTCCAGTGGTCACGTCAGAATTTCCCTGCATTGTAAACCGGCACTGGATACATGTAGCCCTCTCGCTGGTAGTTGTTTGCAAGCAGTCTCGCTGTGTCGCCTACAGTAGTGAATGTACTATAAACATTGGTAATTAGATGAAAATAGATTCTTTTCCATTTCCATACAATCTGCATAATTTTAACGATCTTACTTCTGTGATCTGTAATTTTCTTAATTGGGCATGTTTGTGCATTAAATCTGACATGAGTGAGCGTGTCTTCAGACCGTCCTCTGTTTAGATTTATGTAAATTCATCTAATGTAGAAGAGCGTTTGTAAAATGAAGGCTGGCATCTTGTTACATTCTCATTTTCCAGAGCTAGGCTTTCACGGTTAACAAGGAGAATTCAGTGCACATGCTTTAGAGCGCTGGATGAAGAGCGTCTGTGAACATCCCCGATCCCTTTCAATTATTGGTAATAGAAAGAGACAGGAAATGTGGCCTTAGCTTGGAATATTTAATTTATGTTTAAAAACACAGAAACCCCATGGACAATCTCCGCTAAACGTTTCTTCTGAAGGATGGAGACGGCAAACAGGTTGCAACAGTCTTTACTGCTATACTTTTTTGTGTTCCCATTAGATTGTTCTAAAATGTCTACTTGTTGGACATCAGATAGACTTAAAGGCATCGTACCCCACCAAGATTTAAGGTAGCTCTCTGTCTAAACTAGAACTCAGCTTCTCATTCTCTTAGTGCATTACTGTGGAAGTCAGAACAAGGCTCCCATAGGAATGCATGGAGTCTGGAGTTACCTTCTGAAATGCCAATTTTCACTGTGCTTTTTGGTAAACCGGAAATCTTGTTGGATAGCTCCAGACTCAATGTCTGTACATTTTCCTTTCTCAAAGCTACTGTATTCCACTGAACCATCTACCGTATAGACTCGATAAGACAAATTTTTCAGCACAGTTTTTGTGCTGAAAAAGCCCCCCCCTCAGCTTATACTCGAGCCAAGCAAAAAAAATAAAAATTTATTTTTTTGGGGAGGGGGATCTATGACCAGCCGCAATAGTAGTGTATAGAATCTCCCATAAAATAGTGAAAAAAAAGGCTTTAAAAAAATAAAGTAAATAAAAGTTGTAAATCCCTCCTTTCCATAGAATACTTATAAAAGTAGAAAATGACTGTGAAACACATACACATTAGGTATCCCTGTGTCTGAAAGTGCCCGTTCTACTGAATATAGGGGATCTGCAGTGCTCCTGTTCCATCGGGAAGGGGTTAATAGGAGCACTGCAGATACCCTATAGTCAGCCAGGCTGAATTCCAAGTGGGGAAAAAAAAAACCTGAGTCCTCAAGATCAGGGCAGGGGCAGACAGACAACCAAAACACCCCCTCCCCTTCCCCAGCACCCAGCACCTACTGCACCCAAAAACTCAGACCGTTTTAAGTTTTGAAATTTCCAGTAGCTGCTGCATTTCCCCCCTCAGCTTATACTCGAGTCAATAAGTTTTCCCAGTTTTTTGTGGTAAAATTAGGGGGGTCGGCTTATATTCGGGTCGGCTTATACTCGAGTATATACGGTATCTAGACATGGGAAGAGGGAGCCAAAAAGAAAAACAAAAATGTAGAGTACTATTTTTAACGTTTGTGGCAGGTGATATGTTTAAGACTTGGTACAGCTCTTTTAATATTAGGCCCCATGCACATCATAGGCATTAGAAGGAGGGTATGTGACTCTCCACGATGGAGTAACTGGAATTAGGAGTGCCATGTTGGTACCTTGTATGGTGCACTGTGGAGCTTTGTATGCCAGAATTTTTTCCCTAATGCGGCTTCCAGTTGAACATGGCATGGATGTTTTTCCTTGTCGTCTTTGTTCTTTCATGGGTGAGAGTTTGTGGATTAAATTAAAGTGTTGTCTTCCATCACCCATTCTCTCTACCTCTACCTGTCAGATTATATATTACTTTCAGACCCTTTATAGGATGGTTAGAGTCTCCCTCCGCACAACCTTTGAACAATGTAGGTGTATTCACTGCAGGACTCTTTGCAGATTTATGCAAAATCCTAATTGATCCATACTCTGATGCTTCAATCCAACTCTCCTGTATGACTTAATTGGAAACATTCTTGGGTACCCTTCTATTGACTGATATGGCTAATTGTTGACTATAAAGAAAACCAATACCAGTTATTGATGATATGGTACGACACACCACCTCTGCTCCACCAACAATTTAGTGACACACCGGTCCTCCTGGTGGTATACATGTTCTGGACAACCCTTATGGAGAGTAATATAAACCATTCTTGACATTACTATCCTCCTTGTATTTTACTTATTTAACGTATCCCCAGTTAAACTTGAGAAATACACTCTAAGATTGCTTTTTCACATTTCCTCACATGCTGTGGATGACTTCTCTTTAGGGCCCCTTCACACTACGGATACGCTGACTGATTCTGAACTTTAAAACACGTTCAGAATCAGCGCGTATAAAGCAGATCCCATTCATTTCAATGGGAGCCGGCATACGAGCGCTCCCCATTGAAATGAATGGGCTGCTTTTTACTCTATGAGCGCTCCCATTGAAGTGAATGGGAAGCGCTCGCGTGTACGGGTCACTCTGCTCATTCTGAGCCATACATGCGAGCGCTTCCCATTCACTTCAATGGGAGCGCTCGTAGAGAAAAAAGCAGCCCATTCATTTCAATGGGGAGCGCTCGTATGCCGGCTCCCATTGAAGTGAATGGGATCTGCTTTATACGCGCTGATTCTGAATGTGTTCAGAATCAGTCAGTGTATCCGTAGTGTGAAGGGGCCCTTAAAAATTGGAGGAAACCTCAACCTCCATCCCAAATGAAGACCCATTCTCGCATCAGGGATGTCCGATCTATGGAGAGTCTTACCAACACCGCTGAACAAAGTCTTAGCCCTTTGGGATCTTTATTGGATTCAGTACAGTAATCACAAGATTAGATCTCCCCTAGCCTACAATCACACAACAATAAAAATTGGCCATGTGACAGCACCCGGCTGCGTTGCATTCAGTGTATGTGAATGGGGTGATTTACGTGACCATCCGTTTTAACACGTCATAAAAAAATAGGTCATGTCCTGTTTTTCTCAGTTTTTCTGGGTATTATTTAGATGATTGGTTATTGTTCTCTATCTGTTTTCACTGAAAATGGAAAGCCATGCAATTGTTCAGAAGTTAACCTTACTCTGCAAACCTATTATTTTTGCAAACCTCTGGTGATGTAGTTTGTACTGATTCTGTTGTAGGTGTTTTTCTTCAAAAAAAAAAAACCCCAAAAAAAACCTTTCGAAAAAAAAAGTTGTCTGGCCATGATTCTCAGGCAACTTCATAAGGATTGAACAGCTTTCCAAAATGGAATGAAAAAAAAAAAAAAAAGAAATGTCAGTGTACAAGGCTGTATCGACACGATTTTTACAGCAATTTTTATTTTTACTTTCACATTGCAGCACATTTCTGCATTGCTTCATCTCTTCGACTAATATTGGCATATTCTGCTATGGAGCGAGTGGTTATTGACTGCGTATTTACCCCATCTGCAGGTGCCGGATGCATGTCTTAACCCCTCTATGGTTTGCTTTGATTGTTAGCAAGTGAGAAGAACATGTGACTGATGTAACAGATATTTGATCCCTGCAGGTAGCGTAAAGCACGAAGCCCCAGCGTGACCCGTCAGGTGTTTCTTCATTCTAGAGCCTTCATTATTTCTATAGACTCAGCAGTAAGTGTTGATATTGTTGTACAATTCTCCACATGGCTGTATTCTATCTGTGTTCACTTCATATATTGGTCCCAGCACAAAGACAGTTTATAACTTATATATGGAGCATCACTGCCCAAAAATATAGCTGCAAAAAGAATTAGGGATATAAACTCCATTGCACCACTAAAATGTTACCCATTGTGAGTGGTTTAAGAGCAATCCGTATTGAACACGGCACCAATTTTCTAAGCAAATATACTGTATATACAAAGGTGCCATTGACAACGTAAAATTCTCAACAGATATTGATAACCACCAATCCAATCCACAGAGGCAAAGAAATCAAACCATAGATGCCCATAAGTTATGTCTTGTAATGAGAAATGGCGCTGGGAAAAGGTATTGAACACAAGAAGAAAGAAAGGTGCAACGTCCTGACACCAGCTGGAATTTATCAGGTATTGGGAAGCAATCCTGTTACTTAGGGACAGATAATATCTGGTTAATAGTACATAGTTGGCTCAACTGATGGCTTATAAAAAGGTGACACGCAAGGAACCTCTCATGGTGGGTAAAACCAGTGAGCTGTCTCAAGACCTTCACAACCTTATTGTTGCAAAACATTCTGATGGCGTTGGTTACGGAAGAGTTTCTAAAGGTTCTAGTGAGCTCTGCTGGGGCCATAACCCAGGAGTGGAGAGAAGATCCCTGTGTCAGTTCTTCTTATCACACATTAATTTGATTTCCTTGCCCGTGTGGATTGGATGGGCGCTTACCGACATCTGGTGAGAATTTCATGTCAAGAACACCTTTAGAAATCTATTTACATATAAAATTGGTGAAGTGCTCAATACTGAATTCACCGGCTATATATTTGTAGGGTTTCTGAGTAGCATAGTGAGCATACTGCTGACAAAATTAACTTGAACTGTGTTTATATAGTGCTTCTTTTACTGAACAACTGCATGCAGCTTTTATTTGCAGCACAGTTTACAATACATTGCACCTGTATGATGATGTTATTATTATTATTATTTATATAGAACCATTATTCCATGGTGCTGTACATTACTATATTAATTCCATGGTGCTTTACATTACTATATTAATTCCATGGTGCTTTACATTTGAGGGTTTACATACTGTACACAAAATATACAAGACAAACAATGCTAACAATGACCGACAGGCACAGTGGGGTAGAGGGCCCTGCCCGCGAGGGCTTACAGTCTATAAGGGAAGAGGGATAGAGATAGAAGGTGAGGGGAGAGACAGTTCAGATGGCAGTGCGGTGATAGTGTTATTGGAGGTTGTAGGCCTTCCTGAATAGGTGAGTCTTCAAGGACTTCTTGAAGCCTGTGATTGTGGGGGTCAGTCTTATGTGTCTTGGTAAGGAGTTCCAGAGTATGGGGGATGCACGGGAGAAATCTTTGAGATGGTTGTGTGAAGAGTGGATAAGAGCGGAGCAGAGTAGGAGGTCTTTGTAGGATCTGAGGTTGCATGTGGGTAGGTAGCGGGAGATTAGTTCAGAGATATATGGAGGGGACAGGTTGTGGATGGATTTGTATGTGGGTGTTAGTACTTTGAACTCTATTTGCTGGGCTATGGGTAGCCAGTGAAGGGATTGGCAGAGGGGAACAGCCGATGAAGAACAGGGTAGTGGTCTATTAAGCGAGCAGCGCAGTTTAGGGTGGACAGGAGGGGGGCGAGGGTGTTAGCTGGGAGTCCATGGAGAAGAGTGTAGCAGTAATCTTAGCGAGAAATAATGAGGGCATGGACTAGTATCTTTGCAGTTTCAGGGGTGAGGACGGAGCAGATTTTATGGATGTTCTTGAGTTGGAGGCGGCAGGAAGTGTTGAGGGTTTGGATGTGCGACTTGAAGTGTAGGTCAGAGTGGTACCATTAACTTTGATAGATGGGTCAAGTGGAGGGGCCATACGGGGTGGGGTGAAGATGATGAACTCCGTTTTCTCCATGTTGAGTTTGAGGAAGTGGGAAGAGAGAAAGGAGCCTACAGCCGCTAAACAATCTGGAACTCTGGCCAGCAGGGAGGTAATGTCTGGTCCAGAGATGTACATTGGGTTGTCATCAGCATAGCAATGGTATTTAAAACCATGAGATTCTATGAGTTGGGCCAGGCCGATGGTGTAGATGGAAAACAGGAGGGGTCCTAGGACGGAGCCTTGGGGGACACCTACAGAAAGAAGGCGTGGTGGTGAGGAGGTGGTGTGCGAGTGGGAGACACGGAATGTGAGATATGAGGAGATCCAGGAAAGGGCCAGGTCTGCGATACCAATGAATGGCAGCGTTTATAACAAGAGGAACTGGTCGACTGGTTTACTGGCATAGTACAAGTGTGCTGCTTGTAATTGCAATTAAAAACTGAATGCAGTTCTTCAGTAAAATATAAAAAAGCCTTGTGTAAACTCAGACTGAATCCAAATGCGGATGAGCTGTCCAGTGCATCTGGGCATGGCCAAACCTTCCAGACCATACGTTTACCAGCCTGGGTCGTCTCCTAACATAAAGATTCACAGATTCTAATGTGCAGCAACTACAGCGACAAACAGGTGCTCTGGCAGACACAGCCTTGCACTGGGTGCACCAGACAGATCATTTACATGTAGATTAAAAATTGATTTTTCTCAGCAACAAGATTGCATATTTATACAAAAAAGTGTGTTCACCGTCTCACCGACTGCCCCTACAACAACATGTAAGTGGTTTAGAAGCCATTTTGGGGTAAACTTTAAAAAGAATCAGTCACCCAATTTTATGCTATGCTATCATATGGACAACCTACAATAGTGACCAAGTCACAGATTCCTGTGCTGTCCCTTTATTTGTAATAGTTGTCATAAAATTACACTTAATTGGGTGCAATCACAGACGTCCTTGTATATACAGTATGAGTGGCACGCTCCTTCTGCTGCGTACTGACATCCCTCTCACTATGCACAGTACAGTATAGGGAGAAAGCTGTCAGTCAGCAGTGGGGGCTGGATATTGAGAACGCATGCATTCAGCTAGGCTGCACTTAAAATGTGGTGATTTTTTTTAAATGATCATTATTCTATTATTATTATTTATTATTATTATTATTATTATTATTATTATTATTATTATTATATTTGAATTTTTTTCTAATTAAAACAACTGTAAGAACAAAGTGAATTACTCCGCACTGGCATCGAAGTCTCTGTCAAGGTAAGGTAACCACAAACCTGGTGGATGATTTCCTTTTAAAGAGGACCTTTCACGTCCTGTGGCACATGCGGTGTAATACACTGCTAGAAAGCTGACAGTGTGCTGAATTCAGTGCATTATCGGCTTTCCCTTTCTGTGTCCCCCATGAAGAGCTATCGCTGCCGGTACCATAGCTCTTCAGTGTCAGAAGGGCGTTTCTAACAGTCAGTCAGGAACGCCCTTCCTCACAGTAGCGTCTATGTACTGTGAGAGCGGGAAGGAACATCTGGTTGTATAGTCAGAGTCTTGGTGAACAGGCGTTTTGATCTTGTAATGCAGGTTTGGATGACATTCCACTTTTGGCCTATTTGGAAATTTTGACGAAGCTGGTATGAACCCTTAGGGTATGTATGACATGTAAGAATTTGGCACTGCCCTTTAGTCTATTTGTTTCTGTCTCAAAATAATGTCCAAATTCACCCTGAATCTGCCACTTATTGTTTTCAATAGAAGACAGACTGAAGCAGTATGCTAAAAAAAATAAGTATCTTACTCAATCTTGCAATGTATTGTGTGGCTGATCCGCCGCAGGTCCTTCTGTGGGAGACACTCAGTAGAGCAGTGGTATTCATCTGGAGCTAAACAGCAGGTGGAAGCTGTGACAATAAGCCAGAGGACTGGAAAATGAGGAGAAATCTGAAGTGGAAGTCTGCCTCTGCCTCAATTCGGGTGCAGTCACATGGAGGAAAATGGCGCTGAATTTGGTGTGGAATCTGCGTCAGATTCAGCGCCGAAAAAAAGCCTCCCATTGACTTCAATGGGTTCCTTTTTCTCAAGTCAATGGGAGGCTTTTTTGATCGCTGAATCTGATGCGGATTCCACACCAAATTTGGCGCCTTTTTCCTCCATGTGAATGCACCCTTCCTCTTCATTTTCCTCTGCCTGAACAGACCCCTAGGCCCGGTTTTCATCTGCAGTTGGGCTTCCAATTGGGGAGTCATGCGAAAACATGGGGAACCCATAGGCTATATTGGGGTCCATGTGGTTTCTGTTCAGTTTCAGTGCGAAACATGAAGAGAGAGAAAAGTTCTGCAAGCAGCACCTTTCTCTCCGCATGTTTCGTGCAGAAACCACACGGACCCCATTATAGTCTATGGGGTCCGCGGCTTTCCTTAGGTAACTGCTTTTTAATGCGTATAGGTTTCTGTTCAGGGGTCCCCAAGTGGATTACCCGAACGCAGATGTGATGAATCGGGCCTTAATGGTACACAGCAGACAAAACTAATACTCTATGATCTGCCTCGTGCAAGACTACAGGGCAAGGCAAAGGGATTCTCTCTATTTGATGTTCTTTGAATCCCTGTGTCCTACACTGTCCTATCAGGCCCTACATAAAACAGTTTGTGTTCCTTTAAGGGTACACGACACTTGGACGCTTGCTTGGACTGAAACGAGACAAGTACAGATGTCATCCTCTAAGTTCTAGGAGTTTTGTGTACGTGTGCAAATTCCACAGCCGGCTCGCTGCACGTTCTTCCGTTGCGTCGCCCTTTCTAAATTACAGTCCATTTCATTTGTGATGTGTGCACCGAGGTATATTTTACTCTTTATCTCATTTAGTGATTGTGGAGGATATTTGCCATTTGTGTACTTTATTCACAGATTAACACGGTTACACTCGTTTCATGAGCTCTGCTTCAATAACTCTCGGCAGCACATAGCAATAACCTCTGCGTTCCATCACAGAAATGCCTTTTATCTGTGGAAAGCCAGTTTACAGATCCTGCGCTGAAGAAATACACCTCATTATTTTGCATCCTTGCAAGATGTGCTGATTATTCAGAGTGTGAATCATGGCACTATTCATCTGATGATACAAATGTTAAGCAGAAGCCTTTTAAACAATGCATAACATTATTTTTTTTTTCAGCGCTTGCACAGTGAATGTATCCCTTGTCGCAGCGGGAGATGAGCGGCGTAATGCGCTTTGCAACCGATACATTAGAATGCAGGTGACCTTTCGGCAAAGATAATTTAACCTTTTCTTTTCCTGGGGAGACAAAACCCAAGGAATTTTAAATGCAACTTGAAAATGATTCGGAGCGGACAGTGTGAAGTTTTAATAAAAAGGCGAAACCGAGCAGAGGCCGGAGCTTCTCTTCTGATCATCGCCATTTAGAATAGTTTTAGAAAAATCATTATTTCAGAAAAGTTGCCCAACAGATCTTTGTCTCCATTTCACTGATGTGTTTTATTATCCTCATAGGAATGGACATCAAATGTGCAAAAGTAAAAGCCATCTTACACGGTGATTACAGGCAGAGATCATTGGTCATCTCTTTTAATATCTTTTTTCGGCAGACCTCATAGGAGTGTTGGTCCTTTCTTCAAGTATAGTGGCTTATAGAGTTTTTACATTGTTTTTGCATTGTTTAATTGAAACCATATACTGATATATATGTTTTATTTCATTCAACTCTATTTTCTGTACACCATTATGAGGCCCACCATCTTCTCCAAGTTACTTGTTTGATAACACTCTGTTAACATCAGTTCCAGAGATATGCTTTATGGACATCTCAAACTCAATAAAATTGACTGATATAAGCAAACAACTGGACAGGACTCAACCCTCTTCTGGATAAAGAAGCCTCATATTGAATGTCTCAACACAAATCCGGATAAAGTGGTCCATGGCATCTAGTTGAGACATCAGATAAAGCCGTGCAGATGGATATATTAGGATTGCCTGAGTCATATGGTGGTTTCCCCTTGCGAATTGGATCCTCTTGGCAAGAGATGTCGACTTCTTTAAAATCATATAGCAAATGGGCTCTTCAGAGCATTGAAGGCCTTGGCGCCTCGTTCACATCTGCGTTTGGCAATCCGTTTAATGAGTCCGCATGGGGACCCCTCGAATGGACTACCGAACGCATTTGCAAGGGGTGTACAGTAAAAGCAGTACTTTGCACTCTACTTTCCTGTCCACATGACTCGTGCAGAGATCTTGCAGCAAGCACAAGGACTTCATTATAGCTTATAGGGTCCGTGTGCTTTTACTGCACACCGCTTGCAAATGCGTTCGGTAGTCCATTCGAGGGGTCCCCATGCGGACTCATTGGATTAAGGTACCCTAACCTATTTATCTGTGCTACTGGATTGATATGCTAGGTTCTGGTGACAGACTCCCTTTAAAGGTCTTTTCTAGGACTATGATGATAATAATACATTTTATTGATATAGCGCCAACATATTCCGCAGCGCTGTACAATTAGTAGGGTTCAGATACAGACAGAAAGATACATTACAAAGAAAGTCATTTTACACAATGGGACTGAGGGCCCTGCTAACAAGAGATTACAATCTATGAGGTAGAGGGGGTGACACAAGAGGTAGCAGGGGTGGCATTGCTTATACAGTGGTCAGAGAATGTTGTAATAGAGGTGACTGTCATTACATAAACATAAAACTGTATGAGCCATCACTAGTCGTGTCCTTTAAAGTGCAGATGGTGCCTGGACATATAAAATTAGCCTGAAATGGCATCATATCATGTGGGGTAATGTGGGAGCTGGAACAGAGGAGGGTTAAATTTTGTGGATTCTAATTATGGTACAGAAGGGTTTACATTAGGAATTGGGTTGGGCCTGTCTGAAAAGATGTGTCTTTAGGTTGCGCTTGAAGCTGTAGAAATTGGGAGTTAATGTGATTGTCCGGGATAGAGCATTCCAGAGAGTGGTGCAGCTCGGGAGAAGTCTTGTATAACGTGGGAAGTTCTGATAATAGAGGATGTAAGTGTTAGGTTATTGAGTGAACGGAGAACACGGGTTGGGCGGTAGACAGAAATGAGGGAGGAAATGTATGGAGGTGTAGCATTATGGAGAGCCTTGTGGATGAGAGTGATAACTTTATACTTTATTCTATAATGAATAGGCAGCCAATGTAGTGACTGGCACAGACCGGAGGCATCGCTGCAGCGTCTAGCCTGATAGATGAGCCTGGCCGCTGCATTCAGAATAGATTGTAGAGGGGAGAGTTTAGTGAGGGGAAGACCGATTAGTAAGGAGTTACAGTAGTCAAGGCGAGAATGAATCAGAGAGACAATAAGTGTCGTTAGTGTATCTCTGGTAAGGAAAGGGCGTATTCTGGAGATATTTTTGAGGTGGAGGTGACATGAACGTGCGAGTGATTCAATATGAGGGGTGAAGGAAAGGTCTGCGTCAAATATGACCCCGAGGCAGCGGGCCTGCTGCCTAGGAGTTATAGTAAGGCCTGCAATGGATATATCAGGGACAGATCTATTAGATGGCGGAAACAGTAGTAGTTCAGTCTAAGAGAGATTTAGTTTCAGATAGAGCGAGGACATGATAGTAGAGACAGCAGAGAGACAGTCACTAGTGTTCTGTATGAGTACACTCAGAAAAAGTATACAAGTCCAGCTCACCATATATATGTAGTAACTGTCGGATACAACGAGCCCGGAACCTTTTGGATCCAAAGGTGAAGACAGTCTTGAAAATTGCATAAAATCCAGCTCCAGCCGTAATCCAACGAATTCCAATCGTACGTGATTAAAATATAACTTTTATTTAAAAAAGTATAAAAAACGTCACATCATGACTTATGGGGTCAACATATCAGAAAAGCTACGCGTTTCGGGATAGGCCTAGGCCGTGAAGAAGGGAGTTATCCCGAAACGCGTAGCTTTTCTGATATGTTGACCCCATAAGTCATGATGTGACGTTTTTTATACTTTTTTAAATAAAAGTTATATTTTAATCACGTACGATTGGAATTCGTTGGATTACGGCTGGAGCTGGATTTTATGCAATTTTCAAGTTCTGTATGAGTGCAGGGGTGATGTCACAGGAAGATGTGTATAATTGGGTGTCATCAGCATAAAGATGGTACCTGAAGCCAAATCTGGTGATGGTTTGTCCAATGGGGGCTGTGTAGAGAGAAAAGAGCAGGGGGCCGAGGACAAAGCCCTGAGGAACCCCAACAGCAAGGGAAAGAGGGGAAAAAACAGAGCCCGCAAATGATACACTGAAAGTGCGGTCTGAGAGATAAGAGGAGAACCAGGAGAGCGCAGTGTCATTGAGGCCAACTGAGCGGAGCATAGTGAGGAGGAGATGATGGTCAACAGTGTCAAAAGCTGCAGAGAGGTCCAGAAGAATAAGAAGAGAGAAGTCGCCATTAGATTTAGCCGAGCTCTATTTCCTTTTCTCATATTAGTGACTTCACATCCTGTGTCACGTGGCCATGCTGCTGTTCAGTCCCTTTTAAATGAATGAGGCTGATATTTCCCCTGCAGAGGGCATACTATATCTCATTAAAGGTGTTATCCAGAATCTGAAGTTCCAGGCACCACTGCTACATTGCACTTACCAGATACCACATACGGTATACAGCTCTCTATACACTGTAGTGGTGGTACCTGGAACTGCAGCCCCACACCCATTCCTTTGCAGTGGAGGAGGGATGTCTCAAATGGCCACATCAGCAAATTGGTGCAGGGTTTGGGTATCGGACCTCGGCTGACCTAATACTGATGACCTATTTTCAGATACTGGACAACACTTTTAAGGAGTCACAGCTTATACGAGGCCACCTCACAGTATGCTTGGGACTTATTAGACCACTCATGTCCCACTAAGAATTATGGGAAAAGAATAAGCAAAGAAGTCTGCCTTGGTGGAAAAGAGAAACTTGCTCTATTGTAGATCCATGCCTGGTTTTCCTGAAATCTAGTGGCATAATGAGGGAATCCTGCAGAAGGAAAGGTAGTATTATAGGATGGGCATTCAAGGGAAAGGCTTTGAATGTATTATGTGGATGAGTATCTGTGTAGTAGTGGCTCATACTAGGCTAGAAATGTAAAATAGGGTTTGTAGTGGTGGGACCTTCCTCAGCTGTGGAACTTGTACATGACCGTAAATGTTGCTGGGCCTTGATTGAATGGCACAGATTACACATGGATGACGTCTGTGCTGCGGCTGTGCCTCTGCGACCCCATACACAGGACCATGAAAATACATGGCCATGTGTATGGGGCCGAAGAAATAAATGGGTGGGTCAGTGTGCTAGTTGTGAAAAACACAGCTAGCACATTGACTATACATACAGTCTTGTCATGTGTCTTATATAGAACTATTCTTATAGGGCATATTGAAATATTCCTCATTGGTGAGTCAACCCATTAAAAAGACATATAAGTCAAAAGATCCCTATACACATTCATTTGGCAGAAATGCTGCGTTTCTTGGTGCCCTTTTTATTTTTATTTTTTTTTAGCCAAAGCTGCTTAAACAGGAATAGGAAATATAAAGAGAGCTCTTATTTTTCTCCATTCTGCTCAATTCACTCTTGATTTTGGCTCCTACTTCTGAAAATTATGCAACCTTTCCACAATGTGTGGCCTCAGCCTCAGAGTACAGCGATTCGTTTGCTCTTAAAGAGGACCTTTCATGTCCTCGGGCACATGTGGTATTATATACCGCTAGAAAGCTGACAGTGCACTGAATTCATCGCACTGTTGGTTTTCCCATTAAGTGCCCCGAGAGAGCTATTGGTGCATTTACTGGTAGTTCTTCACTGTTGGAAGGACGTTCCTGACATTCTAGCTAGGAACACCCCTCCTGACAGTCTGTCCGTAGCACTGTACTGTGAGGTGTTCCTTACCGCCCAGCTATGATGCTGAGCGGTGAGGAACAGCCCCCTAGTCCTAGTCTATGCATGAGTACTGTCAGGGACACGGGGCAATCCTCACCTGAGCGAGTGCCATAACTGCTGGGTCTGAACAAACAATAAAGCCCACGGTTAGCATTCTTGCTGATTGCAGACATTAATGGGGTTATCCAGTTTCTAACAATGATGGCTTATCCTTGTTATCAGCCATCAATATTGGATGTGCATTGATCAGACACCCAGGACCTCTGCAGAGCACCAATACAGCTGAGACAGTAAAGCTCGTGGTTTCCATACCTTGAGCTGCTCTGCAGAACCTACACTTGCTACTATAGTTAAAGTATTAAAAATATAGAGATTATATTGCTGATAGTTTGCAGATAATCCCCAATAATTCTGGGAGTAGGGGTGGGGGAAGGTTTCCCTTAATTGTAAATATAGCTGTGGTGAACACAGATGCACCCCTGCTGTCATTCTTTTGAATGGAACCGCTGGAAACAGCGCAGCACTTCTCCAGCATTCCCATCGAAGTGAATGGCAGCAGGGGGGGACGTCTGTGTTTACAGCAGCTACTTTCACAACAGGATCAGTGGGGGGTCTCAGCAGTTGGACCACCAATGAACAATTTATCCTGTATTTGTATAAAAAAAATATTGAATTGTGTCTTGGCATTTTTTTTTTTTTTCATTGTCGATATTCAAATTGAAAATCGTCCATAGGGTTAAAACAGAGTTTTTATTTTTTTTGGGCAAAACCGTCAAGCTCTACCTTTTTAAAGTAAAATTTTCTGAACGTACCCATTTCTACAGGTCTAGAATGTGTGTTAGGAGCTCCTGATACATGAAGGATTGGGTATGCTGAATATCAGTACCGATCTTAATGTTTTTATAGTAGATGAGAAGTTGTCTGGCAGAGGCTTGTTCCTCTTCCTATTCAGATCACACGAACGCTGCAGGGTTCTAAGGAATAGCTGTCGATTGACATGGTGTATGGGCCCCTTTACTGTCTAAAAGCCACTACTTTTCTGTATTGCAATAGGAGGCGAACTGAGGGGGGTCAATAAGGTTCTCGCATGCCAGCTAGTTACCAGTAGGGACGTTGCGTCACGCTAGACATTTTGTCATGCAGAGTCTATTCTGTTTTTGTGTTTCAAAGAAAGTGTCAAGATCGGAGTAGAATAATCCCTTGCAGAAAATGTCACTTGATGCAGGTAGAAGAGAACATATAGTCCCATGGCTGATTTATATTTTAACATGTTGCTGAAATGACTCTGGAACGTCCCTGAGCAAATCTGTCTATGGCTTTACAACAAATTTATGAGACAAAGCATTGCAGCCGCTCTTCATTCACATGGCCGGAAAATAGCATTATTTTATAGCGTGCCATTTAAATAGAATTCACTCTAATTGCAAATTACTGACAAAAGATATCCATAAAATGAAATACTCTCCTAATAAAGTATCCGTGGCAGTCACAGTAAATTTGCCTTCCACTATTAACGCATCCATTGGTTCCAAATGTTACACTGAATCATATTAATATTGAAGTGTGTTTAGACTTTCACCTGTAAAGTATGTGTGCGGAAATGAAATATGCCAAGGAAAGCGAGCACCGCACTGACACAGCAAGCCCATCACACAGGCAGGAACGCGTGGTTAATGAGTGCTGGAATTTCAATAGACTGCAATAAGCAAATCCACTAGGTGGCAGGAGGATAAACTGTTCCCGAAATCTGGTCCTCTGCTGAGTGCACAGACGTCAGCGGAGACAGATTTACTCACCTGAAAAGGAGTTTGTCTTTTGCAAGGGTTAGTAGAAACATTTTAGTTTAACAGAAATTATAGTGTGAATGGTTCCTACGGACAGCTTCGAGTGCATGGTACGATTTCTGGAGAAAGTGCACCCTTTTATAAAAATGTTACTTGTTATCTTAGAGTTCTGTGATTATTTCAAATTATGGCCAAAGAACTCTGAGCGGAAATATGATATTCTTAACTAATAATAATAATAATAATAATAATAATTAATAATAATAAATTGCTTGCAAATATATAAAATAATAAAAGAATACTTCTTTCCACTGCTGATCCCCTGCCACAACCTTGCTGGTCTCTGTTATTCCTGTTCCAATGGGGATGTGTTGACACAGGATTGTTGCAGACAGTCACTGGCTACAGGGGTGACCTCACTGGTGTTGATTTGATTTATCACATCTGTACACAAATACTGTCATGTTCATGTGACTTCACTGAAGCAGGAAGAACATAGGACCTGAGAATTATGGGAACATTTCATAATTTATTGCAGAGGGTAAATGATTAAGATTATAACATGCCTAGACTTGTGTAGTCCAGTGCGGGTCTGGAATCGCTCAGACGAGCAGAAATTTTATTTTTGCCTGAAGTTAAGGCTGTATTTTGTTTTGCTCATTTGTGCCTGTAGTAAAGGTTTAGGACTAGTTCACACAGGGCAAGTTGGCAGCAGATTTTGACGCGGAATCCGCCTCAAAATCTGCTGCAAAAAATTGCTCACATTGACTTCAGTGGGATCCACTTGCTGCTTTTTTCCGCTAGCTAGTAGCGGAAAAAAGAAGCGAGCTGTCCTATCTTGCTGCTGATTCTTCGACTAAATCAGCCGCAGTGTCCGCGGCGCGAGGCTCCGACCCATTCATTTGGGCCTAATCCATTGTGGAATGCCGCAACAGGATGTCAGTGAATCCTGCGATGGAATGTGTACACATGTAACTCCGTATGAACTAGCCCTTAGGGTAAGTTTTTCTGCCGTGTGACTTTTTTGTGTGGCTAGCCGCGATGCGATGGGATGCTGTTGCAGTGTAGCGGCATCCCGCTCCTAATTAAGCCTGAATGAACGGTCTTAATCAGAAGGGTGTCTCGAGCTGCAGACGCCACGGCTGACTCAGCCACGGAATTTTGTTTTATTTTTTAAATGTAGATTGTGAGCCTCACATAGAGCTCACAATGTACATTTTTTTTCCCTATCAGTATGTCTTTGGAATATGGGATGGAAATCCATGCAAACACGTGGAGAACATACAGACTCCTTGCAGATGGTTTTTTGCCCTTGGCGGGATTTGAACACCAGGACTCCAGCGCTGCAAGGCTGCAGTGCTAACCACTGAGCCACCATGTGGCCCCTTCAGCCACAGAATCTGTGTGAAAATAGGGCATGTCGCATATTTTTTCCGCTAGCTGAAGAAATTCGCTACCAGAAAAAAAACTGCGAGTGTTTCCCATTGAAATGATTGGGAGACATTTTTGCAGGGAAATTTTGATTTGAATTTTGCAAAAAATTTGGTGTGAACATACCCTTATTTTCCTGTTTATTGTAAATAATCCTGTTTGCTGCACAGTTTGTATCCCTGTCTTGACTGTTTGGGTCCGCACCACTGTATCACTGCTTCTACCGTGCTACTTTCCCCACTATAAATCTATATACACACGCATATATATATATTATATGCGCTATGTGATCAAAAGTATCCGGACACCTGGCTGAAAATGACTTACAAGTTTGTGGCGCCCTCCATCGGTAATGCTGGAATTCAGTATGGTGTTGGCTCACCCTTAGCCGTGATGACAGCTTCCACTCTCGCAGGCAGACGTTCAATCAGGTGCTGGAAGGTTTCTTGGGGAATGGCAGCCCATTCTTAACGGAGTGCTGCACTGAGGAGAGGTATCGATGTAGGTCGGTGAGGCCTGGCACGAAGTCGGCGTTCCAAAACATCCCAAAGGTGTTCTATAGGATTCAAGTCAGGACTCTGTGCAGGCCAGTCCATTACAGAGATGTTATTGTCGTGTAACCACTCCGCCACAGGCCGTGCAGTATGAACAGGTGATCGATCGTGGTGAAAGATGCAATCGCCATCCCCGAATTGCTCTTCAATAGTGGGAAGCAAGAAGGTGTTTAAAACATCAATGTAGGCCTGTGCTGTGATAGTGCCACGCAAAACTACAAGGGGTGCAAGCCCCCTCCATGAAAAACACGACCACACCATAACACCACCGCCTCCGAATTTTACTGTTGGCACTACACATGCTGGAAGATGATGTTCACCGGGCATTCTCCATACCCACACCCCGCCATTGGATCGCCACATTGTGTACTGTGATTCGTCACTCCACACAGCGTTTCTCCACAGTTCAATCTTTACGCTCCTTACACCAAGTCAGGCGTCGTTTGCCATTGACTTGTGTGATGTGTGGCACCCAATCACCTGACCACGTTCGAAGTCCATGGGTTCCGCGGAGCGCCCCACTCTGCTCTCTCACGATGTCTAATGTCTACTGAGGTTGCTGATATGGAGTACCTGGCAGTAGGTGGCAGCACAATGCGCCTAATATGAAAAACGTATGTTTTTGGGGGTGTCGGGATACTTTTGATCAGAGTGTGTGTATATTATATATATTCAAAACTGGCCCCTTTAATTTTGCACAAGGCTTTTGTGTTGCCTTTTGTTGATCATATAGTCTGCTGCATTGTTGTAACTAAAAACAGAAATCTGACTGATGTATAATAAAACAATTTGCAATTCTGGACCGTGAACACCATTTCTAACCTATAATTGAAATAATTTTGTAGGCAGTGAAATTCCTTTAATCTGGAATCCAATAAATCTGGCAATTGTTTTCAGTTTAGAACTGCCACACAATGGAATCTAGACATTTTAGGCTACATCTTCCTAATGAAATGCAGATTTTATGGCCAGATTTGAGGATGGGACTATTCCTAGCTTTTTATCACGGTGTGGACTTCTGTAAAATATTGATACATATAGGAAAAACCCTTAGGGCTAGTTCACATGGGCATAGAGAGGGCGGATTATGGCACGTAATCCACGTCATAATCCGCCCCCTCACAATGGTGGTCTATGTAGAGCGCCAGGCTACTTTTTTCATGCCGCTCACTGAAAAAAAGAAGCTGGCTGCCCTTTCTTCAGGTGGATTCTGCGGCTTATTGAGCCACTGCGTCCGCCTGGCAGCAGCAACCTCCAGAGTAAGCCCGTTAATTTGAGCCTGCTCCAGAGGTGGAAGCCGCGACTGGTTTTGACCCAAGTGTGACGCGGCTCCCCATGTCACTCGGTGCCAAAATCCGCCGTACCACTCCCTGTGTGAACTAACCCTTAGAATCCATCCACATTAAGAAATCCGGACTGGAAAATCCAATTCATACATCAGGCAGATTTTCCTTACCCAATCTTAGTCCGGATACCTGGACTTCTTGCACTTCGATGATCTATGATTCTAGGAGTCCCTGCCTCTCTGCAACTCTACATTATAACGTACAGTACAGGAGTCAAGGCATCCTGGCATCATACATCATTAAGATGCTGGAAGTCTGGGTCTCAGGACTTATTTTGGGATGGGTGACCCAGTCGATGTTTTCCGATCCTCCCTATGAATGGGAACAAAGTAGGATATTCTAAATACACCTTTTCTTGATAGTTCTTCACCATTTATAAATTAGCTCTCCGTGATCATCCAATAATCCAGAATATTTGGCATCAATAAAGTTCAAATGATGGTAGATTAAAAAAAAAATTGGTCTGATCTGGCTAGCTATCTTTATTTTGGTCCTATTGGGTTGCATACACTAGATCTCACTTTAAGAAATAAAATGTCTGCAGTACTTCCAGTAGGTCTCGATTAAGTCTCCATTTAACTCTGCGCTCAATCAATGGTTATTCTTCAGGAGGTCACACTGGGTTGCCGACATCTTTTGAGAGAAATCCCCAGTGGCATTCATTCCATGTTTTATAAGTAATTATTTGTGAAGAGACCTAGTACCTTTCATATCACGGTTTCACCTCATGAGCGTAATCCATACAAGTCTTTATCTACTGTTAAAAATAATAGCGCTCGCTAATGAACACAGAAACAATTAGTTAGCGAAGACGAAGATAACGGTGACCTCTACAGTGATGACTACCGAGTCCGAGCTGCCTGCAGGCTCCTCATTGCCTCTTCTAATTGCCTCTTATTATGCAACAGCAAGTTACGTTCCTGCCAAATGGAAGGCATTGTCTGTATGTTGTTCCAATTCTGTATATATTTTGGATACTTAGTAGACGACGCTCATTCAAGAGCTTTTTCGTAAAAAAGATAAATCAGAATAAAAATAAATCTTAAGCAGGTATGCGTCTTCTGAACTGAGCCGTTTTACCAGGAATGGCTGCCTATCTAATGTGCGAGGAAGCCCACTCTACTTTGTCTTATCAGATGAAATTGGGGTAAGAACGTATTGTGCATGTTAAAATTGAATATGTTTGATCCTTTGTTCCCCTGTGAGATAAGTCGCTGAGGAGATAAGGATTGCAGTCCCCCTATCCTTTGTCCTCAAGGAAGTAGGACGTAATTATATGACAGTGGCTTCTATCCTCTTTGCAAAGTACTTTTTTTTTCACGGCCAAGTGTAACCTCGAGAGTAACCTATTGTCATGGATCCCTCATAAATTTTATATATTGAGGGATCCGTGAAAACGGACTGGGAAATGGCATGATCTGTTCTTTTTTTTCCCACCGATTGGTTACATGGACTGTTAAAGAGGACCTTTCATATCCTCGGGCACATGCAGTTTTATATACTGCTAGAAAGCCGACAGTGTGCTGAATTCAGGGCACCGTTGGCTTTCCCGTTATGTGCCACGGGGCAAGAGCTATCAGTGCTGTTACCAATAGCTCTTCACTGTCAGAAGGGCGGTCCTGACAGTCTGTGAGGAAGGCCCCTCCTGACAGTCTGTCCATAACGCTATATTGGAGTAGGCGGAACAGTAGACACAGCACTCACAGGTCAATGGAAGTTTATTCAGACAAGACGCACAACGCAAATACAAAATGCCACGTTTCGGGCCTCGATGCCTTTTCTAAAGTGCATACAACTCGTCCACTATCCGAGGTGTGTTACAGTTATAGTGGCCTCAGGATACAAGATTTTCAACATATGATGTTTTCTTCTGGACATTATAACTTGAAACTGAACTCCACACCCAAGGCATGGCTGGAGGTGCCAACAAATCAGCATGGTCAATGGTAAAAACTCTAGTGGCGCCTCCCTACAGTACGGTGCTGTACTGTATCTTCGGTACTCCTCTTTACCTGTGCTAGGTACCGTCATAGACAAAACATACCAAATCTTATGTTACCTTAATCAAAAGTGATTTATAGCTTCCAGCAGCTCGTTCTGACTTATATGTGAGGATCAGCTATATCTGTATCAGTTTTCTGTTGATTTTCCTTTTAATCTTTATTGTTTCATATTTTTGGTCACATTTTTGGGATGTTTGGAACTAATTACTAGTTTTCCGTAAAGCTGTAGCCTCTAGTTATAAAGGTTTTGTCTGTTTGCCCCAGAACCAATTAATATTGTAACTTGCAGACCACTTATATATGACCAGGAAAACATTTCTTATGGAAGTAAATGGTGAAAGTTCTCTTTGAACAACAAGTTGAGTTCTTGAAATTATAAGGAATTGGTAGAAAAAAAAGTATAGAAAATTTCATTATTTTTCTTTCTTTTATTATGGCATGAATAATCTTTATATGCGGAAACAGGAAAACCCTTTTAAGAAACTGGAAGTAACTATTTCAAAAGCCTTTACAGCACTGCGGGAAACTTCTATTTATGTAGACGGCTTTTCTAGAGCAGAGCAGGGTTGCCATGGGTTAGGCTCATTACATCAGGAGTGTCCATAGAGAATACAGACCTTCTCAAAGCCCTGGGTTCAGGCATCCGTACTGCTGCAGTGACTTCATGTGTAATTGTGGAATAGATGCCAAAAAATGGGCAAACTGTCTATAGAGATTAAGGTACTAAGAAGTAGAGCGCTCTGCCTGCAACTTTTCTTTAAACCTTTTCCTCTTAATCACCCCAAACATTGGTATGACTAGTGACCATGATTCAGTACCCTGGTCCCTCAGGTTATAATGATTGTCCCAGGACCAATTAATAATGTAAATTGAAACCATTGTAATCTATGATTATAACTCTATGGCAAACTAGTAGAAAAATATTCATTAAAAATCATTAGATAGTAACTATTAGACAAAAATTATTGCAAATCCTTACACTTAAGAGCAGGGATGGGATGCAGTTGGTTCTCCCCATTTTTTTTTTGCCAATCTAGTTGCAGAACCAGAGAAGAGAGGAGTCCAGACCCTGATTCTGGTACTGGTAGAGCAGAAAGTCATTGGCTTCCTGCTCTACCACTTTACAACTTGTAGGCAACATTAGTTCCCTGACCTACAAGCTGCAGGTAGTGGGAGGGCACTTTATCTCCTATCTATCTATCTATCTATCTATCTATCTATCTATCTATCTATCTATCCAGCCTCTCCCCCTCCTTACTGCTTCAGGCCCACATCAGACATCACAGCATTGCACCTGGAGCAGAGAAAGAGCAGGTCCAGGGTGAAGAGAAGGAAGCTCTATACTAATACTATTGTATGGAGGCAATGTTGGGACTCTGATAGAGGCCACTGTATGATGGGTGCTAATTTGGGCAATTTTACAGAATGGCGACACTGATGTGGGCCTTATACTTTGTGGGAACAGTGATGTGGAGGCCATTATACTATGTGGGGACAGTGATGGAGGTGCCATTATATTGTGTGGGGATAGTGATGGTGGGCGTTATACTGTATGGGGCCATAATACTGTGTGAGGTCACTGACTGGGGCCATGATAGGATACAATATATGGTGCATATTATTGGGGACTGTTTCACTGTATGGATACACTACATGCTATTGTATAGAAACACTAATAATTTAAAGCGGTAGTGATGGGAGTGGTCATAATACTGTGTTGGGGCATCGCTTTTACAGGAAATCACTTTATATAATAGTGATAGGAGCTTTTTCAGGGTTCTTTAAAAAAAAAAAAAAAAAAAAAAAAAAGAAGTAAATACAGTGCACCCAAAAAAATAACATTGAGCTGATCTCCCTATTTATCCAAAGGAACTGCTCATCCTGGCACAGAAAATGTAATACCGCGCTATAAAGTAGAGAGGCTACTAGTGAGTCTGTCAGTATATGCACTTCATGAATACAGGGGTTTACTAGTGAAAGGACCAGGATGACATGTTGGAACATCCAGATACGCTTTGTATGTTGTGTCCAGTTTCATGTTACAGAGGCCCTTGTAACTGGAGGGAGCACATTATTATGATGATCCTGGTGGACAGGATATTCTACAGTGACTGGATGTATGTGTTTAAGTGCTGTGATTATTTTGTAGATGTGTTAAAGGGTTTGCCCTGTCCTTGATCCCCTGTCAGTGAGAAGTGTCTGCTGCTTGAGACTCCAAATATATGAGCAAAACCAAAGAGAAGCAAATAGATAGCCGCTCACTGTAGAAGTCTATGGTAGAGGGATGGATGAATATAATACTACATTTGCCCTCTAGTGGTCACTGCAGGAGTAACAAGCCGGTGGCAACCGTGTCCATCTGAATCATCTGGATAAAAACTGCAGGGTGGTCTCCAAAGATCCTTCAGCCACATATAATATACCACTATCCTAAATTGCACAAGCTTGTGGTGGAAGCATACTGGTGAGATCCACGTCCAAATAATTCTCTATTCACCCCTACAGGTGTAGAATGCAGAATTTGCAAAGAGCAGTGATATGGCGGTATGCATGACGACTTATGGTGCGGTCACTTACATGAAAGACTTAATGAACCTGCATATACTATACGGATGAAAAAACGAACTTCCTTATTTGTTGTTTTCTCACTTAGTTTTTGGAGATGGCAGAAAGTGCTTTTGTTTCTTAATTGAATAAATATAGGAGATGGCAGAGATTACCGAAGCCAATTTACTTTGTTACCCCTATGGCAGTAAAGGGTTATCGACAAGATTCCTCCTCTTCTGCTAGAGGTCATAATCCAACTTAATGGTTTTTTTCTGTCTCGCACAAATAATACAGTTTGAACTTCCAAATCAATGTTCATTCCAAGGTCTGAAATCCCCTTGTACGATACATACACAAGAACCGCTCTTAAGAAGATACAAGGTCTTTAGCTTTTGTGTTGAGCAAAACCCAAGTGTAACCTTAGAGCGCTGCTTTAAAGGGAAGCACCGATTTTGTATAATATTGGCCATAGGGGTGGAAAAAGTTTTTTTTTTTTTTTTTTTTTTTTTTTGGCGTTAACACTGGGGTCTCTATGTGCTGCATGTCATACAGTGTTACCCCGCACTTGGCTAGTATACCCTAATTTGCATAAACAGAATCACTGAATGGAGTTGGATAAACAGAATACTCAGAGTGACAGCACCATCAGATAATGTATGTCATTTTTGAGAACACCTTTATGAAGATTTACTAAAAGGTCAGTCAACCACAAAGTAGCTTAAAAAACGTAACCCACAGTTCATAAAAATTAGGCAGTAAAACATAATAGTAAGGCCCCGTTCACACGGAGAGCGGAAGGGCGGATTTTGGCACCAAGAGTGACGTGTGGAACCATTATATAGTTAACTATTGAAGTTCTCACTGTGGGGTAAGTGTATAGACTGGAGGAGTCCTTTTCTAGTATAACAGGTGATTAGATTTAGAAAATCTGATTGATGTTGAGCAACTATTATATGAACAATTGTCTGGTGGAAGGGATTTCTTCAAACGTATCCATACACTTGGCTCTTACTGTCATTCAAATCCAATTGCGAGATGAAAAATTCAGAAATGGTCAGCTTCTTTCCATATGATGATGGTGCCAGTGATCATTCATTGTTTACACAATATTTCCTTGGTCCCCGTCCTGGTATCTGATCTCAGGACAGATGACGTGATTCACTGCCCTCTGCATGGGGAGGGGGGGCGATGGGGCTAAGTTCTTGGGATCATGCTTGCTCTGAGCTGTTGTCCTATCCTGCTCTTAGGTCCTGGATAATCAGGTCGCCTAATTACATTTTTCTGATAGGGGTTCAGACAGGGGGGGTCAGGGCTTTTTATCTGACAGACATAAGTGTTGATGCAATCGCATTCTCAGTCCAGGCAGCAAGTAAATTTTAGTAGTAAATTAGATTTCTAGTAATCTTAATAAATAATCTTTCGTGGTAAAGGCAATATCTATGTCTACTGAGATACCTCATAGCCTTCTGTTCATCAATCAGGGAAAGCTGCCTCCCTCCAGATTATTGGAGAATACAGGAAGTGGCAAGAAGAGACAGCAGGCAAACTGGTGTGAGAGAGAGTTTAGAGACCCCCCTCCCCTTAAGGGTACATTCATCTTGCATTTTCTGTATCTGTCAGTTTAAAGGGTCCCATTTGCATCATATTAATAAAGAAAACCTTTCTGTCCATTGCCTTTAAATAAAAAATAAAAAATATCTATAATAAAAAAAAAATAAAAATATATATATATATATATATATATATATATATGTACCGTATATTATATATACAGTCCTATGAAAAAGTTTGGGCACCCCTATTAATCTTAATCATTTTTAGTTCTAAATATTTTGGTATTTGCAACAGCCATTTCAGTTTGATATATCTAATAACTGATGGACACAGTAATATTTCAGGATTGAAATGAGGTTTATTGTACTAACAGAAAATGTGCAATATGCATTAAACCAAAATTTGACCGGTGCAAAAGTATGGGCACCTCAACAGAAAAGTGACATTAATATTTAGTAGATCCTCCTTTTGCAAAGATAACAGCCTCTAGTCGCTTCCTGTAGCTTTTAATCAGTTCCTGGATCCTGGATAAAGGTATTTTGGACAAACAATTCAAGTTCAGTTAAGTTAGATGGTCGCCGAGCATGGACAGCCCGCTTCAAATCATCCCACAGATGTTCAATGATATTCAGGTCTGGGGACTGGGATGGCCATTCCAGAACATTGTAATTGTTCCTCTGCATGAATGCCTGAGGATTTGGAGCGGTGTTTTGGATCATTGTCTTGCTGAAATATCCATCCCCGGCGTAACTTCAACTTCGTCACTGATTCTTGAACATTATTCTCAAGAATCTGCTGATACTGAGTGGAATCCATGCAACTCTCAACTTTAACAAGATTCCCGGTGCCGGCATTGGCCACACAGCCCCAAAGCATGATGGAACCTCCACCAAATTTTACAGTGGGTAGCAAGTGTTTTTCTTGGAATGCTGTTTCTTTTTGGACGCCATGCATAACGCCTTTTTTTATAACCAAACAACTCAATCTTTGTTTCCAAAATGAAGTTGGTTTCTCCAAATGTGCTTTTGCATACATCAGGCAACTCTATTTGTGGCGTACGTGCAGAAACGGCTTCTTTCTCATCACTCTCCCATACAGCTTCTATTTGTGCAAAGTGCGCTGTATTGTTACCGATGCACAGTGACACCATCTGCAGCAAGATGATGCTGCAGCTCTTTGGAGGTGGTCTGTGGATTGTCCTTGACTGTTCTCACCATTCTTCTTCTCTGCCTTTCTGATATTTTTCTTGGCCTGCCACTTCTGGGCTTAACAAGAACTGTCCCTGTGGTCTTCCATTTCCTTACTATGTTCCTCACAGTGGAAACTGACAGGTTAAATCTCTGAGACAACGTTTTGTATCCTTCCCCTGAACAACTATGTTGAACAATCTTTGTTTTCAGATCATTTGAGAGCGGGCTGTCCATGTTCGGCGACCATCAAACTTAACTGAACTTGAATTGTTTTGTAGAAAGAAATGGTCCAAAATACCTTCATCGAGGATCCAGGAACTGATTAAAAGCTACAGGAAGCGACTAGAGGCTGTTATCTTTGCAAAAGGAGGATGTACTAAATATTAATGTCACTTTTCTGTTGAGGTGCCCATATTTTTGCACCGGTCAAATTTTGGTTTAATGCATATTGCGCATTTTCTGTTAGTACAATAAACCTCATTTCAATCCTGAAATATTACTGTGTCCATCAGTTATTAGATATATCAAACTGAAATGGCTGTTGCAAACACCAAAATATTTAGAACTAAAAATGATTAAGATTAATAGGGGTGCCCAAACTTTTTCATAGGACTATATATATATATATATATATATATATATATATATATATATATATATATATATATATATATATATAATCTATATCTTCTTTGTAGCCAATAAATGAGACAGATTTTTTTTTTTTGTCTGTGGTTCAAGGAGAGCAGACAAAGGCCTTTAGCTTATCTCCACTCAGTCTGTGTTATCAATAATATTTTTCTAAAAAAAATCTATTTACGTAAGGAGCATCTTTAACAATCCTCCATCTACCTACAACAATGTCTTGTTTGTAAGTTTGTTTGCCCAAGCGGAAAAGAGAAGCTTGTACCAACATACATTATTTAGCCGATTATTTAGTTATTTCAGATACGCACACAGTAGATGACAGAGGGGCATCTTGGGTGTCATGAATTTGGGATGAGGAAATCTTTTTTATGATATGCTGAGTTGGAAGATATCGGTGAGGGCCAAACATTTTTTCATGGAAATGTGCAGCGGAGCCGATTAATTATTGATGACCTGTAAACTTTTCTAGAAAAATGTGAGTGTGAATTAAAGGCAGCGTGGTTCCTCCATCTATATGTATATAGCTTCATAAATAAGATGTCAGCACGCCTAGAATATTCCATGCTGAAATAACCACTCTCTCTCTCTTGTGAGAGAGGGCAGTAAGGTAAATCTTATTTGAAGTTTGCTAAGTGTTCAGGTTTAAGAACAAGCGCTTCACTTTGCATATAGACAGTGTATTAAAGTGCAACTCCGTCTGAAACGAAATTTGCTTAACTGTACTTTGTTCAGTAGTTGTAATAATATTTGTATTGTTGGGTAAGCTCACACCATATTTGGGTATGGAATCCAGCGTTGTGGAATACAAAAAACAAGTACGGTCCGGAAAGTATCCAAATATGTTTTTATGTTGGCATTCACTTGGTAGATCAGGCTTTTTTTCTTTTAAGAGTACCGTATATACTCGAATATAAACCTAATTTTTCAGCAGTTTTTGTGCTGAAAAAGCCCCCCATCGGCTTATACTCGAATCAGCAAAAAAAAAAAAAAAAAGGGTATCTGCAGTGCCCCTCTTCCGTCGGAAAGGGGTTAATAGGAGCACTGCAGATACTCTATATTGAGCCAGGCTGAATTCCAAGTGGGGGGGAAAAACCTCAGTCCTCAAGCTCAGGGAAGGGGCAGACAGACAACCAAAACACCCCTCCCCTTCCCCAGCAACTACTGCCCCCAAAAACTCCGACCATTTTAATTTTTGAAATTTTCCAGTAGTTGCAGCATTTCCTCCCCCTCGGCTTATACTCGAGTCAATAAGTTTCCCCAGTTATTTGTGGTAAAATTAGGGGCCTCGGCTTATATTCGGATTGGCTTATACTCGAGTATATACAGTATATTGTCTGGACTTCTAGGTTAAGGCCCCATATTGAAATTTTGACATTTTTAGCTGATGTGGAAATGCAGCGTAAAAAGTTTGTTTTTAAGAGATTTCACATATTGTGGTAAAAAGCCTGTATTTTCAAAAGTCTCTAAATGATCATTTTGACTGCAGAATGGCAAGTGTTTTCCTTATAAACTTAAAGGGGTTATCCAGCTTCCAAAAATGATCTGCAAATACATCTACATCAGTGCTCACCATTCACTCACTGTTCCTTTGTGCACCACTTGCTTGGCTTTACATGTTATTTACATGCAGTGAATCTGTGGATAAACTACATTTCCCATGATTCATATGCCTGCTCTCTGTGTCCCCCCCCCCTTCTGCACCTATCCCCTGCAATTAAATTACAAATCATGAATCACTCCCACATCTGAGGTCATATGACGTTGTGATGTTTCGTTTGCTTCCCCTTTGAGCAGAAGACAGAGTGAGAACAGGCAGATGAGTCATGGGAAATGTAGTTTGTCCACAGATTCACTGCATGTAAATAACAGATACAAGGAGCAGCAAGTAAAATAAAGACAAGCAAGGGGTACGCATGAGAACAATGAGAATTTAGCATGGTTTTGGATGTATTTTCAGATATATTTTGGAAGCTGGGTAACCCCTTTTAGGGTCAGTGCACACAGAGTTTTTTGGTGCTGATTTTGATGCAGAATCCACCTAAAAATCAGCCTTCAAAAAAGCTTCCCAATTAGGAGGACTTCAGATGGGTGAAGACCTACTGAAGACATCCCCTTTTCTTATTTAGGAGAAGGTTTTGAGGATTTAGTCTAGAGCAGAGAATGGGATGAAGTAAATACAGCGGGGAAGGGGGAGCTGTGATAATGGGTACAGTTTTGTTTTGTTTTTTTAACTAAAAAAACAAAACAAACCCAAAATGTTCCACTTTAACCCTTTCCTCAAAAGTGCCAAGCAGATTGGAAAAGTTGGCAGAGCAAAGGTAAAGATGGGCCGGTATGAGGACACTTTAAGCCATAAAAACTACAACTCATACCAAGAGACTTGTGTGAGTTATACCTGAAGTCTATGACAGTCACTGACTGACACATTATTTATTTATTTATTTCTAACTATACCTTATTTCTGTGCAGTCTGCACTCCTGACAAACACAGATGAAAACACAGACCAAAACCCCTGATGTGTGATTAAAAAACTAAATTTTTTTTTTTCCCCCTTTCAAACATTTTTTTGAAATTTTTTTTTAGGTAAAATAAAAAAAATGTTATAAGGGAAAAAAATTATTTCAACTTTCTTTACTTATCCCATAACACTCCCATTCCAATGGGACCCTGTTCCCTGGCTGCAGTGGTCATAATGCTGTGTCAGAATGGAGGTGGACTGAGGGGCAGGAGATCACGAACGTCTTAATAATCACTAATGTGTTTTTTTTTTTTTTTTTTTATTATGGAAGATGAATCTTTTATTTAAATTTTTTTTTTTTCTTTTTAAATATATATAGTATATACTTGAGTATAAGCCGACCCGAATATAAGCCGAGGCCTCTAATTTTACCACAAAAAACTGGGAAAACTTATTGACTCGAGTATAAGCCTAGGGGGGAAATGTAGCAGCTACTGGAAAATTTCAGAAATTAAAATGGTTGGAGTTTTTGGGTGCAGTAGTTGCTGGGTGCTGGGAAAAGGGAAGAGGGTGTTTGGTTGTCTGTCTGCCCCTTCCCTGAGCTTGACGACTGAGGTTTCTTTTGGAGTTCAGCCTGGCTGAACTGCAGTGCTCCTATTAACCCCTTCCCGACGGAACAGGAGCACTGCAGATCCCCTATATTCAGTAGACTGGGCACTTTCAGACACAGGGATACCTAATGTGTGTGTGTTTCACAGTCATTTTCTACTTTTATATGTATTCTAGAGAAAGGAGGGATTTAGAACTTTTATTTACTTTATTTTTTTTATTATATTTTTTTTAAAACTTCTTTTTTTTCCCCCACTATTTTATGGGAGATTCTATACATTACTATTGCAGTTGGTCATAGACCCCCCTCCCAAAAAAAAAATAAAAAAATAATTTTTTGCTTGACTTGAGTATAAGCCGAGGGGGGCTTTTTCAGCACAAAAACTGTGCTGAAAAATTCGGCTTATACTCGAGTATATACGGTAGCTGGACTTTCTCTTTAAAAACTGACCATTTTCCCCTTCTATTTCCTGTAGTCTAAATGTAATGTTTAGCTCAGTATGATGCGGAGTGACACCTGGAAGTAAAGACCGCAATATCAGGTATTTAGAATAGATTTAGTCTTCAAGTCCATCACTAAAAACCTTCATTTTCGTCACATGGGCCAAAGTATGCATGATTTCCCAGAAAATGCTCTGTGCATAATTCTCCATTGTATTGTGTATAGTACATCACACTGTGTAAATGAATAGGAATATTATTGATGTGCTATTTCACATTATCTGCCTCTGTACAGCCCATTGACTTGAATTGAGTGTTAGATGGCTTGTGACAGACGTTTGCCTAGTAAATGTGGCTTTGAATGCTAAGGAACTATAAGTGGGATTTCCCTGAAATGAACCAAAGAGAATTGTCAGTCTTGCCATAAATGCTATTATTGCGGTATATATATTCGCGTTCTCTTCATTACATAAGCCCATAGACAAACGCATTAAGAAGACGCGCATAATTCAAGGATTAAAGGAGTGATTTATTTTTTTTTTATTTAGGATTTATAAAATAAAATATAAACTGTATTTTATTATTTCTGCTCCATTCCCTCCATTCCTGATCCTTCATGCTTGCACATGTCATACGACTAGTGCGTTGGTGTAGACCGTGTTCACAGCCACCATAGGCACGCAACACTTTTGTAGCTGACAAGACCATGTCAACCATGATTGAGCCCAGACATGCCTAATTTGTGTCCATTGGGCACCACAATGTATTCGGCACTGTTTTGAGGGTTCAGCTTGGATGTGAACTGAGCCTGACAAGTGACAAATATTTTTGACCAGTGAAGATGTTGATGCCAAGATCCTCAGTGATCAATTGATGGCTCCGACTTGATCTTCTCAGAAATCTGGAGCCCATACATGGCCAACACCACATCTTGGAGGAAGAACACGATATACTATAAAGGGGTCTGTGTGGTTTCCGTCTGTCTCTGCATAAAAAATGTGGAGAGAAAAGTGCTACTGTCATGTTATTTATTTTATGGTGAATGCTAACATACAGTAGACGGGAGGCGCCTTTGTGATTTTGATGTCCGTTGCTCTCATCCTTTGATCCCGCGTCTTCATCCAGCGCTGGTGTCAAACTTCTACACATGCGTAGTCATCTCTGTCATTGGGCCGCGCACATGTGCATTAGATTCTGCCCGAGGCCCGATGGCAGAGCCGACTGCGCAGGCGTAGAAGTTTGACCCTAGCGCCGGAAGAAGACGCGGGGAGAGGCCATTCTAGGCGAAGATGGAGGTGTTGCTGGAGATTTCTCTCGCAACATTGGTGATGCTCCCAGTGCTGTTTGAGCGCTGAGGACCGCCCCCAGTGCTGCAAGAAAACCAATTTGCATACCGACGAAAACCAGGAATTCTATCGAACGGTGGCGCAGAGAAGACAACGAAAGGTAGGAGAAGAATAGTCTTTAAGTCTATTCCTACGTGTTGGTCAGAAAAACCCCCAAAACATTTTAATGATAGGATCCCTTTAAGAAATAAATTTGGTACTTTTTGGTGATACATACCCTTTAAGAAGTTGATGTAAAAGGGTCAAAGTTAACCCTAGATATTTAGGATTATGAGCTGTTGGGATTAGCACATTATTTGTCTGCTTTCTGTATATCTGAATAGAAGACAACATCCCTAACTCTCCTATCTGCATTCACAGGCCGTCTTCTGCTCCGTTCCTCCTACATGATAAATGAACTGATTAGTATTCTCGATGGCAGTCAATTGATTGGAATATTTTTTTAATCTGTTTTGTTTAGCAGATCCATCCTCAGTATGCTAAGTGCAGAACATGTGCATTCCCAAAACCTATTTGTGTTCTATAATTTGATGATGGATTATTTGATTTGGCCACAGAGAAAGCTGTATGTGGTAATGATGAATTCTGTGGAGACAGAACTATTGAAAATATCACTGGTCAAGTATTAATGTAATATCACAGAGTACAGGCTGAGTGATGTAGATAGGACCCTTGCCCATTAGCTATCAGGCTTGAAGAGCTGGAACAAAAAAAAGAACCCATAAATGATTTGTGTTAGCCAAATGTTTGCATTGCAAATTGTGTTGTGAACCAGTAATGGATTTTTTTTTTTTTTAATTTATGATTTATTTTTATTTTGTATCTAAAGATAAAACTCTGTTTAGGCAAACACATTTTAATCCAAGTATCAGCTATACATTCACATTACAATAGACCCCTATACACACAAGAGAAGCTTTGAATGAATCTGCCAATTTTGATGGGACCGGCCACGTAGAAAACGTTACCTGGGCACTTAAAGTGTACCTTCAGTTGTAAACAAGATTTCATATGTTCATGGTATGGGTGAATATAAAACCTTGTAAGGGCGGGTTCACATCTGCATGCCCGACTTTGTGTCTGGTTAAAAAAAACTGTTTTACCACAGAGAGGCAGAAGACGCTCACGGGCGGTCACTTTGCAAACCCATTAAAGTGAATGGGTTTGAAAACTGAGTTTCCGTCTCCTGTCCAATTTCTCTCGGCAGAAGACCGAAACCCGAAAGCGGAGACCGGGCTCAGGTGTGAACCCGCCCTAGTATATCTTATTATGGAGATTTGTTGCCTTTGCCATTTATGAAGCTGTTCTCCTTATCTTCAGTGTGATTTTCTTTCAATCAGTTGTTTATATAAGACTCAGACTCTTTATCAAGGTCACACACAGAGCTCAATGGAGAAAGGACAGTGAAGTAGAAGGCTGCCGTCAGCTGGTTAATTGATTTATTGTCTCTTTCTGTGCTCTGGTAGCCTGTTATCTACAACTTAGTGTTAAAAGAGTGCAGACTAGCAAAGTGCAGCAGCAATTATTTGTGTCTTTAACAGCAGCCTCCTTTCCACCTTCACCTTTATATAGACTATTATGTAAAAAGTAACTCAGCCTGAAAATTGGAGAAGAGAACCTATTTCTTAACTTCTCAGGCATTATAAAACTTAAAACAATGGTTCTAGTGTCTTATGAGATTCACCCAGTCAGGATTGGCATATTAATATTCCGCTGCAGCTGCTCCCAATCCTCATCGTGTTTTCAATTGGTCATATCTCTGGAAATAAACAGGAGAAACTGCAAGAATCTCCTCTCTTTTATATGACACCTGAACCAGTGTTCTAAGTTGTATCATGTCTGAGGTATGACTGTTTGAAGGGATCCCTCTCTCCCAGTTTTTGCTTTTCTGCACAAGAGCCCGCACACTCATATTTCAGCGAGAAAAGGGGTACAGGATGCAGTTAGCAAAATAGAATAGAATCCTCTGGTGGGCCCAGTCTTTGACTCAATAATGGATGGACGATCTTATTTAGAGTCATGAATTTCTACTCTTCTCCATTTATTATGGTGTTAAGTCAAAAGTAATTTATTAAATCTCACTGATCTGTACGGCGTAGACAGTGATAACCCCAAAGTTTACAATATAATCAAAGCGGGGGTAAATGTACGAAAAAATTGTTACGGCTTCATCAGCAACAAAAAGATGATTTTTTTTTTTTTTTTATATGTTGGTTAAGTTCATATATCTGGAAGAGAAGAACCAGAAAACCATTGAAGACAATTTTGTCTAAGGCCTGGTTCACATCTGTGTCAGTAATCCGTTCAGGGGAGTCCGCATGCATTGGCAAGTGGTGTGCACTGAAAGCACATGGACTCCAAAGACTATAATGGGGTCTGTGTGCTTTCTGCACGGTCTCCACACGACTCACGCGGACAAGAAAGTATATCGTGAACTACTTTTCTGTCCGCATGACTTGTGCGGAGATCTCACGGCAAGCACACAGACCCCGTTATAGTCTATAGGGTCTGTGTGCTTTCACTGCACACCGCTACCAATACGTTCGGTAGTCCGTTCGGGTAGAGGGTCCCCATACGGACTCCCCTGAACGGATTACCGACACAGATGTGAACCAGGCCTAAGCCTGTGTCCTCTGCAGTAGACTGAAATGGTTCATGTAATTCACACAAGTGCGGCACTAATATGGGTCCAGGTGCAATTCATCATAGCAATTTGGTCATAAATTTGAAGCAGATTTTAGCAGGGAATTTTGATACTGGTTCTGAAATCTGCCTCACATTCATGGCGACAGGAGTTTCAGGCACAATTCACCCGAAGAACGAGAAGAACACTTCTCTCTTTTTTTTTTCCTCCAACAGTTGTAATGAATGGAAGGCAGAATTTTGAGCTGATTTTTTAAGGCTGAATCTGCTTCAAATTCTGCTCCAGGTTCTGTGTGAACATACCCTTAGAATAATTTTCCTTTAGTGAACCCACGGAGCCACTTTGTGACACTTCTTGAATCTTTTTCTACCTTCTTCTACACTATTTTTGAAATTTCATGGTGTAACTGAGTTTTAATGGTGGATCTTCTTTTGCCATGTAGTTGCATAAAGAATGTGCTGTTTATTCACTGCCAGATTACTGTACCGTCAGATTGTATTCTGTAAAAATCTCAATATTTCGTATAAGCATTTTGCAGGTGCTATAAGATGATACTCTGCGTGGATAAAAAAAAAAAAGAAAAAAAAAAGTTTTAATCTGGTTGGTTTGAAATGGTGTGAAAAATTATTTTATAGCTCATATTTGAGTTTTTAGACTTTCATTGGTTTGGGTTTACTGTGGGTTGTACATCTGAGTTTCTCATTATGAAGATTTCCTTTCTCGGTGCATCTTTACATAGATTACTATAATTGGGTACCATGCAATTACACATTACGGCTCTGTGCACATGGCCGTGTACGTTCTCATATTTTTCATGGCTCGCACGCTTGCCTGTTCGTCTCTATGGCCCAGACACATGTTTTATTACAGCCTGTGTATGCAGCAGTGAGCCTGAGGATATCCCAGTCCACTTTACGGCCTGGGCTCAATAAATGACATGAATGGGTTTGTGGAGACATTAGTGGTATACATATGTCATCCATAATGTTTTACTATGGACTAGGCACATACACACGCAACATGGACAGTGTAGGTTTGTATGCCAGGGCTATGGAGTTAGTGTTGGAAACTGCGTGTGCCCGGGCCACAAGAAAATGGCCGCTTACACCAGCTTACTGTGTAAGTGGCCATTTTGCTTGTGCAGTCAGCTCGGCACGAGGCCTGAGGCTTAGAAGCTTGAAACCCAGGACGGAAGAAGACACAGGGAGAGGGCGTTCCAGACGAAGATAGAGGCGTCACTGGAGAGTTCTCTCGCAGCATTGGGGACACCCCCAGTGATGTCTGAGTGCTAGGGACCGCCCCCAGTGCTGCAAGAGAACTCATTTGCATACAGAAGAAAACCGGGATTTCTATCAAACGGCGGTGTGGAAAAGACATCTTAAGGAGGGAGAAGAATAGCCTTTCTTAAGGCTATTCCTATGTGGTAGGCACAAAAAATTGCAATTTAATGATAGGATCCCTTTAATGACTTTGGGGATTCCGTTCCCCATTCCGCTTTAAAAATGCGAAGAGAAGTCCTGCAAGAAGGACTTTTTTTCTCAGCATTTTTTGGGTATAAACCTGTGGGTCTGCGGGTAACCACTTTTTAAGTGGATTATGTTTCCGTTTTTTGGATCCCCAAGTGAACCTGAAGAACAGAAACACAAACGTAGAAACTGAAACCTAGCTTTAGTAACTTCTTTCATGAATTAGAAGATATTTCATGCTTCTCTTTGACCATGGCTTTCATTGATTTCCAGGGCATTCTATTCCCCTCTCCGCATGAAAAACGCAGCACTTTTCTCTCCACATTTTTCGTGCAGGGACCCATTTTGGGGACCGCAGATTTCTTAAGATAGCCACTTTTTTATGCAGGTTAAGTTTCCATTCGGGGAGTTCCCTAAGTGGACTCTCTGAACGGAAACCCATGGACAAATGTGAACTGGGCCTTAGTTTGACTGTGGAAAAATAGAGGAGTCAGTTCGGCCAGGTTGCTTTCTGCAGCCTTGTATAACCGGGACAATATAAAATCCAAGGCAGACGGGCAAGACAAACGTCATTGTCAAACATCAGACCATAAACTGTTGAGTAACCGGTGAGAAATGGCAGAGCAGGGTCCATGAAATATTGCCGACCTGTTTTGCTCTTTAAGGTGCGATGATTTATTTTAGCCAGGCAGGAGTAAAAGGTTCAGCTTTGTGTTACCAGTACATATCACACTGGGGGACTTTACTTCACCGTTCTACGTGAACAATGAAATCCGTGCCCGGCTGACTGACAGTAAAAATATTTCTGAAATTACGGCAACTTAGCATGTTTTGATTCGATGTCATGCGGTGTTTCGTCTTTGAGTCCAAACGGCATTAAATTCTAGTTGTTCCCATTTCTAAGGACATTGCCTGCGATGTTATTTTTGACATTTGTAATATTGCCTGGGTGGGTACATGCCTGCGCTGTACATCCAGGAGCCTGATGTATTTGTAAATGAAGAGAAATGTTTCCTTTCATTCGTCCTTTTTGGTGCTACTTTTTAGCAGCATGACCTTGCTCCTCAGAAATTGGAGGGGGTGTAGACGGTGCCGTCTTTGCCTTGTCACTGTCTGCTTTCCCCAAGCAAAATTCTGATTGTTTGGCGTTGTTTTTCGTCAACCGTTTATTTCATTTTATATGTTTTGCCTCTGGCATGTTTTTGTTTCTTGGACGTTTATGGCGATCACTCCTCAAAGAGATGCATTATGACAGAAAATCAATACTTTTTCATACTAGATATGACGGTGTGATTGTCATAATCCTCATCTCAGACTTTTAATGGCCAACTACTCACCTTTTGTGTTTTATTTTTTTTTCTCCCTTTAACCTGAATTCTAACCTTTGTGGCAAAATGATGTATCCCATCCCCACCCCCAACTTATATATTTTTCTAATTCATGACGTGACCTTCAGTGTGAGATATCAAGGTTTAATGTCACATCCATGGTCTTGTGAAGGCCAACAACGATCCTTCATAGTGTGTTCTTGTGAATATCCTATGTGATCTGCCTGCCAATAAGACATCAGAGCTTCAGTTTCCTTTGAACATTCATTTAGTTAGTAGAGGAGACTACGAAACTTATGGAGTTCCTTTCTTACAGGGCAAGGCTTGTTGGCTGACACAGTTGGATTACATGTCGCTTTTTCAAAAATTTGATCTGGCAGCTTCACCAAATTTACCAATACAATCCAAATTAGTTTGCAGCGAATCGCGTTACAAAACAACTATTTCCTGGCTGCAGAGAGCCTGTATAATGGTGTAGAACAATGTGCCTTGAGTGGATTTTAGTGATGTTCCCCTAGGGAACCCGAACCAGCAATGCACTGATCGCTGGTTCAGCACTATAGACTGAAATACACGTGTATTGCAGTCTATAGGGGAAGTCAGCCTATGTAAACACATAGGCTGACTTCCTCTCTTCTGGACAGGATCAACCAGGTCCTGGGGGTTACTAGAAGCCCAAGGTCATCGGCCAGACTCCGGGCTGCAGAAGATGCATATTGGCACCCCCTGATCTCGTCAAGGGGAACAATGTAGCATGGCGGAACCCCTTGGATGCTGTGGTTATGTTTGACTGTGGCATCCAAGGGGTTAAAACCCCTAATGGAGCTGTGCTTCGACTAGAGGTTATGGAGGGGGTGTTAGTTGTCAGTTACAGCTAACACCTGATGCCGTAGGTGGTCGTAAAGGGTTTTAAGGGCTGTGGCATCACAGGGCTGGCTGGCTGTTGATTGGCATGGCATTGTGGGTGATCCCACATTTCCAGAGTTCCTTGCCCCATGTCCTAATGTGCAGCAGCCATTTTATGAAAAAAATGTGTTTTGTTACCGCGAAGCATGAGGAAATCCGGACTTGATGAGAATTGAATATTCGTGTCGAATTCCACTTTGTCAGCTTTCATTCGCTCATCTCTTGATGTCGCCATAAATTGAAAAAATTCAGTGAAGGTCTCTTATTCGAGTACCAAGTGATACAACTGCATGACAAGCTCAACAAAATACTGACTAGTAGGCAATGGTGAAGATTACAATTTGTAAAGGACCCTCCTAATATAATGTAACTAATGATGGTGCCTTGGAAATTTCTGTGATGCATCATGGATTTTAAGACCTCCCTCAATGTAGAATCGGCATGTATGCTGTACTGATATGCCAATGACACCATTTTTTTTTTTTTTTTTTTTTTTTTTTGAGCAGTTTAGAAAGGAATATGGTAAATGTTTTGTGGTTGAGTCAAGAATTAATTACACAATTATCTTTAAAGATTTTCAGACGAATACATTAATAATTTTTCAACATAATCTTCCTGCTTTTCAGTACTCTTTGTTCATCTCTCAACAAACTTTCGTATTCCTTCATTAAAAATTTTTTAAGTTGAGCTGCAAGCCACAAATGCACCGCTGTCTTCACCTCTTCATCAGGCTTGAATCTTTGTCCTCGTGAGGCTTCTTTCAGGGGACCAACTGAATTGGTTCATAAACACACTCAATGCCCTCAGTCTGTAGAGACCCCAGAGTATAACAATAGCAGTTTTGGTTCAAACATGTTCAGTCCAAAGAAAACCGTAGATGGAACCTCACGAATATTGTAATAGCTGAACTGAAATAACATTAACAAAATCACGTGAGTGACGTTACATTTCCACCTGTATTTGAGTTTTCGTTCTTTGGGTCCACTTGTGAACTCAAAAAACAGAAACCCAATCCGCTTAAAAAGCGGTTACTCACAGAAAGACTGTAGACCAGTGATTCCCAAAATGGTCCAGATGGACCCCCAGGGAACACAGCTGCGAAGGAAATTTCCATCGTTAGATCTAATCTTCACATTTTTTGACGAGTTTTGGGAATATAGTAGAAATGTAGCAGCAGGGGGTCCATCAAAACCAGTAAAATTCTAAAAGTGGTCTACGAGAAAAAAAAAGTTTGGGAACCTCTGCTGTAGACTATAATGGGGTCCGCTGGGTTTCCCCCTGAAAAATGCACAGTGAAAAGTCCTTCCAGGACTCTTCTCTCCTGATTTTTCAAGCAGATTCGGGGACGAAATCCCTGAATGGATACCGGGAACACATGCGAACCTAACCTTATCTGGTTTGATATTCGGTTTTGGTTATTTTTTGGTTAAATTGCCCAGCCCTGTTAGAGACTGTAATATTCTAGTGACTGTAATTTCATTTCCTAGCAATGGACTCCCAATCTTTGTAACTACTGTAAAGCACACACACCCTGCTGTATTGTCTATACAGATAATACAGGAAGAAATTTCTACGTTATTCCAGTATGGGGCCTGAAATGTAATTTATGTATGTAACGCCATATGGCATTACATTTTATTGTATGAAATTTTGACAAATTTGCGAAACAAAAATTGGAAACATTTTTAAAAATAACTTAAAATCGAACGTAAAACAACTTTCTTTTGTTAAATAGCTTGTGCAGGAAGAGATAAGCAGCCCAATGTGGCCCATAGTCTCTGACCTCAAAATGCGATATATACAAACCGGTCTTCTCTCCATATTGCAGAACACGCTTTACTTCGCTCACTCCATAGATGAATATACAAGTTTTTCCCTTTTACTATACGCATTTATTTAATTTGCATTCCTAAAATATACTAAAATGTATCTTCCTTTTCCTCAATCCTAGAGTTGTGAATCTTGTAGACTGTTTATTGTGTCCGCTTTCCATTTTCCTTCTAAATCTGGTTGTGTAAGTAAAGATTTCATGTAACCATTTTATCGCTCCCACTATAGAAAATGCTAGTGAATTCAGAAATGGTCAAAGCCTATGAATTTGTAAGTAGCTAATTCCCAAAGGTGGCACAGAACAAAGGGAAAAGAAGGCATCATTACGATACACCTCGGAGGAAAATATTCCCGAGAAGGAAAGGAAATGATGTGAATGGGATGAGAAATACTTTTATTTTTCCCTGTGTACCGGGCCCCTGATGACTTGGCTTTTCCAGTGTATTTATAATTTTCTGACTGGTGAATAGATAACGGCTCTATCACCTATTCTATTGTCACATGTAGTCATGTATTATACCCTAAGTGAGGATATATCATCTATTAATAATTGGCAAATTACAGTTGGAAATGTGCAATTTCTTAGTGTTTTTAGCACAGGAGTTTATAATTTGCGGTAATATAATATGTGGGCCTAATTCACATTGAATACTTGGTATTTATGGAGAGAAGTATTGCTTTAAATTACAGCATAAGGCTAGGTTCTCTGTCGTTTGGGTCTGCCGAGGAACCCGAACACAATGAAGAGTCCATCCGCTAAAACAGTGGTTACCCACGGTCCCCATAGACTAGGTATGCATCAGGTTTATGCCAGTGGAGAGAAAGGTCTATGCAGGACTCTTCTCTCTGCCAATTTTTGGCGTAGTCTCCGTGGAGGAGAAGTCCTGGAAGTGATGATACGGCCCCCACAAGCCCTGATATCAGCATCATCCAGTCTGTCTTGGATTACATGAAGAGACAGAAGGATTGGAGCAAGCCTACATCCACAGAAGATCTGGGCTTAGTTCTCCAAGATGGCGGAAACAACCTCTGTGCCGAGTTCCTTCAAAAACTGTCTGCAAGTGTATCTAGACTGATGGAAGGCAAAGGGCAAAGGTCACAACAAATATTAATGGGATTATATTTCTTTATTCACTTAATTATTAACACATCTATTATTGAAAGCATATATCTCTTTTGTACTGTACATAGGCCACAGACTTCCTTTATTTTGTGTCCATCTGTATAGTAAAGTGCAACACAATATGCTTTCTTATTTAGTGTTAAGAAAAAAAAAAGACTTGTATGCCGATGTGCACTGGCCAAGAATATGCCAAAAGGACATTTTCTTGGCATATGCTGTGTAAATGAGCGTACATTCGGCCTGGGCACTGGGAGCTTTCCCAGCACATACGCAGAACAGGAAAGCATAAATTAAAGAACATGATTGTGAATCCTATCCACTGTCCCAAAAACCCCAAACAAATAAAATGAAATTCAGCATGGTATGTTAAAACAGGTCTGGCCGGGATCCATTCGGCAATGATACAGAACAGACAAGTTTCATAAATCTTCCGCAACATAACTACATATATATATATATATATATATATATATATATATATATATATATATATATATATAATTTTTAATATCTAATTTTTTTTTTATCTTTTTTTTTTTTTTTTTTTTATAAGTATTCAGATTCACCTTCCCAGTCCATTAATGATCCAGTCTTTCCAGACGAAATTGTCAGCATATGTTGTTAGTAGTGAATCTGTCTGTTAGACCTCAGCCTAATATGAAGTGAGATTCCATGATATATAATTTAGTGCTCTCCTCTTTGATCTTCACATTCTTCAAAAGACTTGGTCATGTCCTCCCCTCAACACATCTTTAAATATACTTATGCCAGCTACTTACGATTTAATTCATTCGGATGAAAACTAGCGATGCCATTATTCAGGCCGTGCTTAAAGAGAATTTCAACGCCTCGTATGTAACCCTGACGGAGAGTATTCCCAACCACGCCGCTTAACAATGGCTTCATGGTAAACATTGACATAACCGATGAGCCTATTGTACGGCACACTTTACCCATTCGCCCTCTCTAGTAAACCATGGTAATATGTTTTACATATGTATTATTAATGCTGTTAGATTTTACCTGTTTTTGTGCCATATAGATCTAGGAAGGACAAACACAACCACCTTAAAAGGTTATTTCAGCTTTTTAAAAATTGATGGCTTATCCTTAGCAATTTTAGTTTGGTGGGGGTCCAACTGTCTAGACCCCCATAGATCAGCTGTTTCCTGAAGCAAGCATCTGCAAGGTTTGCATATCAGGCATTGTGCAATGTTCGGAGTCGGTGGGCCATCAATTTTATTTTATTAACTTTTTTTTTTTTTTGTGGGGGTAGGGGGGGGGGGGGGTCTATGACCAGCCGCAATAGTAATGTATGGAATCTCCCATAAATAAAAAAGTGAAAAAAACCAAACAAACAAGAAGCTTTACAAAAAATATAATAAAAAAATAAAAAGTTGTAAATCCCTCCTTTCCCTAGAATACATGCAAAAGTAGAGAATGACTGTGAAACACAAACACATTAGGTATCCCTGTGTCTGACAGTGCCCGGTCTACTGAATATAGGGGATGTGCAGTGCTCCCGTTCTGTCGGGAAGGGGTTAATAGGAGCACTGCAGATACCCTATATTCAGCCAGACTGAATTCCAAGGGGGGGGGGGGGGGGCAGACAGACAACCAAAGCACCCCCTCCCCTTTCCCAGCACCTACAAACCATTTTAATTTTTGAAATTTTTCAGTAGCTGCTGCATTTCCCCCCTAGGCTTATACTTGTGTCAATAAGTTTTCCCAGTTTTTTGTGGTAAAATTAGGGGGGTCGGCTTATACTCGAGTATATACGGTACCTTATGTCTTTTCCGTTGCTGTTCTATGCCTGTCCTTTAAATTATAGCTTTAGCATCAGTGTAGCCTGATTTGGTATAGTGCACCATGCTAGGCAAGCAATACCAAAGTCCACCTTGTACAGGACCCCAAAATTGCCATCTGCTGTTTAAAGGTTCTGAATGTTGTGGGCATTGTGATGGTGACTCTTTAAGGCTGAGGCCTCACGAAGTGAGCTGCAGCCGAAAAGCTCTGCGGGAAAGACCGAGGCAGAAATGCATTGGCGTTTTTCACAGAAAGCAGAGTTTTCCTCTGTGGAACGTTGGTATTTTCAGTAGGTATATTTGTCATGCTGCTATTTGCAGAAAAATATCTGCAGTGGACATGCTGAGAGTTCAAGAACAGTTGCATTTTTGCAATGTGTGGATAGGATTAGCCAGAATCCCATCTACTTTGCAGGGACTGTAAAACGCAGCAGTTTTACGCTATGGGGCCCTGGTCTTAAAGAGGATTGAAACGATCAATGACATACCTCATCTGTGCATATTGGGTTTTGTTTCTCCAAATCTCTTCCGCTTACCCAAGGATATGAGCCCTTTTGGTGTTTTGGTTTTGGCGTTTTCCCATGTTTGTATGGATTTTATCCAGCACTTCAGACCTCCAAATAAGAAATTTAGATTGTGAATCTTGATGGGGACAGTGAGAGATGAGAATTGCTGTAAAGTGCTGCAGAATATGTTGGCGCTATAAAGACAGGATTGAGAAATAACTTGGGACCTTAAAGTGTTCCAGTCTGAAGTCTTACTGTGATTGTGAACAGCCGCTGCCCCAGACAGGAACATTTCTGTATTACTAAATGAGCTGTGTCCTGTTTACATTGTTGGATCATACAGATTATGTCATCCTGGGGATTCTCAAACTTTTTTTTTTTTCTACTGTATTATTTTTTCTTTTAGATACAGACATACAGTGGATGTGTCCCAAACATGAGGCTAACTGTAAGGATGCTATTTCAGTAAAATGTACAAACGCAGCAACGTTACAGAACTCCCCCAACGTTGGGGCAGATTTACTATTCTGGTGTAATATTTAGAGTGCGTATTCTTAGATCAGAAAGTGTAATAATGTACCAATTTATCAAGGGCTCATGTTTTGTGCATCTTTTGTCTAACTTTACATCATCTATCTGTTTGACTACTTTATCTACACAAAATCTTGGGACATGTAGGCACATCTTAAAGAGGACCTTTCACCACCTCCACCGACTCTGTATATGTGCTGTTCTGCTGATTTTTGCAAAGTTGACATTTTTTCTCTACCCCACACCATTCCTGAGCAATCACTACAGTTTGTGTGAGGTTGTGTTATTATTGACACTTTCCCCCTAGCCACAGGACATGGGGATAAGTATCTAATCACTGGGGGCCTGAGTGCCGGGTTCCCCAGTGATCAGGAGTATTAGGGATGGAAGTCCCCTTGCAAATGGAACACCAGTGCACTTGCTTGACTGACACTCCTTTTACTTGTATGCCGCACTGGGTGCTGCCGGAGATTGGTCCTGGTGTCGCCATAGCAGTCAGTGAAGTGCCGTTCATGTTGTTGCATTGCTGTTCCATTTACACGGTGGCTTAGGGGGACTTTCAGTCCCCCATCCTGCTGTCCCAGTGATTGAGACCCCAGTGATCAGACACATCCCTGTCCTGTGGATATGGGACAAGTGCACAGTGGCTCAGTGGTTAACACTGTAGATTTGCAGTACATCCAAACAAGGGCAACATCTGTATAGAGTTTGTATGTTCTGCCTGTATTTGCATGGATTTCCTCCCATACTGATAGGGCTCACAATCTAAAATCCCAATACAGTGACTGGCAAGGTCTGTAAAGCGCTTACAGAATATGCAAAATGAAATAAAAGTAAATTCGCTAATGGTACATCCCCTTCATATTTTATTTCCTGATTTTAAGTAGTCTCTTCGCTGGTCCCTGGCAGGGGCACACAAATGATTCAATGCTTTCTGACATGGTCCAACAAGACAGACTGAATGGACCAGATGATATCCATGTATGAACACATCGATGGCGAATGCAAAGACCCATGCGAAAGGTGTACTTACACAGCATGCCTGTGCTCCAGTATAACCTAAGCATCATGCTGCAGGTCATATCACAGGACATGCCAACACGTGGACACAACCAAAGTTCCACTTATATGGCCATCACCCACCTCAGGTTGTATAACTCAGGGTACGTTCACATCTACGTTGTTTAATCAATTTCTTTGTTCTGTTGTAGAAATAGAAGAACAGACAAAAATCAAGTCTGTCTAAGTACAACAACGTATCCCAAGGGACCCCTATTGACTATAATGTGGTCCTTTGAATATTGTTGATTTCTCTGATATCCTTTCCTGTGCTTGCAGGACTTCCTCGTCTCTGCCTTTCCAAACTGACCCTCCGATGCAGATTTGAGCGTAACCTAAGGAGATTAACCTTCTCATCCTTATTCTCTGACTGTAAGAAATTTCATGGGGCTGGACAACTCCTTCAACTTGTCCAGGCAAAATCTTCAGCTGTTTCTGCATCTAATTCCCGAGATGACCCTGGAATTCCACATTCTTTCTTAAGAAGTTCTGGGACAGAAATCATAACATCCTGCTTTACATGTATCCGCTCCTAGGAATAAGGCCAGGATTTCGGAGCGGTGGTGCTAGAGCGGGGTTGCACGTATTATGCTATACACAGACCTCACATCCTATTTACATACGCTGGGCTTGCTGGCGATTGTTTCTGTGTGGGAGAACAAATTACCTCCACATCACAATATTATCCCAGCATATTTTCCATCAGCCTTGTGTGTAATGAATGCATTTACATTTACATGTGGCATTATCGAAAAAAAACTGAACCAGGCGATCAGAAATATCCCCGTGTAATGCAACCTGCCCTGGCTGCCAATAGAATAAGGCGTAAGTGGCGGACTAATGAATTTCGGAGCAGAAAGTCTCCATTATACAAACAGTTTATAAAGGTAAACAATGTGCAGAAAAGCAACAAGGCTTCTCGGGGGGCTTAAGCAGATTTAGGTGGTAATCTGTTTAATGCTGGCTTTCCACTTTTCTCTCAATACCCCCCAGATAGGTTCTTATATATTATGTTCCAAAAACTTACCACAGGGGTTTCTCGCGTGCTGTCATTTTTACGTCGCGTTCTTCGCAGCTTTCATACAGATTTCAAGGCTGGATTCCAATTAAATTTAATTTGGTGTTTGCAGATTCAAGAGACTTTAAGAAGAATGCTTTACAGCTTTATGGCACATATGAAGAAGCAGGTTACATGAGGACTTTAGCATACCGTACTGTAAGATACCGCTGCATTGTTTGCATCTGTAGCCTACCATGCCTGGAGTATAGCAGGCAGCACTGGTTGTTCTAGAGAAAGAGACTGCCAGTTACATGACCTGTTATCATGATCCCAAGGTGTGTTCATCCTGTTAGGATGAGAAATCGGAAAATGAATACCGCCAATTTGCAAGGAAGATGCCACTTAAAGAAATCTGGCTAGTAGGACATTTTTAGGGCAGTGCTACCCGAGAATAGTATGCTCCTATGTGGGTGATTCAGGACTATCTAATAAACTCGAGCTGTCTAGAGATTCTAGAGATGAGTGAGTATATTCAATCGAATGCCTCCGCTGCATAGTTCTTGATGTAAAAAAACGCATGGGAAGGTGGGATGGGCATCAAATTTTTACTACCCCTCCCACCTTCCCAGGCGCTTCTTTCACCAAGTACTATGCAGCAGAGGTATTCGATCGAATATACTCGCTCATCTCTAGAGATGACTCGTCGGGTCTGTTTTAGTGACTGCTGACAAATTTTGTCTTCATAAATTTGCATTGTGCAATTTCTCTGTTCTTCTTTCTGGAAATGCATTGACAACTGAGCTTTACCATACCCCTTAATACTGTTGTGTGTTATTTTGTAACAAGACGCTCTCAGTACTCACTGGATAATGTCACAGTACATAGGGACACCTTCCTTTACAGAGGACCTTTCACCACCTCCAACAACTCCGAATTTTTTGCATTCTTCAATAGTTACCACTCCATTTATTGATGCAGTTGGTATTTTTGCTCTAGCCCCCTCTGATCCCAGGCAATTATCGCTAATAGTATCAACACAGTTATACTCTCTAATGTCAAGTGGGTGGTTCTTGTCCTTTTGTTCCAATCCAGGGCTATCCACTTGAGAGCAGAGTGCAACAATTTTGCAGCAACTAACAGAAATGATTGCTTGGGAATGGTTGGAGCTAGAGAAAAATTCCATCTCCTCCAGAGTCGGTGAATAGGGGCCTATTGAAGGATGCAATGAGGTGGAGGTGGTGGAAGGTTCTCTTTAACAGCGGCCACAATAACTATCAATTATCAAAAACCTTATTATTCCAGGGCTCACAATGACATAGACCTGATGTGACTTTAGGTAAATACATCCCCGGATCCTGCGGAACGGTAAACGTGATATTTCCTTAAACTAGTGGAGACAGCTATTTATACATCATGTGTATTGAGTTGAAGTATACTACTGGGTGCCGTTTAACCCTTTACACCCCATGTTACAGGTATAGAAATATGACATACAACTGTGATTTCACCATTTTTTTTTTTATAAGACGGCTTTAGTTTTCCTTGGCGTTCATGTATGTGATTTCCAGGCTCCTTCAGAAAGTTAATTATAGATGTTCAATGTTCAGGGCAATCTGATAGAGATTACGAGATTATCTGGTGTTATCTGTCCTTTCTTCCACTTTGTCCTTGTCTAGAAGTCCATAAACGTGAAGGGGGACAGTTTGATGTGTGTAGAGACAGTGTCTCGTTCTGCTGTATACCAGGAGTTTTATGTATGTCAGCTCGCCGCTTGGTCGGTTCCTATGTGTGTATTGTGGTCTGTCTAATAATCTCCATTGCACCTTATCAGGCTCATTCCGCTGAAAATCTCTTAAACACAGAGAAGGTCGTGGAGAAAGCATGATGCCTGTGTGGGATTTCAATTGCACCCTGCTCTTTACTAGCAAAGACCCTTCATGTATTTATAGAGTAAACCTCGAGATCAAAAACGATCAAATAAAATGGATTTCTGGTTCTCCTCTGCTGTCTTTTCATAGTCTGTTCATCTGTTCCTAGGTCATTTTGATCAAAAACTGACCACAATTATAATTTTCCCAAATTTCCCATAAACATGAACGTTTGGCAGATAGAACTAGGGGAATATGTCTCTGCCAGGCATCTATGCCAGTGGTTTATTTCCCATCAGACTAAAGAATCTGGTATCTTGACCTCTAGCGTACCCAATCCCTCTTGATGCCCAGTTTCAGCGGTATCTAGACCTTTAGGCTGGTGATCGTCCTGTGTAGGCGGGATTATCAGGACTCTTTGTCTCTCCTAGGAGTCAGGGTATCAACTACTCCAAGTCATATAAGCCTATATATCACAAATCACATATGCTTAGGCAATCCCGGTGCCTATATGGTTATTGCCTGACGTCCTACAGATACTGAATAGTATATAAATCTACATTACTCTCTTCCTATTTTTTAGGACTATAAATACAAGTAGTTTTATCATTCCTGTAGCTTTGACAATCTACTTCAAAAAACTTATGACATTGTCCAGAACCACTATGATGGTAGAAGCATACTGAAAAATACCAGAAGCGATGCTCTGAGCTTTATGCTGAGAACGTTCCAGCCACCGTGCGTGGGTCACATGAAGCGCTGCCGGGTCAGATTTACAAGCTGTTATTGTAGCCTTTGTAGGATATTTAGTGTATAAGGCGCGCTCATGGATGCCATGTACCGATCACTCCAGTTTTGTCTTTTTATAAAGAGACTCTGCTTTATTTACTTGCTCTTATGGGATGGTCACCCATGCATTTTGCAAATTTTCATATAGGTAAGAAGAAGTCAAGGAGGCGGTCCTATCAGTGCTTGGCAGCCTCCCCTCTGTCAATCTCTGATAGGACCTCCTCCTTGACTTCTCAATATTGGAAGATCAATAGATAAAGGAATATTTTCCTGCAAACCTATATATCAATCTGTTCAGTTCCTCCTGCTGTATAACATGTTGCATATTGCATTTTCCATGAATTTATTATTGTTTATTTATATAGCACCATTAATTCCATGGTGCTTTACATTTGGGGGTTACATACAATACACAAAATATACAGGTACATATGATACTAACAGTGATCGGCTGGCACAGTGGGGTAAAGGGCCCTGCCCGCGAGGGCTTACAATCTATGAGGGCTTACTATCTATGTAACCGGTTCCCTTTTCAAGAGGACCTATAATTTCCTCAGGCACATTACGCCAGCGGCACATCTGATATCAGAAGAATGGGGGAGGCCAAGGAAAAAATGGTGCTAATGTCAATAAAGCAGGGGCAGTAAAGATATGCCCAGAATTTAGCTAGCCTCAGAACACCCAGGCATACCATGAGACTCCTGGGCCCCATTGTAAAATCTGTACTAGGCACCCCAACTGTAATGTATCATCATATTGGGAAGAGATGCATTATGGATCCCCTAATGCTCCAGACCTCTTTGTACTCCCATAACTTACTTAATGTGGCAGGTCCTTTTAAAGTGACTATCCTGTGTAAGGTCCAAATTTTAATGTTTTTATATTTAGATGGCCTTCATAGAATTAAAACTAAATGGTAACTGAGATGGTAGTGAATTTTCCCCATGGTGGGACTATTAGGGCTAGTTCACACGGGGCAAGTTGGCAGCGGATTTTGACACAGAATCCACCTCAAAATCAGCTGCTCCCATTGACTTCAATGGGAGCCGCTCGCTTCTTTTTTCCGCTAGCTTTTAGCGGAAAAAAGAAGCGAGCTGCCCATCTTGCCACGGATTGCGTGGCGCGAGTCTCCGGCCCTTTTATTTGGGCCTAATCCATTGCGGAATGCCGCGACGGGATGCCAGTTCACTGCACCGGCATCCCATTGGGACAGCTGCAACGGAATGTGTACACGCGGAAACCCGTGTGAACTAACCCTTAAAGGATTATCTTATTTTATCTAACATTCCTGACCTCCTGCAGCCGCATCTAGAGGACACTCCTTCCTCCGTGAGGATCCAATACCCAGCAACCCCACCATAAAGGGAACTCTGGATGACCACTACACAATAGATTGAGCCGCATCCTTCTGGCATGGTCTGTCCCATGGTGTAGGTCCCACATTGACGACCCTTGTGGTCAGCAGATTGTTGGGGGCTTGAGTGTGGGACTGTCACCTATGTTATATAGAAGACCTATTCTGAAAATAGATCGTCCATATGAAAAAAAACTCTATTGAAGGAATCTCGAGCTCCAGTCACCATAAGGGTAAGTTCACACTGGGTTTTTTGGACCAGAACCTGAGGCGGAGGCTGCCTCAGGTTCCGATCCAAAAACCGAGTAGACGCGACTGAAAGCCAGTGAACTGTACCGGCATCCAGCCCCGCACTCTGCTCTGGATTAGGCCCAATGAATGGGCCTAGTCCGGAGGAGGGAGTGTCTTCAGGCCGAATCACGAGGCAACTCAGCTTGAAGAATGAGCAAGAATTGGCTCCCGGAAAAAGACCTGAGCGGCTCCCATTGATTTCAATGGGAGTTGTCTTTTTGGTCAAGGTTTTGAGGCGGTTACGGCCTCAAAATCCTGACCAAAAAAACTCTGTGTGAACTTACCCTAAAGATAGTTTAGAAACTAAATCTAGACCTAAAATAGTATGATGTTAAAGAGTGGCTATTCAATCTATAGCCTATAATAGCCAGCATTGGAAGCCTGGTTTATAGGACAGACTAAAACAATAGGATGAGCCTCCTGGGAGTGGGGACTACTGAAATAGTAGAATGCCATTTGGTCATTGATAATTTTGATATTAACTTCTGTCCTCTGACGGTCATCTTATGATCTTCTTGTGTCCGAAACCACAGGATAAACATTGTGTGTTGGTGCATGAATCCTATTACCAGCCCTAAAGTATTTTATTCTATACATTTATGGTGTAAACCCTGCGTTAAATCTCCCTGCAGATCTATGTTACTAGCACACAGGCCAGATATATAATAGGCCTTCCCTGTCAAATAACACCTTCCAGCCACACCGAAGCAATGAATTGTGTTCACTTGACCATTATAAGGACATATGTCAGCGGCTGCGAATAAAACCTCTCTGGAGAGGTGACCCGTGCGCTGCACATTTTCCAGATGCTTTACTTCTAGATTATATAGTAATTTCTTGTTGATAGACTAGAAGGAGCGGCCATGATGTCCTAGAAAGGTGATCTCTGCGTAGGGACGGCGGCACTTTGCTATGGGAGCGTTGTGTTAAACGTCTGCATAACATTTATGGATATTGTGCATTTTTCAGCAGTGAACGGGATGGATCTGCATGTACTTTGGTTAGTGACAGGGCACCGCAGGGTCCCCAAGGGGGTCTCCGGCACCTGCTCCCTCCCCGCACTATGTACGCTTGCATTCCTTTGATTAACAAGTTATTATTTCATTTTGTTTATGGATGAAAAGCTTATGGGCGAGGAGAGGGAGAATACTTAAAATTCATTCCGTGGTCACACTGAATTGCAATAAGATGAGAATGAGCACTGAGAACAAGCGGAGACAGACTGTGAAATTGCATGTGATTGAAATCATACTTGGCTTCTCATTGGCTACAATACAGATTAAGTTATCTCCCAGCCTATGCTTTCTGTTTGGGATTTTTCTTTTTATTAAACCAATACACATAGGCAAAAAAAATAAAATAAAATAACAACAAAGGTCATTTACTATCCGCAGACACAGCGCCGTTCCGTGCAGGGTGTGCTTAAAAGCACAATGTGAGAATTAAGTTTTCTGTAATGCAAGACATGGTAATGTGCAGACTACTGAGGGAGAGCAATGCATGGCTGAGGAATACCAAGGAAGAAAAAAGTATATGCCAAGGGCAAGTGGGCGCAGCATGGGAGCGTCAGATGTCAGAGGAGACCGAGCCCTTCTAGGCACTTTGGGACATGCTAATGTACATCTTGTATGGTCAGATAGACCACAAAGGAGTAGATTTGCTTTGCAGAATAAGACTTTACTAGGCTTTTATTTGGGGGGGGGGGGGGGGTGATACGCCTAAAAAAATAAAATTGTGCATTATCGTGGTTTAGTGTCTTGTATACGGTAGTGTGCACAGTTTTTAGGCAGATATGTAAAAATGCCTAAATAATCTGAAATAGAAGTGTTCATTGTATATCTTTATAAAATATAAAAAGCGAGAAGTAAACCCCATCCATATCTGGTGTGATCTTTGCCCTTCGGAGGAGGAGTCCTGGAAGTGATGATCCGGCCCCTGCAGAGCCCTGATCTCACCATCATCCAGTCTGTCTGGGATTACATGAAGAGACAAAAGGATTGCAGCAAGCCTACATCCACAGAAGATCTGGGCTTAGTTCTCCAAGATGGCGGGAACAACCTCCCTGCCAAGTTCCTTCAAAAACTGTCTGCAACTGTACTAAGAAGAATTGATGGAGGTCGCACCAAATATCGATGGGATTTAGATTTTGGTTTTGTTCATTCACTTCAATTTGTTAATAGACAAAAAATAGACTGAGAACGTTTTTTTGCTTTATAATGCACAAGTCTAAAACTTTTGCACAGTATTGTACATCTGACCAATTCTCTTTAGAATCACTATTATGTACAGTAATAGATGTTACACACCCCAGAGGAAGGGAGTGTTCCCTAGAATAGTCCTGCGTTTCATTGTGTCATAGCTATACAAGCACTGCTATGTGGTAAGGGTCCCGCTTATCGCTGAAGGCACATTCTGTGTGGGTAGGAGTGGAAGCCACAACACATGTGAACATGGCCATATGTCGGTATCATAGAGCGCTGCTGTGGAAGCTTCTGCTGTGCAATGTTGTTGGGTATGTGATAACTGCGGTGTGACGTGTGTGTGGGCACGGATTCTCCCGGAGGATGTTACAGGATAGAACTGCTCTGAATGACGACTGAATTGTGCTCTTTACATCTCATCTGTTAGCTGCCATTATTTACGCCTTTTTCTGCAACTTTGCTGTAAGTTCACCTCTTCAGTGTAACTTCGCACCATGAAATAAGGTGTTAGGATTCTATAGCATAATATATGTGTATATGTATAGCAGCTATGGGAGAGGCTATAAGGAATTAAAGCATTGAACATAGTAAAGCTACATTCATATCTTCCACATTCGGAGCCTCTGGTGCAGATTTGGCCTAAAATCACCACCAAAAAAAGTCCTGCAAGTCTGATTTATAATTTTTTTTTAAGGAAAATTATGACGGATACCTGACGGACTACATTACAATCAGTGGGGCTTCTCTGGATCTGACACCCGTCAAACAACGGATATGTCTTTTAATGTTTAATCCATTGTTGTGTTCCTACAATGGAAAAGATAACTGGATCAAGCAATGCAAGTGTGAGTGCACCCTTACACTAGGTTCACACTAGCATTTGGATAACTGTCCTTTGGGTCCACATGGGAACCTAAAAGATGGAAACCCCTGTCCGTTTAAAAAAAAAAAAAACATGGACTAGGTTCATGATCTTAAGTGGTTTCTGCTACGGAGTCTCTTAGGGGTGCATTTACACGGAGGAAAATGGCGCTGAATTTGGTGTGGAATCCACGTCAGATTCAGCGCTGAAAAAAGAAAAAAACCTCCCATATATTATGCAACTTTGTAAATAGAACAAATTATATAAAATGTATTAAAGGCTCACAAAATATTGTATTCTATCACACACTGGTAAATCTCCTCCAGTTTGTATTACCGGTAGTAATGCAAACCCTTACCCCATTCCTACAATATTTTCCTGATCTGACCTCTAGTCTTCAGTGTCCTTCACGTCTATTCTGTTAATGTCTTGTTACCTTTTGTATGGTAGACTGATGGATAGTTCTTCCCAGAATATCTATAGGTGACCACAGCTAGCGTGTCTATTACATGTATACACCATTGGGGCACTAAAATAGAGGATAATGTTGAACAATAGGATGCAAAGTATTACAGTACAAATAGTTTTGTGCAAGTACTTATTGTACATTGTTAAAGGATTTCCTACAATAACAACTTTCTTTCATTGCTGGGACCTCTACGATTGTGACAGCTGGGTCCATTGTCCTACTGGACTGATGGCGTCTAGTACAGTGCTGAGCAATAATAATGGAGCAATAGTGCACATGCTGGACTCTCTGGAACAAGCGAGTCTGTTGTCATGATTGGTGAGGTCATGATGGTGACATCCTTCTAATCTCTTTTTTTTTTTTTTTCCCGGTCTGTTTGTCTCTAGAAATGCATATGTTCATGTGTATGCGGAGTTGTGCTAGTTTGGGGTTAAAGAGTTTTTCAGCGCTATGATGATAGTCTTAGGATAGGTCACTTCTTCTCAGGCTAGTGACATCATGTTCATGTCGCCCATTCAATTGAACCTCACTGAGCTGCAATACCAAGCACAGCCACTATAAATTGTAAGGCGCTGTTCTTGGTATGAAGTGAAGAAGCTGCAGGACTTGTCTGACCTCTGCAGTTGACTGTCAAGGCTGCTGAGTGTCTGACCCCCAACAACTTGATATTGATCGATGACCTATCCTAGATCTGTCGCTGTACTGTCTGCTCTGATCCAATGAGATGTCTTCCTCCTGCTTCTTCCTCTAATTTTATCAAAGGGAAACTGCAGCTGCATCTCCCTCCTCCCTGTATACTGTGTTATTGTAGGTAGAATTATCTCCTATTCACCCCACCGTTGTACCATCAAAGAGCGCTGTATAGGAATTACATTGCCAGAGTAATAACATATGGCTTACTCTCTATAGACCCAAGGACAGCAGAAATTGTCCATTATAGGAGAGCTGCCGGTATATAGAGAGATGTTATTGAACTGCTGATTCATGTTGCCATGACTAAAGTTGTACTTTACTCTTTGCTTTGTTTTTTATTACACATTTGTACTTTGTTGTTTTTTTGTGTTATTTGCTATAAAAGTAAAAGCAAATGTCCTGAACAGACACACTGAAATGCAAACAGACAATGGAAAGGCAGGGTCTGTATTTCTGGTTCTTTGTCGCGCTTTCTTAGACCATACGTTATTTTCTAGCTCCTTTATATCTTGTTTTTTTAGAGGTAGGTGTGGATATGACAAGTATTCTTAGGTGGTGTCGTCATATCTTACCGCAGCATATGATCATCTACCATTACCCTCGTCTGTCGTCCATGACTATAAGGGAACAGAGGACATTCATGTAGTGCATGGACAGAACAATGGCCTGCACTTACTATGCAATTCATAATGTCTTTTACAAACTGGATGTACAACAGATTTGCAACTTTGACCCACTTTGTAATTCTTCATTTCTCCTGTGATGCTGCAGGCAGGGGAAACTTTGCCTTCACAGATTACAGCTGGTAGGTAAAGGTCCTGGCAGCAGAACCCTTATCAAGTTAGAGTCTTGGATCCTTTCCAATGACATGGCATTGTCCAGTGGTTAACTCTTTGGCGAAGGGTTGAACAGATGTCTCTCCAATTTGGTTGATCTTAAACTACCGACCTGCTGGCTAAAGGAATGGCACTAAAATCTTAGAAAACCCTTTTAAATCTGCTGGACCACCGACCAATAAGGAAAATGAAGAGGTCACAACACTTTTTCTGCAGTGGCGATAAAGTGCCACAGGTCCGTAGTGCGGGGTCTGGACATAAAGCACCAATATCTTCAATAGATGGTCATTACATGAAGTTTCCTGCAGCCCTGAAGAAGGTTCCTATTGTTCCTGCTTGTTAAACATAATAGCGGTGTAATAACATAATATGAGCCTGCACGTAATGCAATATACAGATCCCCTTTATTTATAGTTAAACCTCTTTTGTGATAATCTCCTGAAATTGCATTGAAAGTAGTCTCTTGGGGAATTGGGGGAGGAGTGAGGGGGGGTCGTCTTAAAGAAGATGACCAGTATGCATAATATATCGTGGAAAATCTTTTAAAGAAAATTTCATCTTTCAAAGAAGTGGATATCTGGAGAAGTATCACGGCATTGTAGAAGGTATCCCCAACAGTGGAGCTTCATATATGGAACCACAGCAAGCCAAGTGATCAAAAACATTTGTGTGACTTGTTGTTGCTCAAGACCTGTGGTTGCAAAAAAATCACATTAAAATCATGGTGGTAAAGTCAAGTGCAAATGCCACCATTCGACCAAAAATTTTGTGAATAGAATCGTCTGCGACTGTCATGGTGGTTGTGCAAAGTCAAAAGGCAACCCTATAGACTATTATTGGGTGTTCGTACTAGGGCTGCACTATGAGACAAATCAATAATCCCGATTACTTCAACAATTTACCTTGATTGCAATTATTGTAAGACCGCCCCCCTTTAATTTGTTGAATCCCATATTTATATGCTATGCCGCTGAATTTTTGGTTCAATTAGTCATATCAGCAATCCTAAGTGATATAATGATAGCGGGAGATGGGAGATGGAATGGATGCAAAATAAGGTTCGGTTCACATCTGCGTTTGGGCCATTTCGTTTTTTTCTCCGCAAGCAGCGCTTTTCTCTTCGCATTTTTCGTGTGTATAGTCTATGGGGTCCGCCACTTTCCTAATGTATCTGCTTTTTTATGTGTATAGGTTTCCGTTCAGGGGTTCCCAAGCGGACTCCCCGAACGCAGATGTAAATGAGAATTAATTGATATAATAGATATGAGCTGACGTTCGGATATTTTCCGATTGAATAGCCCAGTTCTACGTCATACCCCATGACAAGTCGCCCCGTAGCCCTAGCCCTCACAATGCGCTCACACGTTGCAGACATTTCTGGGACTGTCTGTATAATAATTTCTATACCGCTTGCTGCAAAAACAACTTCATTCCAATAAACTGATTTTCACTCGCCGAAATTCCTAAACAAATCTGCCATGTGTGAATTCACCCTAAATGAACTTTCGTCTCATCTCCTCAGCATAATCTCCTTGTGTGCATTTCAATGGTGCCTGAGTTATCGGGTGAATTGCCTGTGCAGTGTATCGGAGGCAGACTGATAGGGTTTGTTTTCTCTGGCACTAGGCAGATGAGGCAGACTTGCTTGCTGAGCTTCCCCGGCCAGCTGTGCCCCAATTCCTCATCACCTCAGTCATCTGGCTCCTGTGCCGAGGTGTCAGGGCTGATTTACTCCCAAGCTTTGACCTTCCAGCAGCCCCACAAACTGCTTGACCTGCAGTAGTTAGCTGTCAGCACAGGATGCCAGCAGTATTGTTCTGATCCTAACAATACTCCCAGGATTTCCTCTAATAGCAGCGCCGGCTTGGATGAATGTGTGAGGTGCACAGAGCTGACTTGCTCCATAGTACTGCATGCATTCATGATCTCTGAAGTTGCTGGAGTGAATAGCTAAAGCCTGGTCAGCTGACAAGCCCCTCTCCAATCAGATAAGCTGTGATGTAAGTGTTTAGCAGCTGCTAGGATGTGAATTAGTGTGGAGAAGTCTAAGGTACACTGTACTCTACTCTCCGGCATGGCTATGCTCCTGGGCAACAACTAGCTGGACCTATCTGCAGAGCAATGGATGAATCCAGTATCCTCAGGAGGCGAGGACTCCAGGTAGGTGCCAGACACGCTGCATCGTCTTCTCTTCCCAGACTTCCAAAGTTCAGGCTGTCTTCCCAGGCAGCGGAATGAGAGAAGGTATTCGTACTAGAGCAGGCGTAAAGATTGCAAGGAACTGTGTGCATGTGCTGTGTGGCAGGCAGTCCAGGGATAAGACAATGTATATTGTATAGATACAATGTATGTGCCTTGCCTGAAAACCGCTGAACTTCACATATGCTAATAGGATGGGAATGATTGCCTCCTGATCTCGCATGCTGTCTCAGACAAGACTGACTTTGCAAACCGGTACATTTATCAGAATACGGAAATCTCAGGTTGGACCCTTGGAGGGCAACGTAAAGAATTGGGTGTGAAACGCTGAACCTTCGGGGAGCATTCATCTTGTAAGGAGGAGGCAAAACACAGCAGAGGCAGCAGGGGGTCTTCACTAGAAGCGGAGATACTTAGAGAGATTAAGAAGAGCCAGATTCTGAGACGTTAAGTGAAAACTCTTGAGATGAAGGCTATACGGCTACTTGTACGGCTACTTGTACACGTGATTCCCTGCAGCAGGCATGTGTGTAAGACAAATTGCATATCGTTGCATCATGCGACTTGTACAGAATTTTATATTATTATTGTTTTATTCAGAATTAAAGACACGCTTGATATTTTACATTATGCTATTGATGGGGGATATTCTTAAAAATTTTACAACTTTTTGAATTTTTGCAAAAATCTTATTAGCGGTGTCTAAAAATGATCAATGTGCGGGCCAGAAAATTTTACCTAGATCCAGTTTAAGTAATTTTTTTTTACCAGGCTTTAAGAAAGTAATAGACAAGTCTCACTTACTGATGAATCAGGAATAACAGATTACCCTTGTGTGTTTAAGGGTTAATCTTTAGTGTAGTAAGCCAATGTGTCTTATTCCTGAGATTCCCAGTCTGTGGCACAATTGTTGCAAAACTCCTAACTCCTAGCATGCCATGCAGTCACATACCATCAGGGCATGCTGAGCCTTGTAGTTTTGCAACAGTTTGGGGCCCCCCCGCTTTAGTACATGGGGCGGCGTAGTCACTGGTTAAAAGTTTGAATGGCCTCGGCGTCTTCCACCACACAATGGGCGCACGTTCCTTCCAGTACATCAGCTTTCTATTGTTTCCCACTTCCGAAAACAAACACATCTATCTGTAGAGTGTCACACTGAGCACCAATACTCGGCTCCCTGCAACGCCAAGGGGGAAACAATACAACTTTGTCAGACACAACAGTGGAATTTAGGATTTTCAATGTCGTGGGAGATATTTATTCTGTTGTGTCACCCATTTTCTGAAATGTTTTGATGTTGGCGCAGAAACAATGTGTCTGCCAGAGAGAACACTTGAATCTTTGATGCAAGTGGGTGATGTCATGGTGGGACTGGATTCGCTAGATTGTCAGCACATTACACTTGGCCGGCAGTTCAGGTTGACATCAGTCTCTGCCTGCTCTGTGGATCCTGTTGCTGCAGGCAAAGCATTTAGCAGCATGCTCGGACAACTTGGGAACGTGCTGTAGGGGACCCTAGCCTGAGACGCGTGAGCGTGTCCATATACCTAGACAGCATTAGGGTCTGTACCTGTAAGAACAGGACAGATCCTGGTTATTAAAAAAAAAATCCTGTCTATAAAGGGCTGGAAGAAGACACAGAGACTAGTTTTTCATTGATTTTTCTCCCCTACAAATAGGCACCATTGATCAAGAAGAAAAAAAGAAAACTATAAAAAATATAGGCCATCGGGTCATCCTGCCATCCCTCAGTGATACTACATGCAGCAGAGTGAAAACGCGCTAGTCCAAAGTGATGCAAGTTTATTTACCTAAAGGGATACCCGTATATGAAGCCCTGGTTTACACGCAGAGGGCATAGCTATTGACTGGTTGTATTGTACTGTTAAAGCGGTAGTATATGTCACGGGCACTATTTCACTAAAGTTGCTGTGGTATATAGGTAGATCTCCACGTTTGTATAGTAAGTAGGCTTTTCATAAGTTATAATACAGAAGGAGTAAAGGTGGCCATCATGGTGCCACCTCATATGGCCACCAGCGTCTTGAAGGAAACTTACATTTTTAAAATAAATAATACAAATGTATTTTTCAGTTCTGTTTTTAATACTCTGCAGTATTTTCATTGTTCCTTTTATGTACCTGTATGTTCTCAGTAGGTGATGCGCAAAGAATGGAACAGGAAGCCGACAGCTCTGTTCTCTGTTCAGTGGTCAAAATGGGCACTGCACCTCAGCGCCAATTCAGTTGACTAGTAGCTACACAGAGAACTCAGCGGTCTGTTTCCTGTTCTATTCTTTTATATCAGTGGCGGATTGGGGGAGATGCTTGGGGTGGGAGTCATCTCTCTCCCTCCCCCCCCCTTCCCAATGATCTGATATTTTTAGTATGGAATAAAACCCTTTCCATTTTTGGTTGGAGAGTGTTTGACAGAGGACTTGGGGCTAGCCAAGGGTGGGGACTGATTTGTGTGTTTTGCAGTATGGAGGCTCCTGCTCCAGCCAGTTGTCTTAGTCATTCACTGGGTTATAAGGAGGAGCAGGACACATACAAGCTATTTCTTTCTATGTTTCTCGGTATTTACTTAAAAAAATAATGATGATAAAATTAGTAAAAAATTATAATTAATTTAAGCTATTAATTGTTAATAAAGGATAAAATAACCTCAAATGGTGTCTGTCGGCTGCATAGTAAACCGTCCACATAGCATTGTAGGGCACTTTACATTAAAAGACTCCCTTTATGGGCATCCGCTCCTCCTTTTAAGTGCCACGGCTCACCTTCTGTCTCCACAACTTTCTGCTGATTTGTTTCTACCCGTTTAATGTTGACTGAAAGCGGCAGATCCTCCAAGCCACCGGGGAGTGCTGCGCATTGCATTTGTATCACAGGAGATTATACTGCGCATGCGCTGAGAATCATATTTACTGTACACTCAAAATTATCAGTGGCTTGGAAACTGTACAGCTACCAGTCAACATCACATAGGAGACAACAAATGGCAGAGGGGCGGGAAGGCAGGAGGTGAGCTGGGGCGCTTGCAAGGAATGCTATGCCCAAAGTAAGTGTGTGTGCATATTTATAAGCGCATCCGTTTTCTCTGTAAAGGAGGAGCGGATGGGCAAAAAGGGAGTCTATCAGCAGTAAGTTAGTTAAACCTAATCCCAGTGCCTAAATTTTCCAACTATGTCTCCCTTATTTAGCATTTGAGCCCCATTTTCATGTAAATCATTTTATTCTTATGCTTATGCGGGATAAAGTGCTTTGCCCAGAAATTGAAAGCTGATACTGAAGACCTGGCAAGCTAGGACATGTACCCAAAGCAGTATTCATATACAAATGAGGGACAATGGCAAAACCGAGGCTCCAAAGCAGAATAACAGGTATATTTGGAAACTAGAATCACCTCTATAAAGGACTAGCATTGGGTATATAAAATATCTGCTCTTGACCTTGCTGTACGGTTACTTTAATATTGGTGGTCTTAAAGAGACTAATGGAGTATATTTTGGTACATTTTTCTTTTTTGTGCATTTTCTATGTTTAGTGTTCCTTTAATTTTAATTTTTTTTTTAATTTTATTTCTCCTTCTGCTCCAGCTTCTCTCTTTACTAGCCTGTTTAGGGTTTTATTTGGTGTAAATCCCTCCCTTCCTATTAGTGTAACTGAGCAGTGTACTAGAAATAATGTTCCACATCTTACATATACCTTCAATAACACCAGTGGCCACAAGGTGGCGATAATTAGAGACCTTTTATTGAAAATGTAGGTAATTTTCATGAATGCAGTATACAACTTATAGTTCTATATGGTATCTTATAACATATCTAATTTCCCTAAAAACCTGTAAATAATTTCTAGTGAAAATGTGATAAGCTGATCCTCAGGATTGCTGAAATCTTGAGGTTGTAGCACTGTCTTTACAACTCCCACGGCTCCGGCTCTTACGGTACGCTGGGCGTTGTAGTTCCACAAATGCTAAGGAGCCAGAGAATGGAAACCTTTGCAATATGGGTGGTATTGCACCATTGCCTTGGATTGCATGTGCTCCTTACTACTATGCAAGTGAAATACTGTTAATAACCATGTTGTATCAAAAACTGTACTGTGTGTGTCCTACCGGGTGGGTAGTCTGAGCACCGAGGTCTACAATGGTCTTAGCTCAGGAGTCTAAACAACTCAGACATCACACTTATATACTTCTTACACATGCAAAATTATTCCGAAAGCTCCGTGTAAAGCAGCTGTAATGCATTATGGATTTCGAAAATGCTTTCTAGATTTTATTCATTCTCCTTTTCAGTATTCTAAATGTGTTAGAGGGGAGGTGACACCGTGTACACAACCATTGCAGACCTGTGCCATAGGAGAAAGCGCTCGAGTGTCCAGATATCCGATAAGGGTGTATGTATAGGGCTGAGTCACTATGGCCGAAATTAAAATCACAATTAATCAAATGTTATACTTTATTAATGAATGAATTGTATTAGAACACTCCTTTACATGCCACATCTCTATTTATACGCCACAGAGTTTATTTTTTCATCACTATATCCTAGTTGGACAGCATACAGTTAGTGACTTATCCTGTACTAAAGACAGATTTGTGTTTCATTGTCCAAATATATATGTAAAATATTTAATCTATACACAAAATAAATATATATTTTGCTTACTTTATATAGTGCTATCATATTTTACAGCTCTTTAGAGACTTTTCATTGGTTTTTATGGTCTGCTGTGATAAGATATCACGCTGGAGCAATTTAAAGAGGTTTTCCCATCTCAGTGTTTCAATAGTTTGCCTGTTGTCTCTGCTTCTCACTTCCTGCTGGCAGAGCAGTGAGTGATGTCACTTGTCCTATCTCACAGGTCCGGTATTATGGTGACGCAGTGTAAACAATGGGAGGAATAAGTTCACACAGCAGGCAAACAAAGCAGCATTTCTAAAGCAATATATTTAGGAAAAGGCTTCAACTTACATAATCTACCAGGATAGGTAGGATTATTGAAATGGCACAACCCCTTTAACCAATTGCAGAAGTTTGGGTTAAACTCTGTTTGCATCTATAAATAGAACCAACCTATTGAAGTGAATTGGAGTAGAAATCTTTCTGCCAACAGCATGAAGATTTCTGTGGCTGATTTTTCATGCTGGGTTCTGTACCAAAATCTGTTGTGCAAACTTAAAGATTTGCAAAAATGGGGCCATGGGAAATATTTCATGATTTATTTCCCAGCTCTGTATTAGATCCTGTCACTAGGTCGGCCAAATGCTCAGTGATGGTGTCACTATAGATAACATCACTGATCCTTGAAGGGGCTCTATCATTGGAAAAAGTCATTTTTAACTAAGCACATACTTGCATAGCCTTTAGAAAAGCTACCCCACACTTACCTTTTGTATGTTAATCCCCTCAGTAGTTTTTGAATGAGTCGGTTTTTATTTATATTCTAATAAACCTGCACTCGGGAAGTGTCTGTGTGCACCCTCTGCTATTCTCTATATATCTGAGAGCAGGGAGATGAGTCCTCAGCAGCAGCAACAGACACTTCCAAAAACTACTGAGGCGATTTACATACAAAAGGTAGGTGTGGAATAGCCTTTCTAAAGCTTATGCAAGTATGTGCTTAGTTAAAAATGATTTTTCCTAATGATAGAGCCCCTTTAATGGACTGATACAATGTACACCCTTGGATTTTTATGACGTTCATTACCCCTTTGTGTAGGACATGTTGCAACTACTCACATCTCACACTGGCCCTATAAGCACACCTGCCGCATCTGTAGAAGTGGATGTTCACATATTTTCTTCTAGTCTCCTGCACTTTATTGGACATGACAAAAAGTGAAGAGCACTCAGAAGGATCCTTGTAGTGCACTAAGTATTCCATTATCTTCCGCTGCTAATACAACTGCTTTGCTTGATATGTAATTATCATTCCTGAACTTCTGCCATCTTCTAAATAAAGCTGTTGATAGCTGGAATGAAGTAATGACTTTAGCAGGATTCACTTTCCGTTCCTCTATTGCTAATGGTTGTACAAGTACTGCAGACATTTGTGTGTTTGGAGAACTTTCAATAGGCTTTCAATACACTACAGAGCATAGAAACTAAATCGTAGTATCTAGACTTGTAAGCCACCCCCTTGCCAGACATGTCTGTTCTAGAATATACTTGTATTTCCCAGGGCTGTAGAGTCAGAGTTGATAAAAAGCTTATGACGTCATCTTCAAAATAAAATGATTAATTTTAATTCTGTTAAACAATTGTTAATATTGTATAATTAATTAGATACACAGTTGTATGTTTACTTTACTAAGAATTCACGCACTGACTTTTTCATGAATTAGGCCTCATTCATACGGGATACGGGGCACGGGCCCGTGTATTTTGGTCCTGATTCTGATGCGGGAAGCTATGTCAGAATAGGCTTCCCGCTCCGGAGTAGGCCCAAATGAATGGGCCGAGTCTGGAGGGTGCTTTCGCGAGGTGGACGCCGGGGCTGACTCAGTTGCAGAATCCGCTAGCTTCTTTTTTCCATGAGCCGGAACATACCGCTCGCGGAAAAAAAGAAGCTAGCGGTCTACATAGACCTCTATTGTAAGGGGGCGGATTCTGTGGTGGATTCGGTGTCAGAATCCGCCCCCTCTTGCCCTGTGTGAATGAGCCCATGGAGGATTTTTTTCTGCATCACTCTGACCCTGGCTGTCTGGCACTTATGAAGGAGTAGGAGCCTGAAATTGGAGTTGGTCCTTTGGCCTACCAACTCCACAGCCCTGATATTTCCCATAAAATAACAATTCTGGAGCCTCTTTTCTTGGAATGTTCCTCTTTTAGTCCTCCTGGATAAGGTTGATAAATTGTCGACTTCATCTTACCGTTTTCCTTGTGTAAAGGATGTATCAGCATTGATTGAAAAGTGATAGGCCCCATGCACATGGCTGAGGCTTCCGATCTGGGGCCCAAGCTTTCTGTTTCAACCGAGTGTATTCCATAATGTACTTGCCTCTGTGTGTTCTTTTCTGATGACATGGAGCAGGATAGGATCTGTTCCGAGCTCTTCGAAACAGTTCAGACCATAGGCCTAAGGGTATGTTCACTCAGAGGAATTTGGAGCAGATTGTTTTTCTCTTGTATTTAGGCATATTCTTAAATCCAAATTGATTCACGGGTTAAAGCGATTACCTCTCCATTCTTAAGTAGCTTACCTTACTGCATTTTGTGAATTGACACATAAATGGAATAATGACATAGTCTTATCTTGACTTTTATTGACAACACAGAAGGGTTCAGATAAGGAGTGACAGAAACCTTTTAATGGAGACTCTGTCAGGCATTTTCAGGCATTTGGTGTACTGTATGCTGTATGTTGTATAGGCGGCTAGAGGTGTCAATCACAACAAGGAAGGTTGAATAGTAATAATAATAGTCAGTTCGTGGCCATAACATGTCTGCAAGGAGAGGAGAGCCCAGCACAAACTCGTAAGAGCTCCTAAGGCTTGCTACCATACTGTGTTCAGTATTCTATTCGGGAAGTCTACCTGGGAACCCCCGAGCGGAATACCAAACGCATTGATAAGCAGTGAGCAATAAAAGTACACGGACCCCATAGACTATAATGGGGTCCGTGTGTTTTCCACGTGGTGTCCACTCGAGTCTTGCGGAGAGCAAAGTAGTATATGAGTTAAATTTTCTCTCTGCATGTTCCATGCGGACACCACACAGAAAACACACAGACCCCATTATAGTCTATGAAAGACTATTCGTCTCCTACCTTTAGAAGTCTTCTCTGGGCCGCCGTTCGCTTGAAATACTGGTTTTCCCTGGCATGCAAATTAGTTCTCTTGCAGCACTGGGGGCGGGCCCGAGCACTCAAACAGCACTGGGGGCATTCCCAATGCTGCCAGAGAACTCTCCAGCACCGCCTCCATCTTCGTCAGGAACATCATCTTCCTGTGTCGTCTTCCAGCGCAGGCTTTGAAACTTGTAGGCTTCGGGCAGAGCCGTATACGGATGCCCACAGGCCACAAGAAAATGGCTGCTTACTTCTAAAGGTATCATTTAAACACATTTTTTTCTCCCTACCACGTCGGAATAGCCTTAAGAAAGGCTATTCGTCTCCTATAGAGGTGAGCGAACACTGTTCGGATCAGCCGTTCCGAACAGCATGCTCCCATAGAAATGAATGGAAGCACCTGGCACATACACTTTGCCGGCGGCCGGTCGCCGTGCTAGGTGCTTCCATTTATTTCTATGGGAGCGTGCTGTTCGGAACGGCTGATCCGAACAGTGTTCGCTCACCTCTATAGGAGACGAATAGCCTTTCTTAAGGCTATTCCGACGTGGTAGGGAGAAAAAAAATGTGTTTAAATGATAGGATCCCTTTAAAGTGCATTTCACTTTGGTCCAAAGTCATATCCTCTGTGAAGGCAGACTAAGTTGTCTAAAAAGTTAATGATTAAGGACCAGAGAAATAATAAACAATGGTAGCAATAGACCAAAAGCTATCTGGTATTGGATTGGAGGCACAAACCAACGATTCCCAATTAAGATTTTATTGAGGCAAGTATACAGATAGATCATCATGCCGCATTTCGGGCCAAACACCAGCCCTTTCTCAAGTGCAAAACTGACAGTTCCCGTCGGCCCAGATGCGTGGCCCGATAGGTTATGGTCACGTGAATCAAACAGTATTTTCTTCTTGTGAATTGATTCCTTCATTGCAGAGATATTGCTCTTTGTCAATATGGAAATTGGCTTTTTGGAGCAACAAGGGCATTGCCGTTGCTCCAAAGTGGTAATCAGCAATGCTATCATTGCTCTAAGGAGCCCGTTTGACTCTACCCTATTTACCTCCGGGGGTGGAGTGATATGCTGGAATCTGGAGACAAACTCCCTTTAAGCCATGAAAGAACCTCCATAGATCTGAATACTTACAGGCGTATTGGTGACCTTCGGATCTATTGTTTAAAGCTAGCAACTTCATACATAGATGTAAATATCTAATAGCAAAAAAATTCTAAATATTAGTGTTCTATCTATAATTACAAAACAAGACATTGACTCTTGTACCAATACCTGCCTACCTACCTTTCTCAATTTGTTCAACCTTGAAATAATCCCGCAGTGGTTATTATCCATTTATATAAATTATTGTAAAGTGCTGGAAGTTCAGTTGGAGAAAATCAATACCCGGGGTACGGTTACATGAAATCTGCGCTGAGAATTGGGGATATTGGAGCTTAGCGTGACTATATGCTTTGGTAACCTTGATTCCTGGAGTGCTTTAATGACAAAAGAACCAGTGCATGGTAAAGTAGCCACCAAGTCAAGCAAGTAATTCTTGCTTGATCTCCTGATATTTTGAGACTTTTACACTGAGCCTTGAATAGTTTTGTTGTATAGAAGGAAAAAGCTCAAAACTAGAGAAGAGTCGTCAACCCGTGTCTCATGGCAATCTGATAAATCACAGCTTTCGGAAAATTGAGGAATTTTTGTTGTATAGCAATGGTTCTTTGCTTGTTTTTGCCCATTTCATGTGATAAAGCAAAAAAAGATGAAATGGTTGTAGACTGAAATGTAGAAAAATATCATAAGCCGCACATTTATTCAGAAATAATCCAAAATCTGGGTGAAAATATATGACCAGTTATTGTCTAAAGACATAGCCAGTCATGCTTGAGTGGTCACCAACTTTTTGACAAACTTTCAATAAATATATAGTACAAGTAAGTATAAGAAACTATATAACGTATCTTAGACAATATGCCGTTTTCTCTACATATCAGACTCTTTTCTTCCTCCTTTTATCTCCTAAACTTTCAAATATCTGCTGAATTCCACAATGGGCTGTCAGCACACTGATGTATCAGATTACAGGCACCTATAGAAGTCTATGGAGATGGAAGGGGAAGGAGGAGCCAACTGAGAAAGAAGAGGCATGGATACAAAGGGCTGCTGCAGCTACAAATAAGTTTTCTCTGTAGCCCAAAGTGCTTTATTTACATCAGAACTGGTCATTACTTCTCTATAATGTCCTATATTGTGCTGCAGCTTCTGTAACTCAGATGGGGTAGCTGTTTCCTCCATAAACTAGTCTCCACCGATTAGGTCAAGGATAACTGATAGCTAGAGATTACAACTGCTCGGGGGGAAACTGCTACAAACTGTAGACTATAAGTAGTGTAATGGCCAGAAATAGCCAAACTCCTCATCTTCACACGGAAGACTGAAAAGTCATCCAGAAGGTTAGGTACGTTCTAAAGGGTTTTTTGGATTATAATATTAACTTCAGTATAAGATCTTGGGTAAAAATGGCTGTGTAGATGGAGTCTTAGGCTGAGGCCACACATTGCCAAAAAGTGTGTTGTTTTTATTATTATGAGCCAAAGAGTAGCTTTGGACTCCGCGTCAAAATCCTGACCATTTTACCCTGTGTGGACTAGCCCTTAGATCAACCCTTGGTTTTGGCTGAAAACCAGAAAAAAAATACAGCTTTTCTGCAATGTGTGACCTGAGCCTGTAGCTAAGTTATGCAGAGCTATATAATAGCACTTGTATTTTATTCCCATCTCCATTGGCCCATCTGACATATTTTAATGAATATGGAAATTTCTATATAAGTTCAGCGATATCAAAGCATTTCTTACTTCTACGTCTTTTCCCCAAGAAATATTCAACTTTTAGATCAGTCTTTATGAACATTACTGTAGTCTGGCGACAAACTTGGAGGACCTTTTAGTCCAAGTTTTTCCTGTACATCTTCTTTGCTCTTAAGCCTTTTACTGAATTCACTTTGATGTGATATGAGATTACTATAATTAAATCTATACATGATTTAGTCTTTAAGTATGATATGTATTGGAAGGCTTTTGCTCACTGCTGTTAAAAAGGAGTAGATATTGCAGTTTGGTTTAGCGAGGATCAAGTGGTATGGGGGTGTCATGTCTGAGTGTCCAAGGGCTCCAGATGCAAATGCAGGAATTCAACAAGCACCGTTGTAGCCATAGGGTAGGAAGAGAGGCAATAACTCAAACCTGAAGGCTGGGGGAAGCCCTTGGGGACGTTAGCACACCCTCATGTCACCTGAACAGACAAATGCGGTTCAATGGATTCTGCGCACTGGTGCCCGAGATATTGGTGCCATTGTGCCTCTAGTTTCAGTGCCGATATCACTCCACAGTCTGAAGTGCCGGCATTACAGTTCAGGGTCAAACTGTGAAGAACTCCACCCCACATCCCTCATGACAATACAAGGCTATGGAGGAGTACGGTCATGGGGGTGTTCCTCACTGTCTACCGATTACTCTAAACTGTAAGGGAGCGTTCATACTACCGTCGGTGTCCGCTGCTAATGTCCGTTCAAAATCCTGTGCGGACATTAGCATCGGACACTAGCTGTGTCCGTGACATTTTGCATTCATTTAAATGGACATTGGGTGCCTTCTTTTACAGTCCGTGCCTGTCCTTAACTGTCCGTTCCCAAAGATGTCCGACTTTTCAAGCGGACAGCAAAATCCGACATGTAGTTGTCGGACACCGACGGTAATGTGAATGCTCCCTAAGGTCTGCCCTTCTGACAGTGGAGGGATATCGGTGCTAAAATGAATGACACTAACATCTCTGGCCCTGGGCGCATATTGGCAAAGATTATGGTACTGAATTTAGTGCACTGTCAGCTTCCTAGTGGTGTATAATACCGATGATGTTGGAGAACATTGAAGGTTCTCTTTAAGAGGGGTCATCAATATCAAATTAGTGGGGGTCTGAAAGCTGGTACCCCCACAGATCAGCTGTCATAGTCACCATGTATATATTGTGTGTGAAGTGTTAATTATTTGGCTACATAAATTGTGTAGTGACCGTGCCAAGGTTCTGCCTCTCAGCTTATGTATATGGAGCCCATCTGTTGCCAACCCCTTACACTAAGCAAACTGGGCAGCCACGGCAGATGATTCGTGAGGTTGTCAAAAACTGGACCCTAACCTATTTGATAGCTTATTCTTGGATAGATCAGGTTGACCAGTATCATAGTCTTGCAAAATCCCTTTAAATATCAGCCCAGTTCCTTATTCGTTTGTTGTATTAGGAAAAGACGAAAGTACGTTTAGGTAAAACACTCTCACGGGACTGACAACTTCTTACTTTGTAGTATACAATAGATCGAAAGTTTTCTGAAATGTAAATAATTAAATGAATTGTCCAAATGGGAACGGATAAAATTGGTTCCCTATTACAATTCATTAAAAGGAAAGTGTTTTTTTTCCTGCCAGAGTCCAGGAAACATCTCATTAGAGCCGGTCTGGAGTTGTTACGTGACTGTCATGTCTAGATGGAAATGGTCAATATCTTACAGATCTCTAGAGATTCTGGTAAACGGAAAAATATGGAAACTGCTATCTTTTAGTGGAAATCCTGTGTGATGGAGGAACCTGTAAGGTGGAAAATGTATTTGCATATCTGGTATAGAGTGGCGGTCTTTAGATTTAGGAGAGCGAGTTCACCCCATCATCGGAATATATTGACAGCGGTGACGGTAATTAGGAGCCGAGGGGAGGTAAAATATCTCACATCATGTTAAATAGTAAGCTCTGCCAACTCAAGTACCTCTATGTGATATCAGGGAGTCTCTCGGCAGAACGCACATGTCCATTTTGACATGTCCTTCACATAATTATATCCTGTATATGCTGGCTGAAATCTACATCTGGAGGAAGACATGTAGCGTCTGGACAGCCGTAATAACCTCTGGGTAGTCAGAGCACCTTACTGGAATATGAAAGAGTCTATTATTATTCAGAAATACGGTCTACTGGCAGAATTGCCATTGTCAAGTGACATTGATATCTTGTGTGGCTTTCTACACCTATAGAATACCTTTTGGAGATAATACTATATGGCACACATTTTAATGGTGGTGTCCTATTATTTCAGAAATTGAAGGCGCTCTACATATTTTCTTGTAAAATTAAGAGTCGTTTTGTGGCTTCCTGTATATGGCTATTATTAGAATAGTATTCCCTTTTTCTCCTTATGTTTACCATTTAGATATATTTTTCTATACCATTTTCTATTTCTTCTATTATTGCCTATATTTTGGGAAGTCTTTGTCAATGAATATTTTTGAAATAAAAAATTCTCATAAATTAAATGGAAATATTGATCTCCCGATCACCAGGCTGGGATGTCCACGCTGGACTGTTCTACACTGTTTTGACAATTGTAGTAAATTTGCAGAAACGGTGTAACATCATGAACTACAATATTGCCATAACCCAGAGTTGCAGAAAACCTACCATGTTTTCCTGACTCCTATTTACCTCTATGGGCATTACAGAAACATTACAGAGCAGCCATCTTTCTTTATAGAATTCACAAATGCCTCAAGGGTGTGCAGACATGGTCTTTGCTATAACAGGAAAACCTCTTTACTAAAATAGGATCCATGAGCATTGGCTTGCATATCGAAATCTTTTTAGAATTCAGTTGAGTTGCTGGCATCGATTTCTTGGTGAAAACCAATATAACTGCATTGGTAAGTCTAAAGGGATCGTTCCTACCCTTCGCTTTGGCTGAGCATGCACTGGGAAAAGGGTAATAATAAGCTGGACATTTCACGCAGATTAGATGGTGTTCTGGTTCTGTCAAAATCATTGGATCCAGTTGACCAAAGTCTAAGGACGGGTTCACACGGGGTTTTCTGGTCCAGAATATGAGGCGGAGGCCGCCTCAGTTTCCGGACCAAAAAACTGCTAGCTGTGCAGTGCACCGGCCTCCAGTCGTGGCACTCCGCCACTCCAAATGAATGGGCTTAGTCGGGAGTGTCTTTAGGCGGATGTCGTGAGGCGAATCCACCTGAAGAATGAGCTTGTCCGTTCTTTTTTCCGGGAACCGGAACAAACGGCTCCCAGAAAAAAGAATTGACCGGCTCCTATTGATTCCAGTGGGAGCCGTTTTTTTTTGGTCAGGATTTTGAGGCCAATTCCACCTCAAAATCCTGACCAAAATACCCAGTGTGAACTCGTCCTAATAAGTATCACTCACTGTGTTTTGAAACTGTGTGGAGTAATGCACCTCCGGGCCCTATATCTGTTATGATACTGGTATACACAGCTGGAATCTGGTTGCCAAATGGAATAAGCCTGGAGCACAAAGGTACTGAAGAGTAGTAGTCCAAGGTGCGGCTGGAAGTGTAGATGAAGGTAATACAGCAAGGAGTGGAGACAGTCTGCGAAAGACATTTCTGAGGAGCAGGAGACTGGAACAAGTCACAATACTCGAGTAAAGGCTGTACTGCCTCATGGGTAGAAATAGGCCCAAACAGAAAACAAGATGGCTTCTCTCTGGTACAGATCGGTCATCTTTGTTAAGGCAATTCCTAGAGCAGCCTCCAGTGGTGAGGAGGGGAAGTGCACCAATATTTCAGAGTGAGAGAAATTGCGGCCACTAGTTGTAGACTAGCAAAATACACAGGAGTCTGACAATATCTTTGCAGTGATTGGCAGATCTGTTATTAAAGGGACAGTGTCATGAACACAGCCTCTTCATCAAATAAAGGCCACCGAGTAATGATCTGATCATTCCACTTCCATCATGGAACTTGCCGCTAGCCCGACCTCTTGCATTTAAAATGCATTGATGTGAAGGGTCCACCACTGCTCTATTTTAGTGGCCCATTCGCTATGGCTCATGGAGTGGAAGACCGAGCACCCCTTTTTCCCACCCTTTTATGGTACCTATAAGCTTTCATAGACATGTTACATCATAGGAGTTTGGAGAGGACAAACCCTATCGGAGCTATAGCGGCTAGTTCCTGTTCTTTTCGAAGATGGTGGTAAGGAAGGAATGCTACGGCGTAATGAATGGAATTTTTATCGCAATGACATTAGAGGACAACTCAAGGACTTATTTACTAGTGTTTTTTTTTTTTTTTCTTAAGTGGAAGTGCTATTTAATTTGTTGAAGAAAGATGAGCTTTGACATTCTCCAGCTACAAGTGTCGCTTTACTGGCATCACTTGGTAGACCTTGTAAGGTGTTCTCCATTATTATGTTGAAGTATTCAGGCGGCGTTGCAGTTGTATTCTTTAATAATTAACCGTATACGTGAGGGTTTTTTTTCTTCTCCTCGCTCATACTCCCTATTTTCTTCCAAGTTATGCATTTTTCATCGACTAAAAGTACAGTAATTTTCACAATTTTAAAATTATGCCCTTGAGGATTTATGCAGTGTAGATGAGATGTATTATTGAGGAGGCAGCAAAGGTCACCCTAATAAACTTCCACTGAAGCATGGCTTTCTGCATAGTCTGTTTTTAATGGAATTTTTTTCTTAATTTTCTAAAAACATTCACAATAAATATTAACAGATTACCTTCACACTGAACCTGCTGTGGAAAATACATGAAAAATAGATAAATTTTACTAATACGCCATGCATCAGTCCACGTATCGGATTGTCAAAATTTGTCCATGGAACCTAAATGTTTATAAACCACATGTAGGCAGACAACCTCAAATAGATGTGTTACAAATCCGTCTTGTCCCAAGATGTAATGAGGTTTTGTTAACTTCTTTTATTTTATTTTTTCATTTCCTTTTTGTACATACACATATATATTCTTTTTTTTCTTTCTGTTAATGCCTAGGAAAAGGTTTTTGGCACATCTCTTCCAGCCATCCAGACATCGCTCGCGTTCATTTACCTTTCTAAATACATTGCGTCCCAAAGGACAGAGCGGTTTATCTTCATTTAAAAGCAGCAGACACCGGAGCGCTTGGACTCATTTCCTTAGAATTCCTGTAAAAATTGAATAGGATTAACACATTCCCTCAAAGACAGATCATTTCAATCATATTACGGGCTTCCTTTGTTTGTACCTATTCTGTTGTCGGGTTTGTCTCCCGTTTCCTCCTATTCTGATTTTTGGCTTTTGTTTCCTATGGCCACAGAGACGTGTTTTTTCTATTTTTTTTTTTTTTCCCTCTTTCCTTCAGTCCGGTCATTGCTGCTGGAAATACATTGACACTATGAAAAAGTAGCTTCAAATAGCCGTCATTTCTATAAGCGAATCAGGATAAATGGCCTGTACGGTAATAAAACCGCAGCACCTGGTTCATTCGGCCTCACAGAGGAATGAAACGATCTGTTTGTGGCGTGGCAGCTCCAGTGCAGAATAAACAGGGAATTAATCATTTTGGGAATATGTAGGTGTCCAGCAGTCTCGGGAGTCGTGGTCTGTGAAAACATTCATTGGGTGATATACTCAACTGTTGTCATGTTGTATTACACTAATAGAAGCGCAATAATAGACTGGCTGATTGGAGAGATCACCTCGCCTGCGAGAGAGCACAAAACCGATCAATATTCAGCCTGTGTAGGGAGATTTGGGCTATCTCATGTTCTGCGCTCAATGTAGATTCGCTTTTTTTTTTTTTTTTTCTTTTCCAGACAAGTAAACAGGTGTTTGTAACTCATTTCATGAGCATTTTTTTTTTTGTATCCTTCTTTTCAGTAATCTGGTTTGCCATTCATTAGCATTTTGCTTCGTGAAAGGTTCACTATCGTATTGTAAGCTGTTTAATGAACCGATGTACTGAAACTGCAAGCTTAATAAGATCTTTTATCCGAGTATGTAACACTCTGAATCCGCAATGTAATTAAGGCTCTGTTCACATCTCGGGGTTTTTTTTGGGGGGAAGGGGGGATATGTCAGAGGTATACCTTGGCAGTATTCCTGGACGTTTGGCCACTATGCACCCAGCATGTGTGTTGACATGTTTTTTTTTTTTTTTGTTTTTTTTAACAGTAATCCACTTTACTTTCTATGTAAAAGGGGAAATAGGAAAAAAAATATAGGGGCAAATTTAAGAAGATTGGTGCTTTCACTCCCTGGCATTGGTGGAGCGTGTGTGACCTCCTCACAAATCCGGTGTACCCTCTGCCTGACCATTCCCCATAATGAATCTGCCCCATGCTTTTTCATTTTGTGTATTGGTTTACAATGAGTCAGTGGCCAGTGTATGCCACTATACATCTGTACAGCACCATACATACAAGGGTTCTTCTGGTGAATGCTTGGCTTTGCCCAACAAAGCCTGACATGTAGAGCATACATACCAGTGGTGTAGACCACGCAGCTACTGCCAGGCCTTTGAAGAGGGGTGCCCAGTCTGGTTAGTTTTTAAAAAAGGGATTGAGTCTGGTATAAGTTCCCAACATGTGTCAATATAAATATAATTACACGTGGTGTCCCATCAGAATAACCCCACTCCATAAACACAATTTGGGTGTCATGTAGGCAGAAGAATACCCTCTTTGGCTCTCAAAAAAGGAATAGGGCAAAACTGCAAATACTATATACTACCGCTACGGCTGTCCAATATCCAGAATGCTGAAGATGTCCCAGTGCTTACCAGACCATCACAGCTGATCCGCGGGGATGCCAAGATTCGAACCCCCAATGATCTGATACTGAAGGCCTCTGCACTACAGACTAGAGATGAGCGAACAGTGTTCTATCGAACACATGTTCGATCGGATATCAGGGTGTTCGCCATGTTCGAATCGAATCGAACACCACGTGGTAAAGTGCGCCAAAATTCGATTCCCCTCCCACCTTCCCTGGCGCCTTTTTTGCACCAATAACAGCGCAGGGGAGGTGGGACAGGAACTACGACACTGGGGGCATTGAAAAAAATTGGAAAAAGTCATTGGCTGCCGAAATCAGGTGACCTCCATTTTAGACGAATAGTGGATTTCAAATCCGGGTCATATGAGAATGTGAACTTTGTGACTATGAGACAGGGATAGCTGTACAGGCAGGGATAGCTAGGGATAACCTTTATTTAGGGGGGAATGTTATTAAAAATAACTTTTTGGGGCTCTATCGGGTGTGTAATTGTGATTTTTGTGAGATAAACTTTTTCCCATAGGGATGCATTGGCCAGCGCTGATTGGCCGAATTCCGTACTCTGGCCAATCAGTGCTGGCCAATGCATTCTATTAGCTTGATGAAGCAGAGTGTGCACAAGGGTTCAAGCGCACCCTCGGCTCTGATGTAGCAGAGCCGAGGCTGCACTTGAACCCTTGTGCACCCTCAGCTCTGCTACATCAGAGCCGAGGGTGCGCTTGAACCCTTGTGCACACTCTGCTTCATCAAGCTAATAGAATGCATTGGCCAGCGCTGATTGGCCAATGTATTCTATTAGCCTGATGAAGTAGAGCTGAATGTGTGTGCTAAGCACACACATTCAGCTCTACTTCATCGGGCTAATAGAATGCATTGGCCAGCGCTGATTGGCCAGAGTACGGAACTCGACCAATCAGCGCTGGCTCTGCTGGAGGAGGCGGAGTCTAAGATCGCTCCACACCAGTCTCCATTCAGGTCCGACCTTAGACTCCGCCTCCTCCGGCAGAGCCAGCGCTGATTGGCCGAATTCCGTACTCTGGCCAATCAGCACTGGCTAATGCATTGTATTGGCTTGATGAAGCAGTGCTGAATGTGTGTGCTTAGCACACACATTCAGCTCTACTTCATCGGGCTAATAGAATGCATTGGCCAATCAGCGCTGGCCAATGCATTCTATTAGCGTGAACTGAGTTTGCACAGGGGTTCTAGTGCACCCTCGGCTCTGCTACATCAGATTGCTACATCTGATGTAGCAGTGCCGAGTGTGCATCAGATGTGTAGTTGAGCAAAACTGACTCAGCACTGCTAAGTCTGCATTCGCATAGGAATGCATTGGCCAGCCTTCGGCCAATCAGCGCTGGCTCTGCCGGAGGAGGCGGAGTCTAAGGTCGGACCTGAATGGAGACTGGTGTGGAGCGATCTTAGACTCCGCCTCCTCCAGCAGAGCCAGCGCTGATTGGCCGAATTCCGTACTCTGGCCAATCAGCACTGGCTAATGCATTGTATTGGCTTGATGAAGCAGTGCTGAATGTGTGTGCTTAGCACACACATTCAGCTCTACTTCATCGGGCTAATAGAATGCATTGGCCAGCGCTGATTGGCCGAATTCCGTACTCTGGCCAATCAGCACTGGCTAATGCATTGTATTGGCTTGATGAAGCAGTGCTGAATGTGTGTGCTTAGCACACACATTCAGCTCTACTTCATCGGGCTAATAGAATGCATTGGCCAATCAGCGCTGGCCAATGCATTCTATTAGCGTGAACTGAGTTTGCACAGGGGTTCTAGTGCACCCTCGGCTCTGCTACATCAGATTGCTACATCTGATGTAGCAGTGCCGAGTGTGCATCAGATGTGTAGTTGAGCAAAACTGACTCAGCACTGCTAAGTCTGCATTCGCATAGGAATGCATTGGCCAGCCTTCGGCCAATCAGCGCTGGCTCTGCCGGAGGAGGCGGAGTCTAAGGTCGGACCTGAATGGAGACTGGTGTGGAGCTATCTTAGACTCCGCCTCCTCCAGCAGAGCCAGCGCTGATTGGTCGAGTTCCGTACTCTGGCCAATCAGCACTGGCCAATGCATTTCTATGGGGAAAAGTTAGCTTGCGAAAATCGCAAACTGACAGGGATTTCCATGAAATAAAGTGACTTTTATGCCCCCAGACATGCTTCCGCTGCTGTCCCAGTGTCATTCCAGGGTGTTGGTATCATTTCCTGGGGTGTCATAGTGGACTTGGTGACCCTCCAGACACGAATTTGGGTTTCCCCCTTAACGAGTTTATGTTCCCCATAGACTATAATGGGGTTCGAAACCCATTCGAACACTCGAACAGTGAGCGGCTGTTCGAATCGAATTTCGAACCTCGAACATTTTAGTGTTCGCTCATCTCTACTACAGACCTTTTATATTCTGAACCCAGAAACCCCTTTTATTGTAAAATCCTCCCAAAATCGCTTTCCATCTCAATAGTTTTGCAGGTCCTCCAAACAAAACAAGCTGGGCCGTAGTCAGAGTATATTATACTTGCTCAGCATCACAGAAAACCATTACTTTGCTTTTCAGCTGTGAAATCCTTTAATATGTATTATAATTGATTCTTGTAACTCATGGGCCAATTTCACACAGTGGTGGTAGGCGGCCGACAATGGGCATCAAAAACGGCTCCTGAAATATGTGTGACGAGAATATTGACACATATAGGGCAGCTCTATGTCTTCTACATCAGGCGACAGTCCTGTTACAAGGCAGGCATTATTCTAATAAGTAGATTTTTATAGGACATTTATTTTATTATTATTTTGTGCGAGCGTTTGTCTTTTCCTTTTATATGTCACAGGAGAGATTGAACCAGAGCAATCATTTTACTATATAATATAGTACATGGATATAGAATGGAGACTGACATTATTAACTATATAAATAATTTCTGAGCTTATGTCCTTGTCATTGCTGCGAAGAAAGTCGGTCTGAGATAAGAATTGGGACCAAAAATTTACCGTCCTTCAAAATAAAATGATTATTTTTAATCCTATTACACAATAATATTGTATAGTTATTTAGATGTGACATATTTACTTTCATACAAATTCAGTTTGATAAATGAGAACGTGACTGCTCCTGACCTACCATGGCGGTAACCCATATATGAAGGAGTCGGAGTAGGGTTGTGGTTAGAAAGGAGTCTGTGGTTTGGCCTACCGATTCCTCAGCCCTGGTTGCCAGACCTCCATGCTTTTGATGTCCATAATATAATTACTATAGATGAACCCATAGTTACTGGTAAAATATGTATTGACTCTTCCAAATTTAGAGTAAAACATACAGTAAGCTTCTTGAAATGGTGGAAGTTGTGTACGTGGTAAAACAATCACTGTTCTACTGTTCTCGTCATGATATGTCTTTCCATTTTACACTTATACTAGGTAACCAACATTGAGCTGGAGGGTCAAATATATGGGAAGGAGACCATTTATGATTATGACGACTACATTTATCTTATATGTTTCAGGTCTACAGTATCTATGTCGAAAGTATTGTACAAAAATTTTCATTTGACATAGAAGACGTAATGTCCGCCATCTGCCACTTTAGATATATCACTATACCGACCAATTGTGCCACCAAACTGGGGCTCTTCAATACGTCAAAATTGAAAAGTGTCTGAGTCTTCTGCCCTCACACACAGCAATTCTATTCTGATAAATGAGCACATTAGTCTCCGCTGTCTACAGATATGCACAATATCTTGGCATTGTATGAATCTATCAGAACACTCATATTAGTCATCCAGGACTTTCCTGTCAACACTCCATGCCTCCTTACTGGAAGCATGTTTCCTTTCCTTTGTCAGGAGACAGTCTTTGCCCTATATACCTATAGCTATAGGCCTATTAGGCTTCAGGCAGTTTCAGTTCATTATAATGATCAGAGAGAAAAATATAATTTATAGTTGAAATAGATTGGCCATAGATAAAAGCAATACTTATTTATAGAACTATGGCAAATGTAAAATATAGTGTACGAATTCTAGTCGTGGAAAAAATACTTTTCAGACATAATAGTGGTAATAGTTTTCATTTTGTTAACTGAATGAACAAAAGAGAAATCTAAATTCCATCAATATTTGCTTTGACCACCATTTGCTTCCTCGCAGTTCTCGGTATACTTGCAAACTGTTTATGAAGGGATTCGGTTACATAGTAGATGAGGTTGGATGAAGACATCAGTCCATCAAGTCCAACCTATAACCCTACAATCCCCTACAGTGTTGATCCAGGGGAAGGCAAAAAACCCCATGAGGCTCATGCCAATTGCCCCATTTCAGGGGAAAAAAATTCCTCCCCAACTCCAAACTGGCAATCCATATAAACCCTGGATCAACGTGTCCTTAAAATCTAGAGTCCATAAACTGTAATATTATTCTCTTCAAGAAAGGCATCCAGGTCCTCTTTGAACTTGTTCAATGAATTCACCATCACCACTTCCTGGGGCAGAGAGTTCCATAGCCTCACTGTTCTTACTGTAAAGAGGTTGTTCAAACACCTTGGAAAACTAAGCCCAGATCTTCTGTGGATGTAGGCTTGCTCCAATCCTTCTGTCTCTTTATGTAATCCAAGACAGACTGGATGATCATAAGATCAGGGCCGTAACATCACTTCCAAGACTTCCCCTCCAAAGACCGGTCATGGCAGATACACTTGTAAGGTTTACTAATTTGCAGAACACCCCTTTAAGGGGAACTTTTCCTGTCTTCATAGATGTGTGGTATTATATACTTATATAAAGCATACAGTGTGCTGGATTCAGTGCACTGTCTGCTTTCCTAGTATGTGCCCCCGTGCTGGAGATATTATATTATGGATATCTCCCTGCTGTCAGAAAGGTGGGCCTTACAGCCTAGCATCACTCTCTGCTTTCTGGCAGTATAAAAAATACCACACTTATGTGAGAATGTCAGAGGTCTTCTTTAATTGTAATAGTGCTGTTTGGAAAAACTTTAGGAATTTAACAATTGAGGATCAATGGTAAAAAGTAAAAATGTGTATGTATACCTCTTGGCATTCGATAGCTTGGCTGAGGATTCATTTGACAATGACCTAGAAGTCCATGGATATAAGACTACATTGACATGACTTGTACCAAGTCTCCTATTTGTACTTTTAAAAAGTATGTGTCTAACTTACAATATGACACCATCCAGAGCACTATGTGGTGGCACAAAAACCCTATGCCACTACCCAGTACAGGGTGTAGGGGGTCTCCTTGCTCTTCTGTAAAGCAACCTAAATTGACGTTAGCCAAAACTGCTGGATTTAGCCATTGAAAGGGTTTTCTGAGCTAGGTCATGAATATTAGATCAGCATTGGTCTGACACCCAGAACCATCATCTATTCTCAGTAGCCACTAGACAGAAAACAGAACTGGAACTGTTAACTTCTACCGGGGCTGAGCTGTAGTAACTCAGGACTAGAGATGAGCGAGTACTGTTCGGATCAGCCGATCCAAACAGCACGCTCGCATAGAAATGAATGGACGTAGCCGGCACGCGGGGGGTTAAGCGGCCGGCCGCCGTCAAAGTGGAAGTACCAGGTGCATCCATTCATTTCTATGGAGCGTGCTGTTCGGATCTGCTGATCCGAACAGTACTCGCTCATCTCTACTCAGGACGGCTTGTACACAGAGAACAGAGATATCTGCATATGGCTATGTTCTTTGTATGATGGCTTCTGAGAACAACTGATCGGTGGAGGTTCTGGGTGTCAGATTCCCACTGATCTGATATTAATGCTTTATCTATCCTAAAGATAGATAGAGTCTGGAAAACCCCTTTAAAGGGAGCCAGTCACCAAAATCTAGCCCTACAGATAGGTAGGTTAGGCTTAGGTAGGTTAGGGTCTCTTTGCTCCAACAGGTAAGCAGCAAAACCCTCAGTGTTCCAAACACCAATACCTCCGTTGCTCCAAATAGCTCATTTGTATATTGGTAAAATTGGCAATATCATCGCCCCGCATTAATGTGTATGGGGTGACTCCCAATTTTCTCCCAGTCTCAGTTGTCAGGGGAGAGAAGGATCTGGTTGTTGAATACTCAATTCATTTGAGGCTCACTACTAGATGCACCTGGCAATGACTTTCCCCATTCTGGAAACAAGTATGGTTGGCTGAGCCGAAAATCCATATGTACAGGCGGGTGGGGGGGTATTCGGAAATATAGACTTTGGCCAACAGTAATCTGAATTATACGGAAGACTGGTTACATTTAAGTATAACAAAAAAAACCTTTTACTTAGAAAATATTGTGTAATTTGTAATGAATTGAAGAGCAGTCCTCCATTAAGCAACCATTTTAAGCCGCTTCATGGATGACCTGAATTCACACGTGGTCATGACTAAAGCTTTACACCTCGGCTCATGGGAGATTTTAATCCTATCAGAAACGCAAAGTATTTGTTACGACTTTTACATGTGCTCACAAAGGAATCGTTTTGTCCTAGCGTATGTGGCAGCGAATGGGCCATTTGATGATTTATCCCTTTTGTTTAGAGGCGTAATATGAAGGCTGTCTCGGCGTTACCCCTTGACACATTTCACGTGCCCTACTTCCTACTGACAGCTGAAGAACTCTTCATTGAACAATTTGTCAAGGGAAAACTGCAAGGACCAACATTGCTGAATGATCCCAAAAAGAGGGCAGCAAACTGTCAAGCTTTCCTTTTAAGAATGTGAAAACTAGAACAGATTAATCTCAGACAGCTTAACAAAAGAAATTTCCCGGGAAGCTTAGACTGATGAAATAATATGAAAACTCAAGCTGTTCATTTAATGTTTATGGCGAATGGTATAGTACTATACTGTATAATGTCAGTGGGCGCTTTTGTATTAACAGTGGGTTATTTTTCTTTTACCAAATACATATCGTAAAATTAGAGAGGGGGCAATTATCAAATGTGTGGATATAACAAAAAAAAAAAAAATCTGCAAAAATTACTTGTGCAATAACATTATTTGATAGTGTTTAGTTTTATAACACTTTGCATATCGCTTTTGTCCTGATGAAGAGAATGCAAAGATGCGAGGAGTTGTAGACTGGCATGGAGTATTTCTCTTATTTTGTATACGTCTCTCACTATAGACTTAGTCAATCTCTGTCCTATATAGGGCTCAAAAATCTAAATTCCCTGTCGATATGCCTTTGGAGTGTGGGAGGAAATCGGAGCATCCTGAGGAAACTCGCAGAAACACAGGAAGAACATACAAAGTCCTTGCAGATGTTGTCCTTTGTTAGATTTGAACCTAAGACTTCAATGTTGCAAAAACAAGAGTTCTAACCACTGAACAATACTACAATTATGCCTGGAAGTTAGGAAAAATTCTAAATATAGAACTGTCCACAATAGAAGAAGCTGCGTGGTGGAATCCATTACAATTTGTATGCGTCCAGTGATGGTTGGGCCCTTTTTCAGGGACTAGTACAGTAGATTTCTGCAGATTGCGGTAGGTGAGGCTCTTCCTGGTAGACAAGTGTTCTGTTATTGTGGAAAAAGATTTTGTCCATTAAAATGCTCCATAAATGTTTCTAATGAGCGCAGATCAATGGCTAAATGGATCAATATAGGTTTTATATATAGTACCAAAGAAAGGTATCAGGGATGTGGACTAGATGGCTTGTCATCATCTTCAGACAATAAAGAAAATGTGCGGGCAGCATGGTGCCTCAGTGGTTAGTACTGCAGTCCTGGGTTCGAATCCTGCCTAGGGCAACATCTGCAAGGCGTTTGTATGTTCTCCCCGTATTTGTGTGAGTTTCCTTCCACACTCCAAAGACTTACTGATAGGGAAAAATAATAAAGAAAATGTGCAATAGCTTCTTGAATTTCCACTGGACTTTTACCCTACGATCAGAGCACTCCAGTGAATTACACCCTGGTGGTTTCGAAGCTTTCAACAGACTCTGCAAGCATGACTGTGGGGACGGTAGGCCAAACCACCAACTCCAGCTCCAATTCCTGTGCAAATGATGGACAGCCATGGGCAGACAGAAGCAGCAATGATCCTCATTTTCAGGATAAAAAAGGCCAATGATTGAATTCATACAATAGTAGATATGTTACAAGCTCTACATCGAGTCAATAGCAATAATTGTGTGTGTGTGTATGTGTATATATATATATATATATATATATATATATATATATATATACACACACACATATATATATATATATATATATATATATATATATATATGTGTGTGTGTTATTTTTCCATCCAAAATTGGCTATGATTCCCACTCCTTAGTACACATACCAGAGGCATGACATCAAGGGAATAAGGAACAGATTATGAACACATAGTAAATTGTGTCGATCAACAACATGTTAGATACTCCTATACCAAAATATACAGAAAGGAAAAGAGAAATACACAATGTAACAATGAATAAAAATGACCTTTTATTGAAATTATATTATTAAATTGGTCTGATGGTAATCCTTCTGTTACAGTTTTTAATATGACCATAAAGGTGTAGGTGGAGGAGGGAGGTGTAGCTGAGCGGTAGAAAAGCAGAAACTTAAGCAGAGGATGATGTTGCCCAAGTGCTTTATTCACATTAGTACTCTTCAGTACTGCTGTGTAATGTCTTCTAGAACTTGAGTGAGAGGAGAGCAGAATTTCCCGGCTTCTCCATAAGTCTCTACCATAAACTAATGGACAACCAAGACTTCGAGATGAAGTCTGTAGAGGAAAAGGAGCTAAAGAATGTAGAAGTCCCATAATGGCCAGAAATCATCCTCATCTTCCTCATGTACATACAAAGACCCTTTAAAGGGAGTCTGTCATCAGAATCGATCATATCGGCCTCAATAAATGAATGAACTCACCTTAAGAAGTGTTTTTGCTATATGAATCGGTGGCTCTGCTGCCAAGATATCACCTTATTTGTTAATACGCAGATGAGTTCTTTGGAGAAACAAGGGCATTGCTCCTTATCTCTTTGGGACAATGGCAATGCCCTTCTTGCTCCGAAGAGTTCATTTGTGCGTGAAAAAAAACATGATTGGCAGTAAAATACATTTGGTTCAGCTAACCTTAACCCATCTGTCTGCAGGGCCGGGATCTAGTGACGGACTCTCTTTAAATAAAAGTGGCCTAAACCTGAAATATGCAATATATGGAACATGCTGTAGGTGTGTACACTATCCAATAGATTTTCAGATGATTTAGTTTAGTTGTCCATAGTTGTGAAAACTACATGAACACATTATTTGAGGTGATGGGGTGTTTATTAAACCGTTCACACCATGTTTCTGACGCAAAAAGGGTGTTTTTTTTTTTTGTTTTTTTTTTTTAAGCATATGGGTGTTTGTGCCTATTGACACACCTTTTTCCACCAGCATGCCACTTGTGAGGCCATGGCTAGTACACCAAGACTATAACTTGCACTAAATTCACCTAGCATTCAATTCTGGCGCACTTGACCTCCTGCAATGCACCAACATTAAGAGGTCAGAGTATTTTAATCATTTTGTCGCCAGTATTTAAGAAATCTACCAGATTGTACATTCACTATTGGATATTTTGTATGATCACACCTGTAGCCCATGGGGGCCCAAACGTTCCCTCTGTTATGTCATTGTGCATCTTTAGAGCTATGATCAATGGGTTCATGGGATTGGTGTAGACTTGTATAAATGATTGTCTTCACTGCCAAGTGTTGGTAACTTGTGCTTAATTGAAGTAATTTTATTATTTAGTATGGCGAGGGCTGAGTGCTGGAGCGTATTACATCTACTGTAGCTTTTGAGGCCAATTTCAGGCGAGTAATGTATACGTTATTTGAAGCTATTGAAGTCAATTCTGACTTTGTATTTTCCCTTTTGTATTGTGTAATGGCACATAGTGGAAATGAAATAGCTTTTATCGAAATGCTTCTTATCCATTCCTATGGGGGATATTCTCCCCATAGTGTCAGAGGTCGGCAGAGAACTGCTTTGCCATGCATTACTATGCCTCCTGGCAGTAGACGGTTTAATAAACATTCATCACGGAGATACTAGGCGTGCAGTCTTCTAAATAAATGCCTCGCAGATAAAGTGTAGCTCCAAACTCTTTAAGGTACAGAACTATTAAAGCCACCCAGCAGCTTCTGATGTTTTATTGTTTTAACATTACAGTAGTGTAATTATTTGTAGGGCCCGGGGTTATAGTGGTTTGGCCCATGTCAAGTGACTTTCAATTCTTCCCTCAAACAACATGACAGGGTCATCAGATTTTCCTGACCTTATTAGGCTCACAGCGTTGACAGAAAGTGGATATTGAGGCTGGAATATCCATGAAGAAATGGCCAGACGTGAGAAGGAAATATGTCTCGCTAACTAGATCGTCTTTGTTTTGTGACAGATGACATTGAAGAAGATCGGGATAAAAAATAATTATATATATATATATATATATATATATATATATATATATATATATATATATATATTATAGTGCTAGAGTCCTGGTATATCAGCTCCAGGATTCTGACATGTGTGTGGTCCAGTGCAGGTCTTAAATAGACTCAGGTGTGGGTCCTGGGCTCATTGCTGGGCCATAAAAGGCTGCAGAGCCTACACTTCAGGGCAGATCCTGGGAGCGAGAGGAAGTGCCTGGGTCTGTCACCATACTGTGTTACTTTGTTTTATTTGTTTGGTTGGTAGTAAGTTACATGTATAGTTATTTTTCTTTTTACTGTTTAGTTAGCGCTCGGACGAGCAGGGTTTTGTTTGACATTTTACCTGAAGTGAAGGGTGTATTTTATTTTGTTTATTCTGTGCCTTACATAGTTTATTTTAGCTGAAACAGATATATATATATATATATATATATATATTTATATATATATATATATATATATATATATATATATATATATATATATATATATTTATATATATATATATTTATTCATTTATACACACACCTACATACACATACCCATACTCATTTTCATCCAGCTTGGCTTCATTTGTAGTCAGAACATCTTCATAGTGGCTGTGGCCTGTGATGCGGTGGTTGCAACCTACTAAAAGTTATTTAAAGGAAGGATGACAGGTGAATTGACATTGGGGTTAAGGGCACCCAAGGTTAGTTTGATCCAATTCCACAGAACTTTAGTAGCACAAATTGCTAAAGTTACTGTTGGTACATGAGCATTGTTTCTGGGGAGCAGAAGGCACTACAGAGGCACGCTAGCAGGGCAGTGTTTTGGGCAAGATTCTGCTGGGACATCTTGAGTCCTACTCCTACCATTCATTTTGACATTGCTTTTACTATTCCGGACTACCTAAACACGGATGTAGATAAAGTACACCACTTTTTGAAAATGGTATTCTCGTATTCCCTAATGTCAGTCACTACTGTCAGCAAAATAATACTCCACATCTTGGTGCAAAAATTGGCATAGTTTGAGAACCAGGTGGTGACCTGAAATTATTAGAGATGAGCGAACACTAAAATATCCGAGGTTCGAAATCCAATTCGAACAGCCGCACACTGTTCGACTGTTCGAGTCGAAGTGATGGTCGGGCTGGATTCTGCTTGAAGTCTTCTCCCGGCGCAGGGTCCTCGCGTCTTCTTCCGGGTGGAATTCACTCTGCCTAGGCATCCGGCCTAGGCAAAGCCGACTGCGCATGCGGCGGCATGCACGCGCAGTCAGCTCAGCCTAAGCCGGATGCCTAGGCAGAGTGAATTCCACCCGGAAGAAGACGCGGGGACGCAGCGCGGAGAAGACTTCGGAAAGGTAAGAGAAGAACCAGCGTTGATTGGCAGAATGTATAGCATTCTGCCAATCAACGCTGGTTCTGCATCGAACCTTAAACGTCGAACAGCTAGTAGTGTTCGATCAAGTACGAGTATTTCGAATACCGTAGTATTCGATCGAACACCTACTCGATCGAACACTATTCGCTCATCTCTAGAAATTATCCCACATCTCACTCCATGTGAGCTTCTGTGTCGAGTGTTCAAAAAAATTCTTGTGTCCTCCTCTGGCAACATGGCTTTAATGTTATGGTTGATCATTGTGTATGTGGGTATATTCAATAAAGTCTTGGAGTTTCAGTAACTAAGCACGCTCAAATTGTCCCAATTTTATTTGCGTTTATCAAAATTATGGCCACGATTTTTGCCTTAATTTTGCCAAAAAAAAAAAAAGAATTCTTTTCAAATCCATTAAATTACATTTTTGCAAATGGACCTTTATTCTGTTGACATAATTTCTGACAATATCTGTAAAGCCTTGCGGAATGTGATGAGACTATATAGGTAAGCAAAGTAAATATATTAACCCAGCAAAAAGTTCTGAATGAGAGTTCTCTATTTATTTATTTTTGTCACTACAGCTCCTCACGGCAGAAATCTGAAGCAGACATTAGGCTTTCTGCCCTGGCTTTCACTTGAGAATCAGTCCTAGATGAATGGGAATAATCACTCAATTGTCCTTTGCTTTGGGTTCTGGGGCAAGATAGAGCAGAACGCTTGTGTTTTTTTTCAGCATCTTACTTCGAGGAAGATTCAGGTCCAAATGTAGTGCTGATTTTGAGGCTTCAAATTTGTTGCCAAGTTCCTCCTTGTGAACATACCTCTACTCTTTCTAGTTAAATTTTGCAATAGCGTTCTAGCACCTTCTTAACAGGGTATTCACATCTCAAGGATCCTATCTATACTGGTAGCTTTTGTAAGCTTTTGCTAAATGTATTGCTTTAGAAATGCAGCTTTGTTTTCCTGCTATGTGAAATCATTCCCCTATTGTTTACACAGTATTTTCATAGCACTGTACCTGTGTAATAGGACAAGTGACATCACTCACTGCTCTTACTGTTATCTACAGCTCTGCCGGCAGGACAATCAGTTCAGCTAATTGCAGTTGGCTCATAAAGTGATAACAGACTCAGATTTATGTAAACACACAGATAACACTGAGACTATTCTGTACAAGAATCTGCATATATCTGATCTGCATTTATGTTAGATTTCTAGTAATCATAAATATTGTGATACTTCATAGTGTCCTGTTCAGCAAACTGGGGGGATACAGGAAGTGAGAAGAAGAGACAGCAGGTAAAGCTACTGAAACAGGGAGATAGGAAAACCCCTTTAAATTGATTATCCCTATTTTGTTGTTTTCTAGCAGTATGTAATACTGCACATCATTGAGAACATGAAAAGCCCTTTTTTTAATGAGTTTTTTGCCTCTTTTTTTTCTTTAATTCTCTTTTTTAACATGTAAATGCATTTAATATGTAAACGTAGTTGATCCACAAGATCGGCTCTAAGGAGCCAAATCTTGACATCTTGTAGGCATACTTTTATGTTACTATTATATGTGCAAAAGACTTTTAAAGGTGGATATCCCACCCAAAAAAAAAAAAAAAAGTAAAACCTATGAATAGCATAGATACCGTCTATGACCAGCTGCAATATTAATGTATAGAATCTCCCATAAAATAGTGCAAAAAAAAAGATTTAAAAAAATAAAAGTTCTAAATCCCTCCTTTCCCTACAATACATATAAAAGTAGAAAATGACTGTGAAACACATACACATTAGGTATCCCTGTGTCTGAAAGTGCCCGGTCTACGGAATATAGGGGATCTGCAGTGCTCCTGTTCCATCCGGAAGGGATTAATAGGAGCACTGCAGATACCCTATATACAGCCAGACTGAATTCCAAGTGGGGGAAGAAAAACAGTCCTCAAGCTCAGGGAAGGGGCAGACAGACAACCAAAACACCCCCTCCCCTTCCCCAGCACCCAGCAACTATTGCACCCAAAAACTCTGACCATTTTAATTTTTGAAATTTTCCAGTAGCTGCTGCATTTCCCCCCCTCGGCTTATACTCGAGTCAATAAGTTTTCCCAGTTTTTTTGTGGTAAAATTAGGGACCTCGGCTTATATTCCGGTCGGCTTATACTCGAGTATATACGGGAAGTGTTTTATCACCGGAGGTCCTATCTCGGAGACGACACAGTGGGGGTCCTGTGCCCCTTCTTTGAATTGATCGATTGTTACACATGACTTTACATGGAGAAGATGCAAAGCCAAGGGAAAGTAGACAAAGCAACCATCTGATGGTCCGTATCATGCAGAGGTCCCAAATGGAAAAGGATTAGTGCATGGTGCCCACTGAGCCTCAGAATGTTGCTTTACTCTGCCCATGAGAGGTTGAACCCAATATCAGATGGGGTGGGAATATGTCAACATGTTCTGAGACATTAAACCATAAAAAACTTAGTTTGACCCAGCTGAGGTTAGTACACGTTGGCTTCATTGTGCATGTTACCTTCAGAGCATGTGCTGACCTCTGGTTTGTTTCTTTAACTACAATGTACAGGAAGAACCTAGGAATAAAGAATACCAACCATTTTTAAAGATGGTTCTTCGAATCTGCTGTAGGTTTCATCGTGGAAATGTTCCATAATTGTTATACACTGAAGGCTTTCCCTTTTCATATCCGTCTCTCTGTAGAACATTCTGTGTCTGGCAATAAATTAAATGAAAGAATGAGAAATCATCGGAATAAATAGCAGGTGCATAGAATGAACAAAAGGCAACTTTCACATACTCACTGAATGACAAGAGCTGGGACAAAAGTTGGGAAAGGTCAAAAGAAATTGGAGAATTCAAAATGTAAAATATTGCAAATGAAAGCAAAATGCGAGCCGAATTTTTTTTTATTCTTTTCTAGTTAATGTGTAATAAATTTAGTATAACCTTTTCAGGGGAAATTACTAAGTGAAAGCTGTAAAATAAAGCTGTGTATTCTCCATATATGTACATGTGTGGGTATATTTTCAATAAGCATTCGAGAGTACTCAGAATTTTGGAATTGAAGAGAACTTGTGAAAGGCCCAGTGACAACGCTCATCTGATAGGTGAGAATGTTGATGTTCTCTTTATCTAAATCCGTTCTGCTATTCCAAAGCTATAAGCCCTTATAGTGTTGATGCAGATTAGGGTATGCTAGCCAAGTGGGCGGTAACTTTGCGTGACAAGCAGCACAAAGAGATGATCCTGCCCCCAGAGAATCCTCATTGGTACCACTCACTTGGCTATTATACCCTAAATTGCTGAATAGCTGAATGGATTAGAATACACAAAACTCCATAATGTTCATGGTGACGGCGCCTTTCAGATGATGTACTGTATATCTTTGATCTTCCAGATGTTGTGACAGGTCCTCTTATGAACCCTCCATCCACTTTTATCAGATTTCCAGGACCGCTAACTTAAGCAGCCCAAAAGAAGTGGCTGAAGCACAAGTGCCACTGCTCCGTTACATGATGCATTATTTGGAAAAACCTCTTTTTCGGCTGAGGCGGAAACGTAGCTTTTTTGCTACAGGTTTTTGAGCCAAATCCAGGAGTGGATTAAACAGAAAGGAGGGGCCTCAGCCTTAAAGGAGTTTTCCAGGGGTTTTATTTGTCTTTTTTTATGGCTGTCCTATCCTCAGGTAAGGTAATCCCTAGAGGTAAGAGATCAGTTAAGGGCTAGTTCACACGGGGGAGCTTGGCAGTGGATTTTGACACGGAATCCGCCTCAAAACCCGCTGCCAAAAATGGCTCCCCTTGACTTCAATGGGAGCCGCTCACTTCTTTTTTCCACTAAATTGTAGCAGAAAAAAAGAAGCGACCTGCCCTATTTTGCTGCGGATTCCGTGGCTGAATCAGCCGGGGTGCGAGGCTCCGGCCCATTCATTTGGGCCAAATCCATCGCGGACTGGATTCTAGTGCACTGCACCGCATCCTGTCACGGCTATGTGTGCATGTGGAGTTCATTTAACTCCATGTGAACTAGACCTAAGAGTCTGAAATTCAAGACCCTTTGTATTCAACTTCTTGAAGTAGCCACAGAGCTTATGAACACCTTGACCATTTTACTGCCTACATTGCATGCTGTGTGATGCAACTACTCACCCGCTCCTCTCACTTGTATGGGACGAGGATGTAATGACATTGTATGGTAGCCATGAAATAAACAGCTTGGGATATAAATGGTCTAGTGGTTACAGCACTAGTAGAAGCACCGCAACCCCTTCAGACTGCTCAGATCTGAGGATACGTTGCCAATAAAGAAGTGGACATACCTTTTAAGGGATTGAAATTTCTGGGTACCCCTATACATACTGTACATGGACTTCTAACTTCTCTTCATCCTGTGTTGTATATGTGCAAAATGTGATTGGATGCTATGGTCTTCTGCTCAATATTTTTTTTTTAAATCATCCCCCCCATAAGGTTTTATATTTTCTCTCCATTACCCATGTGAGACCATATGGTTGCTAATTGTTGCTAATTCGACCGTAACATGCAAAGAAAAACTCACGTCTCATTGTTTGTCATCCATCTATTGCTTGGAACATGTCTAGTACTCATAATTTTTTTAAAATTTTATTTTATTGAAGGCATTAAAAAACTTTTGATGAGTTTACACATCTAAGTGTCTTGAATTTTGTCATTTTCTTGATTCACTTGAAATTCATTACAAAAGCAAATCTCGTATCCACTTTTAACCATGTAAGAAACGTGTTCGAGCCCCGTTTAGCAACCTCATCATTCAGTCTCGGAAGTAGCAGAAGGAACAGGCCTGAATATGAAAATGTCAGCTTAATGCTGAAATATTTCACAAGATGTTTTTCAGCAAATTGATATTTTAGCCACTGGTGTCACAAAGTGCCGTGGAATCACTCGGATATGTTTTACTGAAGGATTACCGCGCATTATCGGTAAACGTTACAATCAATAATCCAAGGATGTCTGCAAATGGAGCCGAAATATATTGCTTTGTTTGTTATTTAACCGTGTGAAGTTTATGTAACGTTGGAGAATTTATGTAGCTTTTATGGCAATCCAGACTCTCGGCTTATTTACGACCACCGTATGCTGTGTGTAACATTGCTTGTATTAGGCGGGCTTCCTCTGACTACCGTCTCCATCAGAATGTGAAGAATATACCGTCTTATAGACTATAATATATACTGTGATGATTTTGACCTTTTGTAAAATTATAATAATTTCTGACATAATTCACTATGCTTTTTTCCCTTGTTTTTAAAATTGGTACTAGCCGGATCCTGGACGCATACAGGTAAGAAGAAAACAATACCAGTAATCCCTGTACTCATCCTTTAGGAGAATTTGCCTAAAAAAAGAAAAACATGCGATAAATGACCTTCTTTGTCCTTCCTGTGCAGTGATCTATTGTCTTTTTGCATCTTTCGTTGGGTTACATAGAAAATGGGGGTGGAAGGTTCTATCAAGTGGGTCAGTGACTCGAGCTTCTCTGATGCCGCTGTTTCCAGATTGTAGTAGCATGATGGCCTTTGGATACATTTTGCTACACTCTTGTATCGTACTACTTAGATTCCATAAATTTCATCCGAATTTTCCAGATCTCTGCCCAAAATGTTACAGTATCTTTTTTCTTTTCATATTGTCATATTCTGGGAGCAAAGTCATAAATTCCTCAATGATGTCTTTTGAGTCCCGGCACCAAATGATCCCACAGTCTGTCTTCTGTTTGTCGACCCATAATAATTTTTTGTACTGAATGACTGTTCCATCTGCTTTGAGACTCTGTATTATATCAGGAAGACAGTGGCTAAATTGTGGATGGCCCCCCACTCCTCCAACCGTCCTTAGGATACATTTCATTAACCTTTTTTTACCCCTTAAAAAACCAATAAAGTTGATGTAATGGACAGATGATAAATGCCCTCCTGATGCATCTCATTAGATATTCCGTAAAGAGAAATTTATACAAGCCTCTGCAGCCATAGTATCCCCCTCCCCCACACTATGTTCAAGTGACTTCCTATAGACCTGCACAATACTTAAGTGGACTGTCACCGTATATCAACCCAGCCCCGCAGTTATTTAGGTTAGGGTCTCCTGACTCACAGTATGTTTGCCTTGTGAATCTGAGTCTCTGTTGCCAAAGTACCAAATCTTTTGTTTACTTGGCTAACATACAGTTCATATGGGGAGCGGTATAGTGGGTTCTGGCACCGAGAGTGACACGGGGAGCCGCGTCACTCTTGGATCAAAACCCGCCTGCCATGACTGTCGCGGTCGCATGCCACTCACGGAAAAAAGCAGACCACCATGGTGAGGGAGCGGACTATGACGTGGATTACGCACAATAATCCGCCTCCTCTGTGCCTGTGTGAACGGGCCCGTATTGTTGATTTGATAGAAAAAAATCAAGGTTCATTCAATTACTTTCAAAGTCGCAGAGAAACTCTTCAGGGACATAATGTTGATGGCCAAGCCACATTATAGAGCTTTGTTGTTTGATGGAGAGGGAATCTGTGTTCGCTGTTCCCTTTGTGATACTTGGGCTCACACCGTCACCAGTTAGACTTTGATGGCCCATCCTAAGGTGATTAAATGTGAGCCCATGAGAACCCTTTTCAAGCTGAGGCCCTACGTTGCGTAAAAGCTGTGGTGTTAGAGCCAAAGCCAAGAGTGGATTGAAGGCAATGGAAATTGCTAGCAATTGTACTTTTATTTTCCTTTTTGTAAGTGTGCATAGTCTCATAAAACGTCTTATCCGGATTTCAAAGTCCCGAATGGCAAATCTGTCTAGATATGCAGTGCTGTAGGAATGGACGAGAGATCATTATGGCTACATTGACAGAACAGGACATGGTATAGACTTGTATTATCAGGATTCCCCCCCCCCCTTTTTGGGGCAGGCGGTTGCTATTGAGTGGTTCACTGTGCAGTGTAACAGTGTAAGTCTACCTCTGGTATAAGCTATTCTGTGAAAACTAGGTTTAGTTTCAGCATCTAATGTTCGGCTCTCTACAGTCAGGTGTATGGTCCCAGACTGGAACCCAGTTAGAATATTAGGTGCTGAAACTAAGCGCACCGATTACTCGGGAATGGTGTTTTTTCTGAATTTGTGCTTTCTTAAGATACATTTGTTCCCAAAAAATTATCCTGCCGCAGTAGATTAGGTTAACTAAATATTACACTGATGTTATTAATGCTAGGGCAGTGCCAGTGTGAACCTATCTATTATTCTGGTCTATCAGAGGACCAGAATGAAAGAAAGACAGACTGATATGATAGCGGTCACATAAGGAGACTGACTCCATTGTATATAATGGGATCTGCCGAGTGTAGGTTCTTTTAAACAGAAACCGCCTGACGAAATAGTCAGACTTTCTTTGCTTTTTCGGCTGGTGATTTTTGACGTACACAGCAACGGAGTCTCCAAACCCAGACTCCAGCGCACATATGAATGTAACCTTAGTCAGTTACTTTCAGCAGCGGCCTTAGGGTCAGTTCACACGTGAAAACCGCCTAGCTTATTTGTGCGAAGTAAAAAACCTCGGGGAGTTTTTTTGACGCTGTTTTTTGCATTCCACGCGGTTTTTGACGAGGTTTTTGACGCGGTTTTCGCTAGCGGTTTTCGCTAGGTTTTTTTTTTTTCCTATATGTGCTATAGAAACTGCAGGCGAAAACCGCGCGGTGTTGTCTCTTTAGTCAACAGCTCCTGGCAAGTTGCAGAAAGTATCAGATATTTTCTAGGACTGTTAACAAGTATGATGTAAAACGCGGCCACCAGAATTCTGACACATTTTCAATATTAAATCTGCCCAATAAGTTGTCAAATTTCTGTTGCGATTCTTTTCTTTATAGCTGTATTGTACTCGCTAACAATACGGGAACCAATGATGAAAAATAATATGCCATGAGATGATAAAGAGCCATGTATTATTCTTATCACTACAACTACATGAGAGTTCCATATAATGGCGCTCAGCTGAATATAATCATATGAAGATTAATAATATATACTGCACTAACTGGAAGAGCGCCTCCATCTGGTTTCTTGGGCTGACGGCCATCTTCCCTATACATTTTCACTCTCTGACCCTGTATGTGTTGGCAGTGAGGACAGTGGAATAAGCCAGCTCTGATGGCCGCTGAGAACAAAAGGAATGGGCATGTTGACTTCCACATGGCCGACCCTTTCTTCACTTCTTGTTTTGTGGGGTTTTTTTTAAACGGATGAGTGGGATGAATTGAAATTCATCAATTTTTTTTAACAGTCCATTAAAACTGATGTAAAACAGTTGTCACATGGCTGTCAAACATGGACAAATAGATGCAAGTGTGATTATGACCTTATACTGCTCAGGGGAACGGGGGGTATATTTGTTTCTGGGGGTGTGGGTGGATGGACTGTCTCCTGCAGTGCCCGCATCTTCCACCTGACAGGCTCCTTGTCCTTTGCAGGTCTTCATAGTAGTATATGAATTAGCTTTTGATATACTTTTCTATATGTATACTTTATCTCCTCTCATCCGTTCCATAGAAGTTGGATATATTACAAATTACATGTCTCACTTTTTTGTGTTTTGTCCTTTTATTAGTGTTTTGGGGCTTTTGTATTGATTTAGTCCACAAACTTAATAGTAACCATGTAAGTTTTATGGCTTTTGCTGTAGACGCTGACCTTGGTGTGACAACCCACAAGCCAGCAGTTATCTCGCACAATGTACTGTATAATGTCATATATATTGTTTTTGTAATAAGTTGCTGGCAGATTAACATTTAGATCCCCCTCCCCCATTGTAAATCACAAGAAGCCTAACTAGAAATGGTGTAGATGAATTATTGTATGGGTACACGGTATATATAGCTTTCATTAGTCCTATACAGATGTTGGTGACTTTCCCGTTTTAACACAATATGTACTTTGTTCTCTTTCAGAAAGAACTGAGCCTACCAAGACGGGGAAGCTTGTGAGTAAATGAGTTGTGTTTGTCGTAATGTCTCTAGTGAAGACTGACATTGAATTCATATTGATGTTTTATTCATAGAGCCGATGTTGGCGGCTGAGTTACAAAACACACACTGTATGCAAAGTTCAATATTGCAGCGCCTGTAGATTAGTATTTGCCTTACATGTTTTATGGGGACAAAAATCAACATATAGCAGAGATATGATAAGCAGGGAAGCCTGCGCCGCTCTGTTTGGATTGTAATTTGTGCTTTTATTGATTGACTTCTGTCCTCCGATTCTCCTTGACAATTAGATGAAGGGACACAAATATATATTTCACATTTAGACTTGTAGGTCATGTGATAAAGCAGAGCACAACCTTTACATGTAGAACCTGACTATGTTATCTTATTATAATGAGGGTATATATTATATATGTTGGCACTTTAGAGGGGTTGTCCCAGGGAGAGGGGTTAAAAACTAAAACCTAGGCAAGACCCACCTCACCATTCTACCACCACTGGAGTGCCAATGCTACCAGAGTTCCCATTGGTCCCTTCTTCCTGTCCTCTCATGATGCACAGGAAATGCTGCTTAGCTAAAGTGGCAGCTGAGCAGGCATTTCCTGTGTGTCAAGGCAGGAACAGGAAGTGGAACAATGTGTACTTGTGAGCTTAGAGATGGGAATGATGGGATAGCTGTGAGGTTAAAGGGGCATTCTGGTGAAAACAAGTTAACCTATCCAAAGAATAGAGGATAACTTGCTGAGGGTTGAGTGTCCCATCGCTGTTCTTGAGAACTGCCGTGTTTTGCCACCCCACTTATGACCAATAAGCATTCGACTTTATCCAGTGGTCTCCATCCATATGAATGGAACAGTGCGCCTTGTACGACTAAGTCTTAACTGGGGTGCCCCACACCCTGGTTCTCGAGAATGGTGGGAGTCCCAGTGGTGGGATATCGATTGATCAACAAGTTATCCCCAATGCAATGGATAAGGGGTAAATTGTTGTAAATGGAATACCCCTTTTAGCTACAGATTTCTTTTTTGTTTTATCATTTTTACCCATTCTACTTTTTGGGTACATTTTGGGTTTAGGGGGCATGCATCTGGGATTCACTGCTTTTATATTATATAGTTTGTGAATTTGGCACACATACTGGAAGTTTTGGTTTTTTATTTCTTCGTTTTTTTTTAAATGTGTTACTTTGTATATACAGGACAATGGATATTTATATTTTTGGGAACTTTTTGAAATTATCTTCAATTTACAAGGACAAAAAAATAAACAGCTAGAAACAATGGGAATATCAATTTATGAGGAATTCCAGACAAAATCTTTTGTGGAGTTATCAGTCTTGTTAGCATTAGATTTTTCCTGGAGTTGAGAGGAGCATAGACTATTGGAATTCAGCACGTACGGGTCCATACAATATACACACGCACACACAACCTGTAGGTCTGAGTGTCTGTGGTGGCAACTTATTTCCTGGGTGAAAGAAAGGGTCGGACATGTAAAATTCTTTTCCCCCAACAATATCTATCTATAAGAGTTGGTGCACCCCCATACAGATTAGAAGAACTCCTGACTAAAGATGAGCGAGTAGTGTTCGATCGAGTAGGTGTTCGATCGAATACTACGGTATTCGAAATACTCGTACTCGATCGAATACTACTAGCTGTTCGAAGTTTAAGGTTCGATGCAGAACCAGCGTTGATTGGCAGAATGCTATACATTCTGCCAATCAACGCTGGTTCTTCTCTTACCTTTAGAAGTCTTCTCCATGCAGCGTCCCTGCAGCGTCTTCCGGCTGGAATTCACTCTGCCTAGGCATCCGGCCTAGGCAGAGCCGACTGCACATGCGCGGGCATGCCCTTGCATGCGCAGTCGGCTCTGCTCAGGCGTCGGACTGGAAGAAGACGCAGGGACACTGCGCTGGGAGAAGACTTCAAGGAGAATCCAGCCCGACCGTCACTCGTGGACTTGGTAAGTATAATTTTATCGAATGTTGCGTACCCCTGAAACGAGCATTTCCCCCCATAGACTATAATCCGAACAGTCAAACAGTGTGCGGCTGTTCGAATCGGATTTCGAACCTCGGACATTTTAGTGTTCGCTCATCTCTACTCCTGACTTCACCAAAATCAGTGGATTTGGCTGATGCTAATCCAATGTGTACAGGCCTGCAGCAAGGATACCAGAGGGATTGGTGTTAGTTCCATTGTCTGCTTTGGAAAAACCCTACCTAAAACTTCCTAAATGCCACCTACACATCCCACCCTCAGTATAGATCTACAGTATTAGGTAAAAGCACAACAGCGATGGTGGGGTCCCTCCTAAATCTGCTGTAGGCCGCAGCTCTGTTTTGCCTGTAGAATTTTTATTGCAGTATTTTCAATAAAGGTGCAGATTGTGCGCCTGATAGAAGTATAAATCTCTGACACCGTGTCATTCTTTTTTTTATTATGCTGATATAATAGCTGATGTGAGATACATAATCGAAGCATATGTAATAAGCCATTTACACACGCCGGATCTTGGTTGCTTTGCACTGGTAATGGCTAAATGTGTTTTTGGTCATTTTATTGTCCCTGATTTTATATAATATGGAGAAATACAACTGCTGTCATTTTAAAGTCACATTGTGGAGATCATTTTATGACAGGCGTCTGGTGGTATGAGTAGGTGCCGTACTGTCATTGCAAGAGATACGAGCGGCGTCTGAAATTATACCGATGACAAATAGTAGCCTCAATAATATTTGTTCATGACTATGATAAGCCAAAAGATTGATAACATAATTTTTCTTTTCATAGCTGACAAAAGATGATTTATTCCCGGTCTACAGCCATTGTTTCATTTCTAAATAGTTATGACATAAAGAATTCATAAAGCGCTAGTTTTACGGCAATATGTTGGAATAATTACCGGGGTATCGCATGACGTCCAGGGAGGAGAGGAAATAGGAGAGAATGTATGAAATTCAGCATGTGTTTGCCTCATTGTCTATGTGACAATTACTGATGTTTTAGTCGCTTATACTTTATAGTCATTCCATCTTACTGTAATACAAGTCGCCTTCCTTGTGCTGAATTTTGAGTGAGGTTATGTAGGTGCCCAGACACAGCAGCCGATCTGCAGTGAGGAGGGAGAACACCGCACCCCGGACCAGTGATGGAGATGGTATAGGATTAGCCTCCATTGGGATGTTCATGGCTATAAACCTATATGTGTTTCAATTGTTGAGATACTTGCTAATTGCTATTTTAATTTTATTTTTTTATTTTATTCAATTTATTCATTAACCTTGAATTTCAGAAGAGTGCCCTCCTTGATCTCATATAAAACGTGTTCTCATTTATTACATTTTAATTGTTTTTTTCGTATAGAATTAGCTGCTAATTGTTAATGAATAATGTCAGTCAACAAACCTTCAGGGGTTAAGATGTTTAATATCAAGGTTCTGGCATATTAAGTATTTTACTCTGAGTACAGCGGATATGTTCATGTTCGACATTTGTAACAATTTAATTATGTGTGTGTGGATAGATGGATGGATGGATGGAATGAATGATGATAGATAGATACGATAGATATGAGATAGATAGATATGAAATAGATAGATAGATATGAGATAGATAGATATGAGATAGATAGATAGATATGAGATAGATAGATAGATAGATAGATATGAGATAGATAGATAGATAGATATGAGATAGATAGATAGATAGATAGATAGATAGATAGATAGATAGATAGATAGAGAGATAGATATGAGATAGATATGAGATAGATAGATATGAGATAGATAGATATGAGATAGATAGATATGAGATAGATAGATATGAGATAGATAGATATGAGATAGATAGATATGAGATAGATAGATATGAGATAGATAGATAGATAGATAGATAGATAGATACTCCATAAAAACAGGCAGCGCACCAAAAAGTATGTGGTATAAAAAGTGAAGTGGGATCTGACACCTGGCCCCCACACAGGTCTGCAGCAGCCTACGAGTGCTGAAAGTTGCTAGTGGATGGTGCAGTAATAGGAGCGGCGCAGCAAGCCCCTTCCACTGCATAGGACTGATTCTGGTGAACTATAGAGCACCACTCCTATTACTTGAATCGGATCGGCACTGCACATCCACTAGCAGCTTCAGGCATGCATAGACTGCTGCAGCTGATCTGTACGTGGGCCTGGGTGTCAGACCACCTACAGTTCACATACTAAAGCTCGATGTAGCAAAAATCCCATATAGCTCCATATAGATTTTGCTGTGTTTTCTTTGATCCTAAACCAGGAGTGGATTGAGCAGAAGGTAAAAGTATAAGAACTTCCTATATATCCCACTTGTTTTGTAGCTACTCTTGGCTTTGGCTTAAAAAAAAAAAACATAGCAAAATCTGCTACAAAAAAAAGCTGCGTTTCTGCAATCTGAGTATCAGTGATCATTGTTACTAGTAAACTGGTATGAGTGGTATGGAAGGAGCGGAAACGCCAATGGCGACAAGTATTATTACAACTGGACTTGAAAAGGCCACAAACCCAAGGTAAGGTTAGTGACTTATTTACGTGATAAATCTGGTGTCGCCACTATAATAAATCTCCCTAGTCGTGCAGTAGACAACCACTGAAATGTTCGGAAACATCTTGATGTAACGTAAATCTTTGTATGAAGTTCGCACGTGATGCATTTTGTGAAGTTTCCTAAGACAATCCATTTCTGGACAAATCGTAAGGTATTAGTTGATGTTTGGAGAGCAAAACCTAAATGGGTAATAAAACCGGTTCTCACATGGCTTTACAATGAAATAACAAATGTATTTTAGTGTCACAGTATGAGCTAAAGACAGCAGGTGTCCTGGACTGTATCCTATAAAACCAGCAAAATTGCACAAAAGGACAACCAGCAAGTGTGAACAGCGCGTTACTTTTTATGGTTTTATACAATCCGTGACCTTTTAAAATTGGGTTCACAATACAAATATTGAGTGACAATATCCTCATAAAGCAAACAGTAGAGAAGTAATGATGTATAAAGAGGTAACTGTCCTGTAATAGTGGGGAAATACAATGGTATACATGTATACGAAGAAGGAAATGTTACACTTTATGAAGAATCTATCACACCCGACATTACAATTGTCATTATTCACTCACTTTAACATAACAACAAAACGAGGGATGCAATTACTATTCTCGTATAAAAAGGAAAGAGCGATGTAAAGGGCAAAGGCATCAAAGTCGCTGAATTACCCGGCAAATTCTGCACTTCTTACTAAACCTATACAGTGACAAATACAGCAAGACGAGACGGATATGGCTCAGGATTATTACGCCTTGTACACCAGAAAACTGGATGCACAAAAAATGTGACTTTTTAACTCTATACTGACTTCACAGCTTCCCTGGAAAGGGGGCAGGGTCATAAGCCCCGGCCAAATTTATCATCTGCCCCAGAAATCGTAATTGATGTAGGAAATCTACCAGCAACTTGCTGTAGTGCGTTAGGCTACAAAATACATGAAAAGTAGACAGACTCTCACTGGATGAAGGTTGGTTAAAAGTGTTGTTAGGCCCTATTCACATCTGCGTTCGGGATTCCCTGAATGGATACCTATACACATTAAAAAGTAGTTACCGTCAGGAAACTCGTGGATCCCATAGACTATAATGGGGTCCGTGTGGTTTCTACTCAGTTTCAGCAGAAAACATGCGGAGAGAAAAGTGTTGCTTGTTGGACTTTTCTCTATGCAGGTTTTGTGTGGAAACCACAGGGACCCCATTATAGTCTATAGGTCTGCGGGTTTCCTTAGGTAACCGCTTTTTAATGCGTATAGATTTCGGTTCAGGGGAGGGGGTCCCCAAGCGGATTCTCCAAACAGAAACCTGAACGAATAGGGCCTCAATCTCCATTATTTGCCATTGGTATGATGCTCCTTTACTGCCACTGGTATGATGGACTAGTCTTTGTTGGATACTTCCCACTTTATAAGATACATCATCATATATGAGCCAATAACTCAGGGGCTATGAACATTTGCATTAGTATCACCAGTCTTTATAAGTGCGCCCCTTGTGTTCATAAAGTCCTCCGTGCACAGTATAGTAACATTAACTGAGCCCTCCAATTGCAGCCAGACTGTGGGACTCTCTTAGGTGTCTCTTAGTTCTGCTACTATGATCACATTACAACTCTTTCGTTCTTTAGCCATCCCATTATGCGAGTTCTGCACTCTTGTAAATGAGAGCGGCGTATGACAGGAGGAGAAATGCTGAGCTCTGTGATATGTAGCTTTTATGATTTGGAGCAGGATTTCTGAGGTCTCAACCATAAATCCTGACCGGACTCCTAGGAGAGAATGTGAGAGTCCTGATTACTCCGCCCATATGGGATAATTGACAGCCTTCTACATAGACGCACTGATACAGAGAGATTTGTCAATCACTGTGTATGGGAGGGGTCCGCAGGACTCTCACTGCCTCTCATAGGAGTCCTGCTAGGATTTTGTCCATATGTTTATGCAGGAATATTACAGTGCCTGTAGATATTACATCTGCTGACTATATATTTAGTAGTAAAGATGGATCTTCATTGTGAAGTTCACATTTCTTTTTACAATTTCTACATTCCAAGGCTCTTGCTTAGAAGAAGAGTCCCCATACAATGTCTTCATGGTGCAGTGTATTTCAGGAAGAAGAATGATAAGGTTATGGTTTGGTCTGATGGGATTATTATAAGATTAATATAGGGCCAGTAATGTGAGGACTGAGGACAAGTGATGCGTTGTGTCTTTTTTCATTTTGCCTTTTTTTCCTATTTTACTGCTCGTTCAGCCGAGATTAAACCATTAACTGTGAATAGTTAGGGCGAGCCCGCCTTTATTTCACCTGTCAGATATATTGATCTCGTATATTCAATTACATTGCCTTGACTGCTCATGAGTGAGAACATGCTGCATCTTATGACCCTCAAACAAGTCTGGCCTATGTTGTGTGGCATATCCTTCAATATATTGCATGCAGACAGGCTACGCCGTAAATCTCTAATGGGTGCTGGTCTCGCCTCTCTTCTCAGGGCAGTGATGTTTAGGCATCTCTAATGGGTGCTGGTCTCGCCTCTCTTCTCAGGGCAGTGATGTTTAGGCATCTTCCAGCTCTCCCCATTAAATGTCTATGGAAATAAGTTCTTACATACTGCTTTTTTGCCGTAATGAGTAGCACATTTTAGAATGCACTTCAGCTGTAAGCCCTCGTTCACATCTGCTTTTGTATGCCATCCGAGGAAAGTCCGCATGGAGACCCCCTGACCGTAATACAAACACAATTGCAAGCACTGTGCTGTAAAAGCACATGGACCCCATAGATTATAATGGGGTCCGTGTGCTTGCCGCGCACTGCCCACACGTATCATTCGGACAGGAAAGTAGATGGTGAACTATTTTCCTATCCACATGATGCCTGCAGAGATCTGGTGGCAAGCACACAGACCCCATTATAGTCTATGGGGTCCGTGTGCTTTTACTGCACCAGCACTTGCACTTGCTTTTGGTATTCCGTTTGGGGGGCCTCATGCAGACTTCCCCAGACGGAATGCAAACGCTGATGTGAACGAGGAGTAAGACAATGGCTTAAAGGGATTTTATCATTAGAATCCCATTTTTTCTTCCTAACACATAGGAATAGCCTTAAGAAAGGCCACAAGAAAATGGCCGCACACATGCGCAGTCGACTCTCTCTGATGGCAGAGCCAACTGTGCATGCGTGAATTTTAAATTGAGAAGAAGAGAGCGCGGAGAAGCGTGCCAGAAGAAGACAGAGACCGTTGCTGGAGAGTTTTCTCGCAGCATGACACCCCCAGTGTTGTTTGATCGCAGAAACCGCCCCCAGTGCTGCGAGAGAACTCATTTGCATACTAAAGAAAACCAGGATTTCTATGGAACAGCGGCGCGGAGGAGACATCTAAAGGTAGGAGAAGAATAGCCTTTCTTAAGGCTATTTCTACATGTTAGGGAGAAAAAATGGGATTCTAATGATAGAATCCCTTTAAAAAAAATAAAAATGTCCAGTTTAATGGCCTTTAGCTTACAGATGAAATGTATTGTAATGTATGCCAAGCCATTACTGCAATTATGAATTTAAAGCGCAGTGTGAACACAACCTAACAGGGGTAGCTGAGTAAAGGCTGCTCAGTTGTTTCTATAACTCTATTAGATTTGTACATGGACATGTGTGGCCACCTTTCTGATTAGTACCAGATATATATCATGAAGCCATAAATCTCTATGGTGGGAAAACCCTTAGAAAAATGGAATTGACGTAGGCTTCTGCATCAGATTTTTTTTTATATTTTTTTTTTTCATTTTTGAACCTTCAGCTTTCCTCCACTGCTTTCACTTGCTGATCAGCCTCTGGTGAATGGTGCGCCACGCAGTGGGTTCTGCCGCTGATCAGCAACGGAATCTGACGATCATTTTTTCAATGTTTTGCTTTAATCAGGGCCAAACCCCTATGTGTGAACATACTCTAAAGCTTATGGGTCTCAATACAAACTGAACATATTCTCTACAGTATTAAATGCCATGTATTAGTGGTGTCTGTTTATAAGGTAGGGCACAATCTGGAATCCCCATAGGCTTCTGTACCAGGTGAAGTGCAGAGATTATCCGAAGTGGTGAATACGTTCCGTTCAGTGGATTTTATCCTAATGTATGCATAGGGTGAATTTTTTTGAGAACATCTTTCATATATCCATATCTGAATGAACAGTTTGCACAGTCTGTCACCAGTCCAGCATATCAGTCCAGCCTCACAGATAGATAGGATCAGGGTCACCTGAATCAAATGGAGTTTTTCCCTTGTGAATCTGTGCCCCTGTTACTGAGTTATTGCTGTATTTGACAATATGCTAATTAGCTCTCTGGAGCAATGAGGGCGTTGCTCGAGAGGTAATCGTCAATGCCGTCATTGCAATGGAGGCATCAATTCACACGATTCTGCTGTATTCAAAACACATTGTGTAAAAACCGTAGTAATAGTATGAAGATATGTAATGAAAAATAATAGACCTAATCCCTATCCCTGTAACCAGCGAGTGGCAGTCTTGGCCATTCTATGAGGTATTCAAAGGTAGAGCCAAGTAATTGGAGGATGTGGGAATCTCATTGCAGGGCTCATTGACACCTTCCAGATTGAACAAGGTTGTGAGATACTCAATCTGCACAAAAGGACAATCTGAGGTCACTTTCTATTTTAGATCTCATCTGCTGACAAACTCAATATGTAATAAGGTCCTAGTTCACATTCGGGGTTCATAGTGAATAGGCAGATTTGCCTTATATGGACCCCAATCATTATAACTCATGTTTTGTTAAATTCGGGACTCCTCTTTATCCTGGACTTGACTTCGCGAAGCATATCATAGGAAAGAATCCCAAGGGACAGGTACATTTTGGGCTAGTGCACACTTGGGTATACTCGTAGTAGGTTAGTTGTTCTAAATTGAGAGCAACTAATCCGCTATGGCTGCAGGTAGGTATGTCATACCGCCATCCACATCACTGTAAAGAGGACCCATCATCTCTCCTGAAATAGCAGTTATGGCTACATATGCAGCTAATGTTACTAAAATGACAACTAGGCAGTACTGATCCCCTTAACAAAGGGATTTGTCACTAGATAGTCCGGCAATGCCAACGCTGGTTGGACATTGTCGCCCTATGTAGGGATTAGACTCCCAACTGGTAACACCGAAGATGTTCCTAAATGTCCAGGAGGCTTAGCGGAGGATTTGCACAATATGGAGTTCTAAGGAACACTCTTCATGTCAATGCTATAGTCACATTAAAGCGGTGATCCTGTATGGCAGAGGTTAACAAATCCCCAGAGAATTTATGGGGTAAGTCGTTTCTATAACCTGGGTGATATCTGCCATAACAAGTTTTTAGCTATTGGAGCTTGGCTTGTATCCCCATTGTTTTTGTTGGATCTATGTTGTATTTGTCTTTATTGCCTTTACAATGTGTTGAAGAAGTTGTCATTGTCTTGTGTATAGGGTATCAATATGATAATTTGATTTGGGGCCAAAACCCTTTAATATATTGAATATGGGCATTGTAACGCCTATATGTGTACTGTAGGTGGATGCTGGTCTCTGAGATCTCCATTCATGTAAGTCATTGTTACCAACTGGTGCCCCACCGGCTGCATTGAACCCTGACATGTTCCTCCTGGGGAGAAATCTTCATATGGTGCTACTGTTTTACCTAGGATAAAAGTCAGGCTTAAAACATCAAGAATCTCTGTTTTCGCCTCTTTTATGGGATAGTGTAGTGTCTTTTCCTATAGCCAAAAGTTGTATTGTATGTATGTGTATGTATATATTTCTGTGTCTTTGTATGGGCTTGTGTGTGTCATGATGGCGGCCTCATCTGTGGGTCACATAGCATTTCAGATGGAGGACCACAAGTCATTTATGATAAGTTGCACTTGCCTAATTTATTTTTGTTCCGTGATATTGGTGTTGTCCACTTTAATAAAATTGATGACTTTCCCTTAAGATAAGACGCCCATTTTTGATTGGGGGGAGGGTACAATTTGTCTTTTGGGACCCCCAAAAATCAGCTGTTTTTACAGGACTGTGGCCCCTGGTTTACATGCCAGGAGATACAGAATTCACTTGCCATTTTTTCTATACTGGCGGTTATAAGCATTGCAGTCATGTCCTATGACCTTGAATGGGACACCACTATGTAAGTTTAGCCCTATATGGACTTGTTTGTTCTTTGTATTCTTGTAGTGTTCCAGATTGAATATATTTCAGTGTACGTTGGTCTCTGAGGGATATGATTGACATCAGTCTTTGGACTTGTATAATGTGTTGTGTGTTTTCTATCAATACAAACTATCTTTCGTCCTAAACATTGCCACATCTATCTATAGGTTGTTTGAAGCTCACCACCCCTAGCCAATTCATGGGGTTCCTGTGCATAGAACCTCCCCAATCAATTAGATATTGATGACCTGTCCTGTGGCTGGGCCATCAGTATGTAACTCAGGGACAACTCTTTTTGTGGCACCACACGGTTATGTTCCTTTGTTCACAACATGTGTAATACAATAGCAGCTGTGCTTTGTAGTGTTCTACATCTTTGTTATTTGTAGAAATGACAAGTGTGTGTGTGTGTGTATCTAAAATATATGCTGTATGTGAAGGATGTTTTTTCTTGAGAAGTTATATTGCTACTTACCATTTATTATGACTACTTTCCATGTGATTTGTCTACGGACATCTGGTGACGTCTTGGATTGGCCATTGTAAATGAGGGCACCCAATCCTTCTTTTCTTCAACATTTTGAAAACCATCATACACATAGGATAGACGTCTGGTTTAGCGCTAATTTGTATGAAAGGCCACTATATGGAGCTGTATAAAAAGTCCATCTTTTTTCACTTAGAACCTACAATAATTGTCTCCATGGCCATTATACAATTCTATGGATGATGGTCCATACCTTGTACTTAGTGCCCAGTTTGTGGTTAGACCCAGTACGCCATTCCAAATGCCTTTCTTGCATTATCCATTCTCATCTATGGCACTAAAGGTAAGTCATGCATAGTACCATGATGTACATGAGCCATAGGTGTCCATATGATAAATTTAGGATATCTACAGCCTTGTGTGAATGTAATTTTGTATTAGTAGGAAATCTGCGTAATGTTTTGGGGCCAATATTCAGTTTTGCTCTCTGTAGCCCATTATCTAAATACCCTGGTTAAGCAGGCCAACTTTCTCATGCTTGGTATGACTCTCTCTTCCTTACCTCTAACTTTTTTTTTCCCCCTTCCTGAGTTTTTGTACCTTTTTTGTGCAGATTTTGCTGTCCCCCCGCCCCCCACAACCAAGCCAGGAGTGGATGAAAAGAAATCGGATATCCAAAGGAAGTTCTTATACTTCTCCTTCCTGCTGAATCCAATCCTAGCAAATCATAACAAAATCTGCACCAAAAAAGCAGCAAAAATTTAATGGGGAAAATTATGAATACTGGTGTTCTGTACTCCAGTCTTAATGAAGTCTGCGGCTGGTGTGATTTCATAAGCAGCTCCGGCCTCTTAATAATTCAGGCCTGCTCCTATGTGCCAGAATTGAAGTCTCCATCATTAAGGAATTGTCATAGATTGTAGGTATAACTGAAGCCAACTTTTTAGCTCCAGTTTTAGTAAATTTGCCAAGATATTCTTCCTCCGTCCACTTTGTAAAAAGTGGCGAGTGTGGGCAGAAGGAACGATGTGGGGCATCTTTGACACTAGAAAGGGCTTTGTACCCAAATGCACCATATTTACACCTGTCTTTGTCAGAATAGGTGTAGATGAGTTAGTTTACTATCCCCAATGTGTCTCTCGCCTAAATATTATTTTGTATAAAAACTTAGACTTCCGTTTTTTTTCATTCCAGTATATCAGAGAATGATTGTTTGGGAGTCCAAGGAAATGCATCTAAATTGGTGCCAGTTTAGCACCGTGTTGGCTCTGAAGCATCATGGCCTCCGCATGGAGTTTCTATGTTCTGACTCTGTTGGTGTGAGTTACCTCGGACTCTCCGACTCCTGCTCCAACTTGGATTCCATCATAAATGGCTGACAGCGATGGTCAATCAGAAACCATAAAGGTCCTGTAGTGACTAGTGAATTCCTATTAAAGTAAATATCTACCCATCTGTATATTTAATTCATTATACAATACCAGTAATTGTAAATTATAATGAATCATTTTATTTTGAACTTTTTTTTTTCCAGTTCCACCCACTCTTACCCTTGACCCTGTGTGTAAGTATGAGGATCTCTGGGCCCCGTGGTTGGACACTCAGGGGTTAGGTCAAGGTAACCTAGTCCATAATCTATCCATGTATAATATTTCCAGTACGGACATTGTGGCCAGTGGTCGCCTCTCTTTAGCCATGCTTCTACTACTATAACGTGTATTGATAATAATATTATACCTTTTCGATCTCACTACTGATTTCTAACTGATACTTGTAAAGTTCTGTTCGAGGGATGACACTGTTCGTCTTATGTGCCCCGTAACCTGTAGTTTTGTTTGGAGGATCGCCATGTGGAGGGGTAGAGGGGTGTAAGGGAGGGGATTTCTCTGTATATGGTCTGGGTTGGTTTTTTTGTGTTTTTTAAAAACCCAATAAATATTGTTTACATTAAAATTTGCCTAGACTCCAACTCCACAGCCCTGGTGCTCAGATAAAATGGGTTTTGCTGAGACTGACCATAGAGGGTGCTGGGCCATGAGCACCTACTGAGGCTCCGCAACTTTCCCTGGACTTTTGTGTGACATGAGCACTTTCCAGATTTTTTCTTGTTGTAACACAACCTGATGTAATGGTTTCTTCCAGCTGCCCAGTTTGTACAACTCTGATATTTCGCTATGGCTGTAACTGGATCAGTATAGTTACACCTGTCAAGTTTTCCAGTTCTTTTCCTAAATCTCCATTGCAAATTTTTAATAAAATAGCCTCTTTCCAACCATTTCATTCTGTTGACGTCTGTAATCTACTTACAAATTGAGAATTGTAGATAAAATAGCGGCATCTTGCCGTGACTATATTTAGTAGCTTCTATTAATATAATATTCTGGGTGACTATACGGGTGTACGCTTGCATGCAAGGCGGTCGCTTGGTCTGTAGTGCTTTGCTGAACTAGCCTGGGCAGGCTCACGAAGGGTTAATGATTACGTATTCTTAGGTGAATCGCTTTTAATGTGCATTGCAGGGTTTTGTGTGTGTGTGTTGTTGTCAGTCTTTAGAGGAGACTTCATTTGACGGAGCCGGGGAAGGAAAAGCCTGGCAGCCAGCATAGACAGGAGCCACTTAATATGCGCTGCTCGGAGCCTCATTTGCAATTCTGTTAGTGTGCATTTTGCTTTGCAAGGGGAGAAAAAAAAAATCGGTGCTGCATTCATCGTGTTAACCTGAATATAGCAGCTGACATCTCTTTATTACAGCTAGAGGTGGAAGGACCCAAACTTGGAGAATCCCCCTCCCCCTGAGATTGTTAGTCCATTCCTTTATAGTGGCTCATTTTGGCTCTCTGTCAGCGCCAGGATGCTGCCAGTGGATGTGTGTCATGGTCTCAATAGATGGTGGTAAAATATAACAGTCATGAAAGCCCAGCGGGAAAGGCTGCGGATTCCAGGCTTGACCTTGGAGTAAGTATCGTCTCTCTCTTTAATATTTTGATGGTTTGTGCATGCCATTAGCTTTAGTACAACCAATAGCTGTCTACGTTGCGTTTTTACTGACAGGCTCGGAGCTCTGCAGCTTGGTGTGTGCATGCTTTATGTGTGCTGCAGTACTGTGGACGCTACCGTAAGCCCCCCTCCTCTATATACAGAGACATGGCCAGGCTGGATCCTGATAGACAACACTGTATGGGTGCCCTGGCCATTGAATGGCAGTAGAATGGGGGTTTTGTAGGCCGTGATGTCTATGTGTTATGTGTTGTGTGTATCCCTCTCTCCACCTTCTGTATCCCCTCCCCCTCAGTGTTTGTCCCAGCGCTGCCTTCAGATAAGGCCTGTGTGCCTCCTGAATGATGAACAGCTCTACAGCAGATTAAAGCATAATTGAAAGGCTCTTCATGAAAATGTATTCACCATAATCAATTTTTCATACGCCAATTCGAGCCGTAATAGACGTTTGTTTAAAGGAAATATTATTTGTTTCCCGTTCCCCGGCCTGTGAATCGGTGTCCTTGTCTGTGTTTACTCTGCTAGTCGTGCAGTGTCTATGTATTAATGTATGTCATAGTATGTGGCGTTACAATTCTGTAAGGTTTTTTTACGTGATGTTATCATGTGACCGTGTATCATTGTATAGAAATGATTATTGCACCATGATTGTATTCATTTACGTGACATATGTATATAATGTACATTGTGGTGTGTGGATGGATCTCTGTGTGTCATATATGTATGTAGGTGTATATAATATAAATATATATTTTACTCGGTCTGTATCCAAATATATAACGTATATACACACATACACATTTGCAAAACTTGTTTTTGCATTTTCACTTTCTTATGAACTGATTTGTACACTGTTTCTTGCAACTTTTAAAGGCTTAAAGGGGTTGTCTAGTTTCAGCCAATCATTGTTATTGTTTTTTGTAATGAAATTTGTACGACTTTCCAATATAGTTCCTGTATCAAATCCTCACGATGTTCTAGATCTTTGCTTGCTGTCTTTTATTGTTTACTTCCAGTGGATAAATATCAAGCCATGGTCATGTGATGTGCAGTCCATGGTCATGTGATGTGCAGTCCATGGTCATGTGATGTACAGTCCATGGTCATGTGTTGGACACACAACTGTGCACCTGTGTGTCCATCATATGACCATGGACTATATATATCACCTGACGATGGACCCTATATCACAGGACCATGGACTGTATATCACATGACCATGGACTGCTTTTATCCACTGGAGTAAGTAAAATATGTTACAGCAAGGCAAGATCTAGAAAATCATGAGAAATTGATACAGAAAGATTATTGGAAAATTGTACAACTTTTCATTATACAAATAATATTTATTTGCTGAAACTGGACCAGCCCTTTAATTCATTCCTCCAGTAGTTCAAGACGTATCCGAATTAATACAAGGCTCTGACCTCTTGTGAGGACCCTAGCTTTAGAAGCAAGTGCTCCCTGACTGCCGCAGATTTCAGCTATAACTCACACCAGTTTTTTGGTACGAGTTACAATAAATGTGTCAGACTAAGATGGCCCTTCCCGGCCTGCCTTGATCTCCAACCTGTTCTAACCACTTTTCTAAAAGGTGGCAAGCAAATTGATTGAATTAATATCACACAAAAATGTACCACTTATCGTCAGAAAGCTGGTGCACCTATTATAGTGAATCCCGCCCACCTCCATATTCTTGACACTGTAAAGGCGGGATCACATCTGCGCCCAGTGTCCGGTTTGCACAATCTGGCGGGTTTCCGTCTTCTGCCCCAAGAAACTGGGTTTGAAAACTGACTGCCGGTTTTCTGTCTCCTGTCCATTCACTTGAATGGGTTTGCAAAGTGACCACCCGTGTGCATCTTCTGTCTGTCTGTGGCGAAATGGTTTTTTTTTTAACCGGACACAAAGTCCTGCATATCCGGCTAAAAAAACCAAACTGACAAACAGAAGAAGCACGTGGACAGTCACTTTGCAAACCCATTCATGTGAATGGGTTTGAAAGCTGATCGCTAGGTTTACATCTCCTGTCCAGTTTTTCGGGGCAGAAGACAGAAACCCGCCAGATTGGCTAAAGCGGAGACCGGGCGCAGATGTGAACCCGCACTAATACACCCCATTGTTAACTGCTAGTAACCATTTTGAACTGTAGTGCTTTTTAATGGAAGGTCAAGATAAATGTCATGTTCACAACGTTCGGTGGAAACTGTCACATTGGACGTATAAAGCAGATGGAACTGAGCCGATCGCTTTTATAAAGTTTTGTGGGAAAAGAGTCTGTATTAACCATTTATTCCTCCTCACACTCTGTTTAGGAGTCCTGTGGGTGGTCTTACCAGTGATTGACAGCCATCCTTGTATAATGTGTATCCGGTGGTATCTGTCACTCACAGAGTGGAAACACTCACTGGACTCCAGAATGAACAGCATTTAAAGAGCATCTTTACAGACACCAACTCTTTGCATCCAATAGGTGCCGCTCCACTGATAATGGTGTAGAGGGAATTTTTACTCTAGCCCCTACCGTTAATGGGCAATCAATGCTGTTAGTTTCAGTAGAGTTATGCTCTCTACTGTCAGGTGGGTGGCCCCTGTCTATCTGCTCCAGCCCAGAACCTCCCACCTGACAGTAGAGAGCATAATTCTGCTGAAACTAACAGCAATGATTACCTATGAACAGTAGGGGCTAGAGTAAAAATTCCAACTGCACCAGAATCTGTAGTGAAGGATGTAATAAGTAAGAGTTTGGTGGAAATTATAAAAAGTCCTCTCTAAATGTACAACAAAAAAATAACCTATACTGAGTCTTTCCTCCACAAAACTTTACATAGATCTGTTCATCTCTTTTTATTCTATAACACACTGGTAAGATTGTATGCTCAGTGTAACAGGTTCCCTTCCACTTACATATCCCACCTTCTAAGAACCACGATAGTGATGGAAAACTTGACTGGAATCTATACCGAAAATAATCCCTTTAGTAAAAGTTGCAGGATGGTCCATGCAGAGCAGAATATGAAGGTGCAAAACTATTATTTGTATGTTTAATTGTTCACCTTGTTTTTAGTGTCTTAATACATGTACAACTCCTCACTACTCTTCCTCTAAAACTCAGAATTTATCTAATCCTTGTAGAGAGTATTAACAGGGCACCGATAGAGGCGTACGAGACATCTACTCAGAGTTCATACCAAGGCACAATTTTTCCTTCCATTGAATTCTCTAATGGCTGTGTACCGCCTTACCATGCTTTATCGCATGCTGTATGACGGGAACAAAATATTCAGCCACAACTGACTCTGGTTTTCTGTGGCCTACGCATGGCTCTGCCTCTGACCCAACAATATGATACACCCCACCACCACTATAACTGGTCATCCATTGAGTTGGCATCGCGCTAATGTCTCTGTTGCCTTCTAACCCAAACAAAGTGTAGAGACTTAGCTTTACTTTTCCTACTGATACCACATAATGTGCACCATGCCAGATAAAGCCATTACAGCCATACAAAAGGGAAATACGGGAACTATATTTTTTTCCATTTTTACCTCCCAAAAATAAAAATTGCTTGTTCTTGATATAATAAATGGCGTGCACATACCATTGCAGTCAACAGAGAGCCGAATAAATCCAACCAGCCTAAATCCAACCAGCCAAAATCCAACCCAGCCTTTTCAACAAACATCTGGGGCCTTGGCAATCATTTATTTTTTTCTGTAAGTTTTTCATAGTACCATTGGCCAAAACAGTCCAAATGTGTCAGTGTTGAATGATTTTCCTTACTGATGTGTATGGACAGTTTCAGTGTTTGATGTAGATTACTGTTGTATTAGTCTGTTTGTTTAGGCAGAGGGTACACACAGACTTTTTGTAACATCATCGATCCAATTTCAATTGGTGCCACCGATAGGAATCCTTTGAGGACTATTTATTAGCGATGGCGTGCCGCTTACTGTTCTTAAATATGTAGCGTGTGCCATATTTATCTAGGCGGTGCATGTTCTTTATAAATATCGAAGCCCATTGCCACTTGTACATACTAAAAAATTTACAATTTGCAACAATCACCTTTTAGAGAATTTTAGTAATTTTTTTTAGAGTAGTAAGATGCCACAAAGCCTGTGTGTTACCCCAGCCTTACTCTTCATTGTATTACTGAGCGAACTGTGGCTCATCGATGCGTTAGCTCTGTGGCCCTTCGCTGAACTATCGTACTAAGCTATATTTGTTGCCTAGTCTACCATGTAGAGTCTTCATCGTACATTTGATCAGAACATGTTGGTCTGTGCCATGTTATATCCTATATTTACCATTTGTTACGTGATTAGTGTCAATGCTGTGCTCACCGTCAAACCCAATTTGTATTCCTTTAAGTCTTCATTAAAAGTACCCTTCTGTTTTATGTCTACAGCTCCTATATAGACTTGTGTCTCCGTGATTATAGAGTCCAAACAAACCCCGTATAGTAAGATCCTGCTGCCATACCCTCGTAGCTCCTATATAGACTTGTGTCTCCTTGATTATAGAGTCCAAACAATCCCCGTATAGTAAGATCCTGCTGCCATACCCTCGTAGCTCCTATATAGACTTGTGTCTCCATGATTATAGAGTCCAAACAAACCCCGTGCAGTAAGATCCTGCTGCCATACCCTCTTTTATTTGCCTCTACTTTTTGCTAACATATTGTATCTTCGTTAGATGTAGGGGAAAGATTATGGGTACTACGTGACCTGACTGTACAGGTCGCGTAGTCTACGCCGCTATTAGCATGGAGACACATAAGTCTGCATAGGATCTGTAAAACTAAACAAAGGTGCGCATATATCCATTAGAGAGTCCTTAGCTAAGTTCCCCTATCGCCAGAAACCATATCATACATTATTTGCAGATTCGGTAACTGTACGGATTGTGAACCCCATCCTGCATTATAATTTACCTGGTAGAGCATCTGCTGAAACGTTCTATGTTCGGCCTCTAAAACCCCATGGTCTTCATCAGTTTCCCCTGGATCCTGGAATACTTGGGATACTAGCTAACTGATGTGACTATTAAACCCCATTCCAGGGGCAACACGGTGGCTTAGTGGTTAGCACTACAGCCTTGCAGTGCTGGAGTCCTGTGTTTGAATCCTGCCAGGAACATAATCTGCAAGGAGTTCGTATGTTCTCCCCATGTTTGCGTGGATTTCCTCCCATTCTACAAAAGACGTACTGATAGGGAAAAAACAAAACAAAAAAACATTCCTTGCATTTTGCCTTTTATTGGTAGTTCACAATGAGTCTAGGTGACTTATTTTACCCATTCAACAACGATTCTGTTAAAGGGATTGTCCAGCCGTTTCTGAATGGGTTGAAATAATAATGAAATAGTTTAGTAATTCCTCCATGCTGTTGTTACGCTACCTATTCCGCCGCTGCTGAGATGGTTACGTGACCGTTACATCCCATGAGCGGCTGCATTTTGGAACATCATCATTTTAACAGGGTTTTAAGATACCCTGCTCCCGATGCTCCGGGTTATCTGCAAGGTCAGGATTCATTATTTTAATCTAATCTAAGCAATTTGGTCTGGCAGCCATTGAACAGAGTCCACTTGTAAAATATACGTCATTGTAGTGTGACCATTTTATTTTCATTCCATTTGCTTATGACTGCTTTGCTCACTGCTAGTGACATTTTAACTTTACAGTCTCACCCCAAGAAGCTTGAGTCCAACCCCAACAAGTCCATGCAGTCCTTGTAGTCCATTGTATGCTTTCCATTTCTGGAGGTAAGGAAACTTCCATTTTGTTTCTGTATTTCACAGGTATCTTAGACTGTTTTTAGTTATACGTTGAATAGTCATTTTTCTCCCATAAAATTGGTGTACAGTTTTGGGGAATGATGGCTACAAATAATTGTATGCCATTTCATTGGCACTCAGAGGTCGGACTTGAGGTTATTTTGCCCTGTAAGGGCCCCAAGCTTTGAATGTCCTTTATAGTATTGCTATCCTGTTATGTGGCGACTGCATTCTCTATCCCATATATATTTGGTGAATTCATTGCACAATCACGGTACATTGGTCAGGGTTACGGTATGATACTATATAGCTATGATGTCAGAATCGAGAATGGAAAAAACCACATTGATGAGACAGTACATACATATTAAAAGTCCTGACATCATAGATTATGGGATTCTCTTGTAGGATTGATGCCCTAAATGTGCAATGAACAGATGTCTAACAAATATAGTGATGTCATATGTCACTTAGTGATGTCATCGTACAGAGAATAAAATATATCATTATTTGTCAAAGTGACCATTGGCATCCTTCAGACCCCAGAGCCTAGATGCCAGTGCAACCTTTGTATAATGTGATCTAAAATTATATAAAAAAAACTTTGTAATCAGTCTAGTATGTTACTTGGTACAGGCCACAAGACATATTGGAAGTTACTACCTTCCTAGGAAAAGTTTTTCTATGACTCACATCGTATGAGCATGAAGCCCATGAGCCATGTCTCCATCATGCCGGCCGTACCAGGCAGGTTGTTGCATCATGTGTGCAGATCGCTGCTATATGGCGTGTTCTCATGAAGACCTGTAAGCAGATGGCGGTGTTTTTTAGCGTGTGTGATTCACTGGGATATAATTGGATATTTAGCTCTCTGTTGTCTCACTTCAGATCATTGTTACTTGGATAAATAATGTTTTCTGTGACTCATGCTCGGTCTATAAAAGAAGCCTTCCACGTAATAGAAGCGGAGCGCTTATCTTCTGGGCTTCGTGCTATTTAATTAGAAATAAGTGACAAAGGCTTCTTCACCGGGGTTACCTGTGAGTAATGAGTGAGTAAACCCATCTACATGCGTGATGTATTCAGAAATATCACATGTGAAAGTGCTCACTTGCCAGAACCTTGGAAATGCTATAAAATATCAAATGCCATATTACTGACTATGATACCTGTTAAAGGCGCCCTCCAAGAAAAATCATAATCAATACATAATGCATAGTTTAATACTCAGTACCCTCCTTTTTAACATTTATGGTGTAATTCTTTGAATTTCTACTCCCTTCTTTATTGCTGAAAAGCTGCCGCCAGCTACTCTGAACAGTCTATGCACAGTGTGCTTTGGTTGTCTGAGACACTCCTCTTTCTTTGGACTGGTCCATCCAAGGGATACAGGGGGGGTCTCAGATCGGAAGTTTATTTGACAAGGTAAAAGGTAGCATCAGACTCGTAACTTAAAGCTCTGGGGCCAATGCAAAATCTAATATGGGGCTGCTAACTATCTACCTTTTCTGAATTGTGGTTTACTATAATAGGGACCATCGGGACCACTTCAGGGTCAAGGGTCTTGCAGTGACTGCTATTCTAATATCTATGCCCCTGGGTACCCTTTAACCATTTATGCCTAGAGTTCCATTATTAGAACTCAAAAATTTCAATGTCTGGCATAAATGGGTTAAAAAACAAAACAAAACAAAAAAAACGGACACATTTCAAGTAGCACTTGCTTTTAAAGAGGACTTTTTGCCACTTCCAACAAGTCCAGCTCTTTGCATCAATTAATAGGCACCACTCCACTGATTCTGGCACAGTTGGAATTTTTTCTGTAGCCCTCACTGTTCCTTAGCAGTCAATGGTGTTAGTTTTGGTGCCTGATGTACTACATAGTCTCTGTACTGTCAGGAGGGCGGTGTCAGGCAAGAGCAGACAAGGGGTGTGATTCTGAGTTTTAACATTGGCTGCCCTGATTGGAGCTCTGAATCACACCCCCTGCTTGACACCACCCTTCTGATAGTACAGAGCTTACATAGTACATCAGGCACCAAAACTACCTGTACTTGCTGCTCTTGAATGGTGGGGGCTAGAGAGCAAATGCCAACTGTGCTGGCATATCTCAGATATGCTAAGAACTTGAATTGTTGGAGGTGGTGAAAAGTCCTCTTTAAAGAGGACCTTACATGGGTTTGGGCACAGGTAGTTTTATATACCGCTGGAAAGCCGACAGTGCGCTGAGTTCATCACACTGTCTGCTTTCACAATCTGTGCCTCGTGTAAAGAGCTATCAGTACCGGTACCGTAGCTCTTCACTGTTAGAAGGGCGTTCCTGACAGTCTGTCAGGAACGCCCTTCTTCACAGCAGCGCCAATAGGAACGCCCCCTCCCCTCCTGATAATACTTGTCTATGGACAAGTACTGTGAGCAGAGAGTGGGGGGCGTTCCTCCCCGCTCACACTGTACAGCACTATAGGTGCTTTTGTGCAGAAGGACGTTCCTGACAGACTGTCAGGAACGCCTTTCTAACGGTGAAGAGCTACAGTACTACCCTCTTTCCCCGAAAATAAGACATCCCCCAAAAGTAAGGCATGGGGGAGGTTTTGTTAAATTTCCTAATATAAGGCACCCCCCCCCCCCCCGAAAATAAGACATCCCCAAAAACACTGCAGCCGGCAGAACACTGTGCACGATGTTCCGTGTGCACAGGTATGCCGGCTGCTGCCTCTGCTGTGATACCACTGTTCCTACTGCTGTAAGATGAGCTGGGAAAGCATCGTATGCTGCGGGGAGTCCACTCTCCCAGCTCATCCCACAGCAGCCGGAACAGTGGTATCACAGCAGAGGAGGTAGCCAGCTTTCCTGTGCACATGGAGCACAGCGTTCAGCCGGCTGCAATGCCCACTAAGTGAGGCTCTCCGGCACAACCGCCGGAAGCCTCGCTAATCTCTGCTAAGCCCCGCCAACCACTTCCACCACCATGACCAACAGCAGCACCAGCGCTGCTATGAAGATGGGGAAGGTAACTAGCATACCTCCCCCACCACCACCACCTCTTGCACCACCTACAACCGGCAGTCATGCCGGCACTCCGTTAAGGAAGCGCCGGCATGACTGCCGATTGTCCCCCGCTCCAGCCGCTCCATAAGACATCCCCCGAAAATAAGACAGGTCATATATTTTGGAAGATAATTTAATAAAAGACACTGTCTTATTTTCGGGGAAACAGGGTAGTACCGATAGTTGTTCACCCGGGGCACAGATCGTGAAAGCCGACAGTGTGCTGAATTCAGCGCACTGTCGGCTTTCCAGCAGTATATAAAACTGCCTGTACCCCAAACCATGAAAGGTCCTCTTTAAAGGGATTATGCCACTGAAAATATTTATCCTTCATCCATAGTATAGAGAATACTTTCTGTTCATTCAGTACAGAGTAAAACACCCCGTCAAAGTGACCACAGTGAATGTTAAAAACAAACACAAAGCGAGCACTTACCTCTCGAGTTCCCTGATGTTCAGTCTCCGCTGATCCCGGACAGTGCTTATTGATGGGGTTGACATCATATCAATGACATGTGACCACCGCAGCCAGTCATGTCTCTTGTTCACCCCGTCAAGAAACACTGAAGGGGAGCGGAAGAGACTGTGCGGCAGGAGTACCAGGAGGTAAGTACGGCTCAGTTTGTTTTTCTTAACACATCTTCTGCCTTTGGCCACTTTTTTCCTTTAAGCCGGACAACCCCTTTAAGAGCAATTATTGTGAGAGCTAAAGTAGTTTTTTATATTAACATTCTACTGTTAATCTTGAAATAAACACCGGTATTATCAGGACTTTTTCTGTACTGGATTTTTTTTATTTTTTTTTATAGTATATCAAAGTAAAATGTTCTGTGCCGACTAACAGAAAGGTATTATATAGGGTATAAAAGCTTCTAACACAAAGGCTAGAGCTGCACATTAGCATCCCTGCCATTTCCACTAGGGCCAAATAAAAGTATATTAACCAATATCTTCATTACTTGCATTCGCTTCTTGGCGTCTCCTTTTTTAACAAGACGTTAATGAGGCTAAATGATACGTCTCCCCAATTCACTGAGCTCTGTTAAGTTTAATGCCAGGAGATTGTTATGTTAGTCATATGTAAACCTGGATTATGTCTTAATGAGGACGACCATACACTGCGGTTAATACCCTTTGCCTAAATGAAATATTTAATAATCCATTTAGTTAAAGAAATAATCTTTTTATGAAAGGAAATGTTTGGTAGATATTTATGAATGATGGAATTTCTGCTGTGAAATGTTCCATTAAATAAGTGAAATAAAGATCATCTACTACATAGGGAGTCTGAGACCAAGTGTAATTTGGGCGTGCTTGGAAGTGGCCTGGTCAAGCTCAAACATTATCAATACGCTGTATCGTGACATTTCTTGGTGCGAGCTCCTGACATGTAGTAGCCTTCTAGAGGTATGTTAGTCAGAAAAGAAGAACCCAAGAAACTGAGAATCCTTTACAGAAAATATAATAAGATCTGCAGATACCTTCTCCAAAGATTATTTCTTTACAATGTTTCAATGTACAACCAATGGTGGATTTCTCCAAAATGTATCCAATCCCATCTCACAACCCACTTGCAGAACAACCATCAAGGCTTGGTCTCTTTGAAGACCATGTAAAACTTGTTCTCTGTGGCTACCTCCTTTGGAACAGAGCAGCATCTCTCCCATTGCTTCCTATATTTTAGCCATGAAATATGGATAATTATCCATATTTGGACTAGATTTAGAGACTTTATGATGGAGTGAATATAGGAAATTTGGATTTATAGACCTTAAGCACATACAGCAAACATAGGCCACAATGAGATGTGAACCGATTTTTGTGGGATTTTATTTACGCCAGACTTTAAGGGTTTTCCTGGACCAAATTTCATATTGTTGACCTATCCATAGGATAGGTCATCAGTTTGTGATCTGTCAGGGTCTGACACCCAGACCCCACACAGATCAGCCATTGTAGCAGCCTCGTGAGCTAAGAGTGCATCAGGGGCATCTGTGTGTTTTCCGCGCAGTGTCTGCACGAATTATGCGGAGAGAAAAGTGTTGCTTGAACTACTTTTGTCTCTGAATGACACTGCAGAGAAAACACACTCCCCGAGCAGAATACCGAACACAGATGTGAACCGGGCCTCAGCTCATTGTATAGGAATAAAAAGTTTGGGTTTTTTTTGCTGGATTTTGACAAATTCTACAAAAAACTATAACCCTGTGCTCACAGCTCTGAGCAATGCTCTGGGTACTGGGGTGGTTGTACTAATGTTGTGGTGCTGACACCCTCGGTTTAATCCCTATTGCTGGAATGACCCCAAATGGTTGGACATGCCCACTTTTGGATAGTGTTGGTATAAAGCCTGCTAGTCTACTGTTGGCACACATGCTTCTGCAGGCAGCCATACTGTAGATAAGCTAGTGACTGGCAGACGCATCAGGCTGTATTGTTCTTATTATGTAAAAACTGGTTCTCTTTTGGTTTTCAGGGTATACAGGGATTGGAGGTGTCACAGCTCAGAGATGTGGTAGGAGGTTCAGTGTTAATAATTCAATGTTCTCAAGGCAAACTGTAAAATCCTATTTAATTTCAGGAAAAGCTAAACCTTTTTCTGCATTTACAGTCGTCCTCTGCAGTCTTCATGCGCTGTCCTTATAGGACTCTCCTCGTATAATGACATTTCTTCTTTCACTCTGGATCTCTAAAACTCTGTACGAAGATAGGAATAAATTGTCTGCAGAATCTCCGTAATCTGACCTGGCAAGAAGTCTGCAGTCTGAAAACGTCTTTTCCTAACCATTTACTTTTGACTGGATCTACGTGTACATACCTACCTATATACATGTATACATACATATGTAGCAGAGTTAACTGGAACTTCTGCTGAAATGTGATCTTATCATTGGAGACAGCAAAAATAAAAGTCATACATAGAACTTACACGCACACACATACCTATATACATAGTCAAATATACACTTAGGCTTTATGCAGCATGTAAAAAACCGTGTGGATGACATACATACATTGAAAATAACTTGACAGAGCTGCAAGTACAGACCGATATAGAACCTGATCCATATTTTGCAGCTCCTCAATTTGGCTAAGGCCTAGTTCACATCTGTGTTTGGGGAGTTCGCACAGGGACCCCCGAACAGAATATCGAATGCATTGACAAGCACTGAGCAATGAAAGCACACGGACCCCATAGACTATGTGTTTTCCGCGTGGTGTCCGCACCAGTCATGTGGAGAAGAAAGTAGTTCTTGAAGTACTTTTCTCTCCACATGTTCCGTGCGGACAACACACGGACCCGATTATAGTCTATGGCAGGGGTGCCCAATACGTCGATCGCGATCTACTGGTCAATCGCGAAGGACGTATGGGTCGATCGCGGGATGCAGCCAGGGACACAGTGCAGGCTGAGAGTCGACTCTCAGCCTGCGCTGTGAACAAGCACTCCAGACACTTGCAGGCCAGGCAGCAGCAGCTCCGGGGGATGACGCGCTCCCCGCTCTTAGGGATGGAGGGAGCCGGGGTGCTACTTCTTCACAGCGCAGGCTGAGAGTCATCTCAAGACACTGGCAGGCGGGGCAGCCGCAGCCCCAGCCTGCCAGTGTCCAGAGATAACTCTCAGCCTGCGCTGTGAAAAAGCAGACACCGGGGATCTCTGGGCGACCACAGAACGCCGCTGTCTCCTTCTCTCACACTCCGCGCCGGCCCCGCTCACAGACATGCCACGCCCCATCCACAGGCCCGCCCACAGACCCACCCCGGCCCACAAGAAGTGGGTAGTAGATCTTTTGCCTAAATCAGTTTAGGAAGTAGCTCACATGCTGAAAAAGTGTGAGCACCCCTGGTCTATGGGGTTAGTGTGCTTTCACTGTTCACCGCTTTTTAATGCAGACTACCCGAACGGAATACCGAATGCAGATGTGAACCAGGCTTAAGACACACAGCCGCAAACATTACGCTGTGTGCATGGGCGCATTGAAATGTATTGATCTGTACTTTTGTGTGCATGATGCCCTACATGTATGAATACATACTTGGATACATACATATATATACCTGTACTTGGTGTGGGGATTCGCTCAGGTAGATGCTTGTAGCAGTGCATGAAACAGTGACACAGACACTGGGTTGCACACAAGTTCAGGCTTTATTCACTTGTAGTGCATACACTGCCTTTTTAAAGGCACAAATAAGCAAAAGAAAAGCCTTCTCGGCTGAGATCTAACTAAACATAGGGAAACTTTTTCCTAACTATAAAGAAGCCTGTCTACCAGACTCCCGCCTTGGCAACAACAATGGGTGGCACAGTACCTGCTTTGTAGGTTTGGCCTGGACAGGACAGCTCTGTCAGTGTGGTGCACACTCCCAGTCCTCACACACAGACTATATCTGGCCTTAATTACACAGCTGACCTCCCTGGTGTGGGTCTTTACCAAACACCCTGCCTGGCTGGAGTATACCTGTCCTCCCACACCAAACCCTTCACTCTCTCACATTGGATACTTACATATATACTTACATATGTAGCTCCTCTACACAGGGCAGTTTATCTCTGCTGTTTAGTAGGGTAAAGATGTAACGTGGCGGACGTTGGTATTTTTAGCGTTTTATGTAAATCCTTCAGATAACTGATCCTTGTAACAACCACTACTTCTCAGTCTGGTCTTTATCTGAGCTGTAACTATGAATCACTGCAATCAGAACAGCCCATGTAATGTTTTTCAGCGGTCTGTCTGTATCTGCGGTCTGCGCTTTCTAATTTGAGGCTCGAGAGATAAAATTGTAAAGTCAAGAAAGAATTCAGCTGTAAAGCCGGTCGTACACATTAAATGTACATCAGCACAACCCACCCCTCCCGTATTATATATGGACTCATCCCTACATAAAGATTGGGGTTTTGACTTCAACTGAGCCAAAGGTATTTCTGTATAGGAACTTGGATAGAGGTGACTGTTGCCCACTCAAGCATTTGGTGCACAGCTATCTAATGGGTCTAGTTTTTGCTCCTGATCTGTTTGCTGTGACTGAATGGAAACAGTTTTACATCCTGAGGCTAAAAACCCTTCAAATCTATACCGTACTGCTCACTGCTGAGAAGTGGTTTACTTTATATCCAGTATAATATATATGCATCATATACATTAGTAGAAGCATAAAGTGTTGTGGCATTGGTGGTACAATCTTACAGTATATCAATGTAGATGGAGAGCCATATCCCCCTCTCAAGTGAGAACAGGAATATATGTGGCCAACCAACAGAGATCTTAAAGTGGAGAGTGGATTAAAAGTAGACTGAATAAGTTTTCATTTTGCAATAATGGCTATTTAATGTAGTCGTGTCCACTCTCCAGTGCACCTAAAATGAAAGAAATATATTAAAAATATCCTGCCGTAATGTGTATGCAGCACCTATGCATACCAGGGTGGTGGTAGCTGCTGCTTTATTTTGAATGGTTGTCCTAGTTTATAGCATCCTCACTGCAGAGAAAACTTGAACCAGACCAGGGCCATTTCCATGATAATGGCTTATTGACTGGGGTTAGACCAGCCATACCACCATCCCACATCTGGCTGACTTTGTAAAGATGGAAGTGCACATGAGGTATCTACTTTTTATTACCCTTTGAATTCCATGTAGAATCTCGGGCAGCCCAGTGACTCCTTGGTAGACATGCAGCACTGGAGTCTTAAGTGTGAATCCAACCGAGAACAACATGTGCAAGGAGTTTATTCTCCCAGGATTGTGTGGGTTTCCTCCAGGTACTCTGGTTTCCTCCCACACTTCAAAGACATACTGATAGGGACTGTAGATTGTGAGCCCTACTTGAGACAGGTGCCGATGATGTCTAGAAAGGTGGAATATGATGGCACAAAATAAATAAGGGCTTGTTCACATCTGCGCCCGGGACTCCGTTCTGCAGGTTTCCGTTTCCTGCACAAACCAGGGCACGAGACAGAAACCTGCCGGCATCTTTCATACCCATTCATTTGAATGGGTTTGAAAAGTGTCCAACCGTGAGCCTCGGTGAGCGTTTTGTGCGCTATGCGGCGAAACAGTTTTTCTTTAACCGGACACAGAGTCGGACATGCAGTACTCTGTGTCCGGTTTAAAAAAAATGTTTTTTTCCAGACTCTTCACGACAGGTTTCAGTCTTCTGCATGCAGAAGACAGAAATCTGATAACGGAGACCCGAACCCTGGTGTGAACCCAGCGTCAACAGTTTCAGACAAACCTATTACAGGTAAATTTTTTACATCCATATTACCGACAAATGTCAAGGCCCAATTGTGTGTATATGGCTCACAATTGGGTAAGTAGACCTTTGTTCGGGCCAATAAACGTTTCTGGATACAGGGGGGGAAATTCAGCCCTAATATGCTCATGTGAACATTGACTTTGTACTACTAATATTACGGACCATAAAATATTATTTAACGCTGGAGCAGATTTGCCAAGCAAAGTGTTCTGTCATAGTGTATTCCTAAAAACTGGTCTGTATGCCATTCACCACATTTATTATCTGTTTTAGGTGCTTTTTTTTGCCTTACCTCACAAGGGGTTGTTGGATTTAGCGGGGAAATGGTGGTGCTTAAAATGCAGCACCGTGCACTGGAACAAGTCAACTAGTAGGTTATATAAATGTATGCTAGATAGTCTAAAGCAGGGGTAGGGAACCTTCGGCTCTCCAGCTGCTGTGAAACTACAACTCCCATCATGCTCCATTCACTTCCATGGGCGTTCCAAGAACAGCATAGCAAGTATGCATGCTGGGAGTTGTAGTTTTGCAACAGCTGGAGAGCCGTACGTTCCCTACCCCTGGTCTAAAGATTCACCATTCTGCTTCAGAATTGGAAAATCTGCCCCTATGTATTTGAGCAATAGTGAGATTTATCAGTCCAGAGAATGCAATGATATATGGCTTTGTGCTTGGCTTTTATGGGGCTGCCAAACATCTGATCATGTTCTATGGACACGAGGCGCTGCTAATCCAGCAATATCTAACCAGGCAACCAATCCAACTGGGATTACTATGGTATAAGTACATTCTCCATCAGTTTTTCTTCAATATCATGGCCTATTGAGTTTGTGTTGGTAAGAGAGGGCAAACTTGTAGTTGGAGAGTGTATGGATAAAAGCAGGGGTCATGATCAGGACTATACATCTCAGTAGACTCCCCTAAACATACTGTATGTCGTTGGACTAAGCACACATGCTTGGCAGAGTTGAGAGAGGTAACTGCTGGCAGATCGCTATATTGAGTATGGGTGGCATTGCATTCAGGTAATCAAAATGGCAGCCTGGACACCAAACCCTTCCATCTCATTTACATGTTAATGCCCTTAGTCATTGTTATGCTGAGAACAGGTGTAATTATTATTATACCGCCTCCATAAACCAAATAAAAAGCCATTTGTTTCCCCCCAGCGCATCCCCATAATATAAACAGCCATTGTTATCGAAGGCTTGGTTTCACAATAGAAGGCTAGTAAAATATTCCAGCGCCGTTTTTATGAGCAAACCATAAAGTGTCCCAGTATTTATTGGATTAATAAAATTAGAATTTCGACTCATGTTTTTGCTCACTTTTTTTCCAATTAAGATAGTTTATATTCCTGTTGGGGCAATTAAATGTAAAAGTGCCAACGTGCCGATGTGTAAAATGATTTCCGCTTGCACGCCGCTCCGTGCTACTTTTAAGGTGCCATTTAAATCAGGGTATTATTTATCCCAGATTGTTCATAATGCAGATTATTAGTATTTATGGAATGATGGCTTGGTAACTGAATCCAGTTTTATTTCCTTGTCCTGTCTTCCCATATGGCTCCTTTTTGTTTATATTTGTCCCCGAGCATCCATAACCTCCTGTAGAAAGTCCCCGAGATCTTCCTCTGAATTTTATTATGTATGGTTGACCTTATCCTCTTGTTATCCTGTGCATTAAGCATGCATTTGGATTTTATTCTCCTTTTTTATGGGATCATTTTTCATCCCTGAATCACGTTCTGAATATTGTTATTTTACCCAAATTCTTTTTATTTGAGGCAGTAAACATGGTTTTAAGGAACACTAAATATATAGATTATTCTTCTTTTCAGAGCACTTTGATGATTTGAGTAACAGGTTTAATAAGGACGTTTTAGGGTCCGTGATATACGGTGTACAGGAGAACGCTTGCCTTCAGCTGAAAGGAGAAGAATTCTGATTTAATATAATTCATTGAAATGGTCTTATTAAACAGAAGTTTATTTTCCGTCAAAAGCAAGGTAGAAAAATCACATTTTACATAGAGTTCCCTTGTTTTGGTGGTTATTACTTTTACATTTATTCACTTATTTATGTTCCTGGTTATTGGTGTTTACTTTCCACCCTACGTTACGGCCATGTACACTATTGTAGAGGCCGATACAAAACACTCAGAAACGGTGAGTCTTGTGTGAGTGTCCACATTATTTCAATTTTTGCTTTGGACTATTTTAGAGGAACGCAAAGGATTTTATTCCAGATGTTCCAGGCGGCTAAAGGAGCGTCACATCTGGTCATGGATGTATAAATGTAACAACGTCATCACAAGAGAGAAATAGGATAGAATGCTTAAAACCACCCAAAATGTGTTGTACATATGGGCATCCAAAGACCACTTAAAATGCTCAAGATGATCAAGAACGTGTAAGGTCTGGTTCACATCTGCATTCGGTATTCCGTTTGGAGAGTCCGCTTGGGGATCCATCTGAATGGAATACCGAACGCATTAAGAAGCGGTGAGCAATGAAAACACACGGACACCTTAGACTATAATGGGGTCCGTGTGTTTTCATTGATCACCATTTTTTAATCCGTTTGGTATTCCATTCAGAGGGATCCCCAAGGGGACTTTCCGATTGGAATACCGAATGCAGATATGAACCAGGACTTAGAATTATGTACCATGGTACATGTATTAGCCATTGGACCATGACAATGTCACCTCTTCTTCTTGACCTCAATCTCCATACCATATACCAAAACTGGGATGGTTTGACCTAAATCTGTGATGACATTGTTCCTCTCCTGTGTATTGGGCCTCAAATTATTGTATGGTAATAAAAAACCCACTGGCATTAAAAGCAACATGTTGGTGGATTTAGATAAATTCCCACAATGATGGATTCTACAATTGCTGACTATAGTTTCGACGTTCTTCTAAGGTCGAGCTGTTTGACTATTTGATGTGATGGACACAAATCATCCACTAGAGGGAGTAGTCTATGTTTATGATGTCTATGCAGGCCTTTTATTAAGGGTCAAATATATTCTTTTTATTCTTCTTTTCCTGAAAATATGTCTTTGATCATTTCTGAAGGTTTTATTTAGAAGCTCCACAGAAGTATGGATGGTCTGCACTCTGCGCATGCTGCATGTTTGTTGAGGTTGAATTCATCAAACACTTAGTACCTGTTGCTACAGCTATAATATTGTCCTTAAAGATGTCGGGTGAATGTTCATATTCACTTGGTGACAGGAAATTTAAGAGGAATGTTGACGTCTGAGATCCTTGAGAAACCAGAGAGGGAGGCGCATGGAAAGAATAGTAAAGGCCCTATTAGACAGACAATTTTTAGGAAGGAATATTCATATACGGTAAGCGCTCATTTCTGACACTTGGCCTGTGTAATGGTGCCGGCAGTCTCTCAATGAATGAGCATGCACTTGTTCATCGAGTGATCGGCTGATTTTTAGTAGGGCAAAAATATTGTCTATCCGTAGCGCTTTGTCCTGTCAAATAAGGGCTCTGTGGCTGCTGGACAATGAATATGTATGCCAGGGGAGTGATGGTTCCACTATGTATTTGTATTGGTGCAGAATGTTTCTCAGTCAATCGGCACTTATTATAAAAATTCTGTTCGGCTTCATTCCCGCAACAGTATGCAATGTATGGGTCCATAACTGTGGCACGGATGTCACGTGGATTGTCATCCCTTCCATCTTTGCTTTCCACCAACCCATACACTTGTATAAGTGAACTGAGCTGTAAAAATGGGCAGAATTAGGATCAGCTCCATACCATGTAACTCATTTCTACTGCGCAGACACTAATCCATGAAAACTACGGTTTATGGGACCTTAGAAATGAATGGGTTTGTACGCTATCCATTTTCACAGATCCGTAACAGCCTGTGGACCAGAACTACAGTTGTATGCAGGGGCCTGAAGAGGTTTCTGTGCTTATCTAGTGCTGCTTCCCTTTATTCTGAGGATCATAGGACTTCTGTACTCTGACCTCCATCGATCAATAAGTCCTAGAGGTATGCTGTCACTGCTGTACAGGAAAACCCCTTGCCAGCTCATAGCAAAATTGTCAAATAAACCCTCCCTGACAATGCTACTCAAACCATACAAGTTTTGTAATCGTACATCATCATCATCATCATCATATTATTATTATTATTATTATTATTATTATTATTATTATTATTATTTATTTATTTATTTTACGTAGCACCCTTAGGCCCGGTTCACATCTGTGTTCGGGGAGTCCGCATGGGGACAGAATACCGAATGCATTGACAAGCAGTGAGCTTATGAAAGCACACAGACCCCATAGATTATAATGGGGTCTGTGTGTTTTCTGTGTGGTCCCCACACTAGAAAGTACTTCAGTACTTTTCTCTCCGCATGACTCATGCGGAAAACTCACGGACCCCATTATAGTCTATGCGGTCCGTGTGCTTTCATAGTCTCACTGCTTGTCAATGCATTCAGTATTCAGTTCGAGGGGTCTCCATACGGACTTCCCAAACGGAATACCAAATGCAGATGTGACCGGGCCTTAATTCCATGGTGCTGGACATTGGTGACGGGACTTCATATATAGTACAAATATAACAACAAGTACAGTAAACACATACGTAACTAGATAACCAACACGCTACACGCAGGAAAGAGACCGCATAGTGTGACTTGAGACTATATTGGATTTGAGTCGCCTTGTGTAACATAGCACAATCCTGAAAACATTGCTCTTGTGTTAGACACCATGATGGGGCGGCAATGCTACCTGTACATCTGACCTTGTGGATAACTGATATTTATGGCGCGCACAACCTATCTGGAGAGCGTCTTCATTTACAATAACATGACACATACTGAGAAATGTTTCTGTCAATATTCTATAGATTTTTATTTGTAAATGGGTTAGTACAAGGTTACCGCTCATGGTTTAGGTTTGTGAGCGCACATTCTCATTTTCGTGAAATAAAGAAGTCTTTTATAAGATGGTATGTCTAAAAAATGCAGCATTTCTTTAATGCCGAGCATTGCTCCATACACGGAGGTATTTCTTGCCGCAAGTGTCATTCCTGCTCATTTTTTATAGTGTTAGGTCAGCTGTTATCCTTTAACTCTTTACTGTCGTACTGAACCTTTTTTTTTCTTCCTTTGAAGACACTGGCTTCAGATAATAAGTGGCCATGGGCAGGGAATGTGTTGGCATAAAACGCTCTCTGTTGCTCCCTGACAGTCTCTGTTGATGGAGCTGCCGTGGTGACTTTGGCATCAGTGACGCATGACTGCTGCAATCATTGCCATATTGGTGATGGTATAATGTGGCGATACATGACTGCTATAGGCCTCACCTGTGCTTAGCTATAGCAGTTATGTGCCTTGACTTGATGGCCATGCTGCAGTACCGTCAACAAACACTGGAGGGGAGCAGCAACAAGTGAGCATCTAGTGCCCTGTGACTGTTGGTGCACTGGGGGCGGGCTATCAGCCCTGGGAGCGCTGCTCAAGAAGAAGGATGGGTGAGGATCAACTCACTGCAAAGAATGGCACAGGCAGGAGATGGTAGGGGTCTGAGCATCATGACCCTGGACCAACTTACTCATTTCAAAGTATTTTTTTTCCAAATCTATGAAAGTTTCATGCATAAAAAAGTATAATGCTTATCATTGCAATGTGGTGGTCATAGTTGAATATGTTAGGGGGAGGTGGTAAACTCCCTTTAAAGGGTTGTCCCACATGGATGATCCCTATCTAGGATCCCCTTTATGAGTAGCATCTCCAGTCCTGCTTTTTGGCCAGCTACCGTATGGATGGCTGCTGTATTATGTCAACTACATTTCCTTTGTAATGGCCTCTGTAGGAAAATGTTTGGCTTTCCTGGGGAAACTCACAGCAATAATTGAAAATCTCATCCACTATGTTACTTCTATAGATCCCAATAGGTTATCTACTGCGATTTCATGAGCTAATAAGATTGGGGTGTAAAAAGTAACCCTGGGGCAAAACTTGTATTGGAGCCCAACTCTACCATGACCGGGCAGTAAGTTCAGAACTATTACATTACAGATAATGTCTACAGTGAAAACAGGAAGTCTTTGCCTATTTTATGGCCTAGTGGACAGTGTCAGACCTGCAGGATTTTTTTTTTTTTTTTTTATGATATAGATAATAACATGTAAAAAAAAAATTTAGAGACATTGTCAAACGTCCTTTAAAAATATATTTAACATAAAACTTGATTTAAAGAGGACCTTTCATCATATTGGGCACAGGCTGTTCTATATACTGCTGGAAAGCCGACAGTGCGCTGAGTTCAGCGCACTGTCGGCTTTCCCGATCTGTGCCCTGGGTAAAGCGCTATCGGTCCCTGTACCGTAGCGCTTTACAGTCAGAAGGGCGTTTCTGACACTTAGCCAGGGACGCCCTTCTGCCCAGCAGCGCCTATCGCGCTGTACAGTGTGAGCGGGGAGGAAACCCACCTCCCTCTGCTCGCAGTGCTTGTCCATAGACGAGTATTATCAGGAGAGGGAGGGGGACGTTCCTCCCCGCTCACACAGTACTGCGCGATAGGCGCTGCTGGGCAGAAGGGCGTCCCTGGCTAAGTGTCAGAAACGCCCTTCTGACTGTAAAGTACTACGATACCGGGACCGATAGCGCTTTACCCGGGGCACAGATCGGGAAAGCCGACAGTGCGCTAAATTCAGCGCACTGTCAGCTTTCCAGCAGTATATAGAACTGCCTGTGCCCAATCTGATGAAAGGTCCTCTTTAAAAAAAAAAAAAACAAAACATTTTTTACTAACACCTGCCCCTTAAAGGCACTTGCTGTTGGGCCGTGTCGTATTGCGTTTCACACTTTGTTACATGGCGCCTATAAACATAAGGGGTATTTATTTTTGAAGCTTTGATAGTAATTCTGTTTTAAGGAGCCATGTAAAGAAGTGCAGGAGGTTGTTTTTTTTTTTATCAGATTCAACTTCTGACATTTATTCCTCACTGAAATTTTCCTTTGACATATACCTGTGTTTCATCTCAAAATAGGCCTTTAATCTGCAGAGACACGGGTAGTACTTGTCTCCTTAAAAAGCAAGCTGCCAGTAACACAACAACATTAGCGTCTTGGCACCCACAGCAAGAAAGCTGTAAACAGGTGCTGAAAACAGAGGCTGGGTATACACCATGGAGGCTCGGCACACGGCGAAACACTACAGCTTGGGAGGCTTTATTAGATGTCTTAATAACCTTCTGTTCGTTATAGTAATAGCAAGTACGCAAACATAATAGGCTAGCTGGATGTGTGCGCAACAAACAGTATGCAGGTACTGTAGCTAAAGAGAATCCAGAATCAGTAGACCATTGGGCACAGCTACAGAGTTAATGTCACGTATACTATCCAGGCAGAGTCCTTGTTTAGTACTGCCTGTTTGGTAAGTGGATGACACGGGGCACAAGGCTACCTTCTCCGAGGTGTTTTTGATAACATCTGAAAAAAAATGGAAACAAAACATTGGTTAACTCCAGTGTTGCTCTAGCGCAGATGTTCTTAGTCTTTGTCATGCTAGCGGCCATAAGATATAGTGGCACATACACCTCCTCGCGGCCGCCAGGGCTGTTATCCCCAGGCACTGGCGCAGTACTACCTTGCTGTCTTTGCTTGAATTCCTGCACGAGTTTCTCCTTATTCGGAGGATGGAAGCCCTGGTTGCTGAGGACTCTCCAAACCCCTCCCGGTTTGAAACTCTCTGGCGACCCTGGGTGGTGTTCCAGGAATCCTCTGACTTTTCTGCCTCTTTTTCCTGAGCTCCTTTCTTCTTTTCTGGGTCTTCCTCCCCCCTCTTTCCTCTCGGTTTCCATGTCTTTGTCGGTCTCCCCCTTGTCCCGTTTGGTTCCTCCCTCACCCCCTTTTTATGTTGGTTGTCCTTTATGTTGCCTATACGGCTTCATCTGCCTACCATGATATTTGCATATTATGTTTTGCTGGTCGGGGGAACCCCTCGACCCGCAGCTTTTCTGAAGAGGCCTCACTTTTTATGTTCTCTCTCTACATTGTTGACCCCATTCCCTTGTTTTTGAAAAACCCTTAATAAAACTTGATTATACATAAGATATAGTGGCACATGACTGCAAAAGCAAGTTATTACCCCAGCCATAATAGTACGTAGGACGTGACTATATATCCTGTAGATTATCATTATTACGGTATTTTATTATTCAAAACATTCTTCCCATCACAATCCCAAAGATATCACTATTACAGCTCCTTATCAATCCGAGTTAGTAGAGGCCACACTTTGTGGAAAAGCGGCATTTTTAGCAGATTTTGTTCCATGTTTTTTTTGAGCCAAAACCTTTGAAGGAATGGGAAATATATAGGAAGAGCTTACACTTCTTCCTTCTGCTAAATCCACTCTTGACTTTGGCTAAAGAAAAACACAGGGTAAGTTCACATGGAGTAACGTGCCGCGTGATGTGGCACGTACACGGCGTGTGAGACTTTGCGCGCCGTAAAAGCTCCCATTGATTTCAATCGGAACCTGGATCGTATACGCTGCGTTATTTTGCGGCCGTGATTTTGCAAAGTCTCACGTCGTATACGTGCCACATCACACGGCACGTTACTCTGTGTGAACGCACTCTCAGGGCTCATTCACATGGCAGGGTTCATCGGCCGTGTGTTGGCCACTAGACTATAACGGATGGATTTACACGACCATGTGAATGATCAGAGAAAAAAATAGAACTTGCTATTTTTGGGACCGAGTTCACTCTTGTCTGAGGGGTGCTTGAAATTGGATTACCCTTGTGGGTTCTCTCAACCGTGAAAAATGTGAAAGTAAATATGCAACAAAAAAGAGAATTTTTTCCAGAGATTGTGGCCTTAGCCTTATACTTCCAAGGACTTGGGAAACCAAAAAGTAGGTGCAGATCCAAGGAGACATTTTTTATAACTGGAAGCATTTTTTCCCCATGACTCTGAACTAGCAGAGCCTAAAACTCTTGTGCCCATAATTCATGGCTGTGTTGCCTTTGCATTCACTTGAATGTAAATGACCAAACACAATCCAACAGTCCATAGTCCCAATTGGGGGTGAAGCAGACCGTTTTTCTGATCCCGGACAAGCCCTTTGTGTTGCGTGTCATTTTTCTCCTATGATTTTGAGATATGTCTAGTTTTAATATCATGTTTAGAGATGAGCGAGTATATTTGATCGATTACCTCCCCTGCATAATTTTTGGTGCAAAAAAAAAAAAAGCGCCGGGGAAAGTGGGAGGGGAATCGAATTTTTCCGCGTGGTATTCGACCGAGTACACCAATAACTATGCAGGGGAGGTATTCGATCGAATACTGCTCGCTCATCTCTAATCACGTTTCATTAAAGGGAATGAGGCGCACAGATGTACACATATATGGTGTTCCCAGATGAATGATCATTTGTACATTTGTTGAATTAAACTTGTCATTCCTGTGGTTTAGGGAGCATCAGAGGCTTTGTTGTATGAGAATGAATCCTTTATCTTCAGAGGCAATGATCTCGCACTGTTTTGGGGTGATACGTTTGGGACAGAGTGACAACACTTGTAGAAATCAGTGCAGTGCTCCATTTATCTTGTGAGCGGCAGGAACATGTAGAAGGAGGCATTAGTACAAGCAATTATGTGATATTTCCCTATAAATAGTGATCTGTCTGAATTGGGCTTTAATTCTGTGTTTCTTCTCTAATCTCCTAATGAACGTATAGCGACATTCGTCACCTTACCAAACAAGCAACAAGCATGCCTGGCCATGAAACTTCCTAAATATATGGTGCCTCAGAGTTTCAGGAAGTTGTGTCACCTGATATCTGAATTTTACATCGTAGGGGAAAAAAGCCAAAAACTTCCAGTAACTCTACTTTCTTGGTAGGTAGAAACCGATTCACGCTTTTCTGAGAACCACCCTACTGTTCATAGTTCCCAGTCACATGGTCAGGTGGTTCTTCTACAATTTGGAGGTACATCACCAACTTTTTTCATTTATTTTTATAGATTTTTTTTTATTTATATGTTTCAATTTCTTTATTTTATATCACAAGTTTGAAAAACTGTCAAAGGGTTGTCTTACTGGAACTGTTAGAGGGAGCTGTTTAGATGTCCATGGGAATAGCTATTCATCTCAATCACAGACTTTCATTTACCCTACATGGGTGTTACAAGAAAAAAAATTTATGGCCAGCCTTAGGGTAAGTTCACATGGGGTTTTTGGTTAGGATTTTGAGGCCGTAGTCGCCTCAAAATCCTGACCAAAAAGACGGCTCCCTTTGAAATCAATGGGAGCTGGTCAGATCTTTTTTCCAGGAATCAGTTGTTCTGGCTCCCAGAAAAAAGAATGGACATGCTCATTCTTCAGGCCAATTCGCAACGCGAATTGGCCTGAAGACACTCCCTCCTTCCGACTAGGCCCATTCATTGGGCCTAATCCGGAGCAGAGTGCGGCTACCTGTTTTTTGGTCTGGAACCGGACCAAAAAACCCTGTGTGAACTTACCCTTAGGTTTCCCAACTATAACCAGTCATTACGAGGGTTTTTTCAGGCTGTACCTGCAGTAATCAGATGATTAATGAGTTAGCTAACCTTGTCATCAAGTCCCAACATATCAACCCACCCCCACAGATAGGTTAAGTTTTTTTCACAATATCCTACAGATGCTCAGCCTGACACTGTCCTGTTTCCCAAACCATTCTTGACCAATTTTTGCATTATGTGTTATGCTGCTGAAAGAGGGCATTGTTATAGGGGTAATACCAATGTCATGAGGGGTGTATTTGCCTATGAAAATGGTTGGTTATTTCAGGGCCGGCGTCAGCGCCCCCCGGCACTTGCCCACCCCAGCACTTGCCTGTCCCGATTTCAGATCATCGGCGTCCGACGATTTTATCCCACTTTCTACTCTTCAAAAGTTGGGAGGTATGGCGTTGGTGACGCCACACTCCTGTGTGACGTCACTCGCTTCATCTGCGACGTGCAGTGTCCCTCCACAAGGGGACCCACTGAGCCTCTGTCGCCCAAGGGCCCATAAAAACCTGGAGCTGGCCCTGGGTTATTTAGTTAGTAAATGTCAAAGTAACATTTTGTGGTGGCCAAAACCCAAGGTTTTATTTTTCAATTCATTGTCCAGCCCTAGTTTTTAGTAAATTTTAGTTTTACTCCACTTATATGCTATACTTTTTCACAGTTGCGTGACCACTGGATGGCGCTGTTCTGCCGCAGTCTATGATTTTTCCTCTGTACCTCAGGCACCATAATCCCTCCGCTTGCTAAATTCATGGTTCTGGACACGCACTGGAAATATTTAGTTTTGATATTCAGAGGATAATCCTTTGTCTGTAAAAAATAAATGGCATGTTTTAAATTTTGTCCAAATAATGTTCTTTGTCGGAATTGCTTGCGAATAAATGTCGATGCTTCTATTTTACATAAATGAACGGAGCGGAGCCGTGTGCGTGCTCTTGTTTATGAGCAGCAGAAGGCCGAATACTAAAGAGACAGCGGTCGGCCCTGCGCTGCGCGTTACTGGAGGCCGCACCGCTGATTTATAGGTAAAGCGGGGGGCGCTGATATTTAATTACAATGCTCAATTATCAGAAGAAGGCCCAGAGGCGCAAGCGCCGTGTCAGGGAGTCCACAGTGCCGCAGCCTAGATTTAATAGCTACATAAGCAATGGTCGGGGCAGGCAAGCAGACCATTATCAAGTTACAAAAGCGGATATATTTTTAAATATTAACAGGTCGTCTTGTCATGGCAGCAAGAAGCGGCTCTCCAGAGGTCACGGGCATTAAGAAAAACAGATGAGATCCTTAATACCATGGGGAACATATACTGTAACCTGACACGTACATCTTATTAAGCAGCTGTGGGGAAGAGAGCCGTTTTCACTTCCATCTGAAGGTTACATATTTTTCAGCAGCAGGGGGCACCAGAGAGTTTGGGATCTTTGCACGTTGCGTTCATGTGTTAGGATGAAGAAAAAAAATATGGTTTCGTGTATTTAGATTAGAGATGAATAATGGCATACCAGCCTAGGTAAAGCTCGGTCATTGAACTGTCTTGCTGTGTAGTTTTCCATTTCTCTTGTTTCCTGGTTGTGTATGGGAATAGGTTCACATGGTCAGGGTGTATACAAGCAAAACCTGATAGGGAATTTTAGGGTAAACTGTGGCCGGTAACTGCGGCTGAACCTCAGCTTTCTGCCACTGTTCACATGTGTGGATTAGCTGCACTGAAATGCTTATATACCTCCCAAAGAACTGAAAGAGGGGACAGTAGTCGCAGCGCACCCATTACATTACAGTGAATGAGGAGGTCAAAAGCCGCATCTCCCACCATGTCCTTGGCCCATTGCATTCCCGACTATGTCCCGACTATGTGTTCTAACTAGGATGGGGCATTTGACCTAAATTAAAATCGCCATTAAATGGGCATTTTATCTCGATTGTAGATATGAGTGTGTGTTGGGGTCCAACCTCCTGAACCTCTGACGGTTTTGTTTGGATGGAACCACATCTGCTTTTATACCCTGGGCCCTGTACAGTGGAGGCACATAGGAGGTGATCACTTCCACTGGGCTCGGTGCTACCCCCATCTTCTCCAGGCTCCTGAATCACATCAGAGACCACTGAGCCTGAATGGTCACGTGGTTTGCGCAACGTCGTGAAGCTTACATTTTTGAATGGTGACCACCGAAGTCCAGACGTCATTCAGAAAGGAAGAAGAGACCTTAAAGAGAACCATAGCCATCATCGAAACCCAAGCTATTGCTCTGGGGTTTGAAGAGTAGTTCCAGTCCATGCGGTTTTTGTCCAAATTAAACTGCAGGCAAACGCTGCAATAACCGAACCCAAATAAACAGCGGGCACAAAATGTACAGCAGTTATCTGGAATGACAGTTGAATTTGTTTAATTCTCGATTGAATTGCCCAGGCCTAGCCACAACAGCATAATGGCCCCCCCATAGTATACTGACACTGTATTGTCTTTATGTAGTTGTTTTTTGCATCCCCGCCACTATCACCAGTACGCTGCCGCTCCGTGTGGCGTCTGTATCTTGATGTTCTTCCTGTAACATTTTGCATAATCAGATATTTAATGATAAAATCACTGACGTCATTAGATGGAGAAGAGCAAATATTATGACATTAATGAGCAGAGACAAAGTAAATCACACAATAGAGGTAAGATGAGAGCTCCAAGTGCCGACTGAATAAGAATGATCCCACCATCAGTATTAACCACTAAACTACAGGGGGCACTTTGGTTTAAAGATATATATATATAGTAATAAGTTGCAGCAAGCCTGTGAAAGTTGGCTGATGATCACATAAAATTGGTGAGGGGGGGGGGCGCTAGTAGGACAGTGCTGCCATACACGCTGTGATACATGCTCCGCTCCTTGTTACATAGACTAGTTACAATTGTAATACCTTCACATTCAGAATACAGAACCTGAATTGGAGCAATAAATGAGTTCTCCATGTCTTAACAATGAGTTTGCTTTCCGAGCAGGTCATGGTAAAATAGGTCATGATTTCCTTGTTTCCTGGCGTCACCGGAGTCTCTTACTCTGCTCCTGTCATTGTTCCTGGTCATTCATAATAAGCATTGTCTGCGACAAGACGTTGGAATAAGGAGCTCACTCGCACTTTCACCTCAGACAGTGACGCCGACTACATCATAGTGCGAAGTCTACTTCTTAAATCAATCCGTACATATTAGCTCAGGTTCCTGTGATCGACTCTTCACTGATATAGAGATTATGGAATCTGCTTATTGATGAAAGGCCAAGGACTCTTGGTTTAGATTTTTGGACTTTTTCCCCCTCAGTGGCAGTCACTGATCTCCTCCTTTGTAGAAGGTCGGTGTGGTTGTCTTTTAGTACTAGGTTTATGCCTACTTTTAGTATTGTTTAGTGCACATTATCATTGGTGATGTGACTCAAGCACCATCTAAAATAAACTATGACAGGGCTGGAGATGGAAATTTTTACAGGACAACGTGTCTTTTTTTGGAATGCCGATTACTAAGACCCCTGAACGTCGGGATGACCACAATGTAAAAGAACAAGCCGGCCCGAGGTATCTAGATTGCAACATGTGGGATTATGTAGGGGAATACAGTGTGTGTGAGGCTATATATAGCTGTATGTGATATGGCTGTTGTATTCATAGTTATATGGCAGTGTGTATGTTCTGGTTACACATAGTGCAGATATTATCTGTACAAGGGAGATTCCGGATTTACTACACTGGACCAGCAGGTGGCCATACAGCTTCAATAGCGTACTGCAAACTGCTATCCTTCCTGACTCCCACATACACATACATGCTAGGCCAAGTAAGTAAGGAGAACGAGGCAGGTGGATGTGGGTGCCAGACACGTGGGGAACAAAGGATTGGACATGATAAAATTAACATGCCCCATACTTCCTTCCACTAAGTGTAATGTGCAAAACACAGACCATCTCTTCTGATGGGGCATGTAACCTCGCTCCAGTTCACCGGAACCACCACTATGCAGTAGATAAGGCTCCTACTACATAAATAAGATCAGCGCTGCATGTGCGCCTCATCCACTTGCAGCTTCTGCCATCCGGTGGTTGCTAGAACAGCTGATCTGTGTGGGCCCTGATAGATCCACATACTGATGACCTATCCTGTGGATAAGTCATCCATCTGCAAATTCTATTAGGGTATGTTCACACGGCAGAAAATCAAAAAGAATTCTTCTTCATTTTCCACCGCTGGCATTTTCGCCGCAGGCTCGTTGTGACAGGATGCCAATGCAGTGCCTCCGTTACGGCATCCCGCTCCTGATATGGCCTGGATGTGTTGAGCTGTTGAATCAGCCGCAGAATCCATGGCAAGGATCGAGAAGGACTCTTCTTTTTTCCACATCTCTGCCTCCCATTGAAAATAAAATCCGCTCTCAGATCCGCGGCATATTCCTCCGTGTGAACACAGCCTTAGTATGCGCAGTCTTAGGCCGGAGGCTATCGATCACGGATCCCTCCGCCTCCTAGGCTTTTGCACATAAAAGGAGTAGAGATTTCTATGGATAATTATAAGTTACGCTGGGTTCTGGTCTCCGTTCTGTGCTTTCCGTCTTCTGCATGCAAGAAGACGGAAAGCACAGACCGGGTCCGGCCATGAGTGGCGGTGAGTGTTTTATGGTCTCCGCTGCGAAAGCGGTTTTTTTAATCCGGACACAGAGTACTGCATGTCCGACTCTGTGTCCGGATTAAAAAACCCGATTTCGTGGCGGAGAGCATAAAACACTCACCGCCGCTCACGGCCGGACAGCTTTCAAACCCATTCAAATGAATGGGTGAGAGAGACTCCTGCAGGTTTCCGTCTCCTGCCTCTGTTTTATGCAGGAAACGGAAACCTGCAGAACGGACACCTGGGCGCAGATGTGAACGAGCCCTTATACTGAATCATTTCCCTACAGAATTATACATCAGTCGTATGCTCAGCTTCTTCTGCTCTACAACATGCCGCCTGTATTTTTAATAATGTACATCATTATAATATTAATGTCGTCTGGTTTGATCACCTTGGGTTTCCTGGAACAGTCTTCTAGAAGGAGGAATTTGTTCACACCCAACAACACAGAAGGGCACACACAAGTATTCATTATACCCTCTCGATGGGGGCTGAGCTGTGCTTTTGCTCAGAAAGGTCAAGAGCCACTTAAAATCTCTAAGTACCAAGTGACCAGATGTAGGTTGAGTTTGTCTTAACTGGTAGTTAATTATTCAATGAGATTTAGAATCCTGCCTGACAACAAGGTGACCCGGACAATCTTGTATCCCATGTAAACGTAACCAGTAACATTCAAAGGGCCCTATGAGACACTTTGATGTGGAGCGCTAGTGGACACTGGAGGCGATAAATGCATCAATTGGCCATTGTTTGCCATGAGCTGTTACACCGGCCCATGCTGAGTGAATGGAGGAGGAATGATTGATACCACAGTTGTCTGTCCCCATTCTGCTGCATGTGATAAAATGAATCCCTTATACTGCCTAAAAGAGGCAGGAGGAGCTGACCAACAAGTGTACGCTCCTTGGTCTGCTATTTGGTAACACAATTAGAAAGGAGATGAGCATTCCTTGGAATACTTCTTCCCATGGCCATCATATTTGGCCATCTGATGGGGCCTCCAAGGTGGCCATATACATTAGATGAATGTTGGCTCAACCCACTAATTTCAAAGGGTCTGACCAACCATCTGATGTGTATGGAAGTATCCCATCTCTCCTTGGGTGGCAGATATTGGAACAAGGAAGAGCCGAGAATATTGGAGTTTAACATGCCTGATACTTTTCATTGCTCTTAAGGATGATAACCTTCCGTTACATGTGTCACTCCCGGTCAAAAAACTCATGCAGCCTATGCTGAGCTGAACTTGCTTGTGTATGGCAGGGCTGGAAGGAATAGCCATTAACTATCTAAGATGTGTGTAAATGCCCCTAATGTTTACAGCTGACTGACTGAAAGTAATCTGGGAACTTGGACATTAAAGCTAAAGCCCCACGTTGTGGAAAGGCAGCTTTTTTTTTGTTTTTTGAGCCAAAGTCCGAAGTGGATTGAGCAGAAGGTAGAAGTATAAGAACTTACTGTATATTTCCCATTCTTTTTGTAGCTATTCTAGGCTTTAGCTCAAGAAATCGCAACAAAATAAAGCTGTGGTTCCGCAACGTGGGGCCTCTGCCTAAACTGATTCCCAAACAGGTGTGGTAAGCTGCTAGGGGCAGTGCTGCTTCCTGGAACCAATGCTGTACAGTGGACATGGCTGCTGCACCATTCCTATTACATGAATAGGTACAGCCTGCACACACTCCCTTCACACTAGCAGCTTTTGGTACCTGGAGGCTGCTGCAACAGCTGATCTGTGCAGGTTCCGGATGTCGGACCAAGACAGATCACAATACTGATAACCAATCCAGAATAGGTTATCGGTATGAAAAATACATTTGGGGACAGAAAACTGCTTTAGGCTAAGGCCTCACGTTGCGAAAACGCAACTTTTCTTATAGCGTTTTTTTGAAACAAAGCCAAGAATGGCTACAAAAGAAATGGGGACGATAAAGGAAGTTATTATACTGCTCAAACAGCTCCTGGCTTTGGTCAAAAAACCGCAGCAAAATCTGCAACAAAAAAATGCTTCATTTCTGCAACGTGGGGTTTTAGCCTTAAACCTGTGGTCATAAGTTGGGGCAAGGCTACGTGTTTTTGTTACAGATTTTTACGTGTGTTTGTGAGTCAAAATCAAGAGTAGCTTACAAAGGAATGTGAAATACAGAATAAACGAAGTTCTTAGGATAAGGTTCACACGGGGGAATTTCTTTCCTGAAACCATCCCTATAGAACCCGTGGTGGAAGACTGAAGCTGATCCTTCACTCTCTGCTACTGGATCACACGTTGAATATCCTCCTATAATAATAATAATAATAAATTTTATTTATATAGCGCCAACATATTCCGCAGCGCTGTACAATTTGTAGGGTTCAAATACAGACAGAAAGATACATTACAAAGAAAATCATTTCACACAATGGGACTGAGGGCCCTGCTCGCAAGAGCTTACAATCTATGAGGTAGAGGGGGTGACACAAGAGGTAGCAGGGGCGGCATTGCTTATGCAGAGGTCAGACACTTTTGTAATAGAAGTGACTGTCATTGCATAAACATAAGACTTTATGAGCAGTTGACAGTCGTGTCCTGTAACATGTGGATGGAGCTTGGACAGATAAAGTTATCCTTAGATGACATCATATCATGTGGGGAAGTGTGGGAGCGGAGACAGAGGAGGGTTAAGGGTTTACGTTAGACATTGTGATAGGCCTGTCTGAAAAGATGCGTCTTTAGTTTGCGTTTGAAACTGTAGAAATTGGGAGTTAATCTATAAAAGGAGTAATCAAGCAGGGGCCTTCTACAGCAGATTCCAGTCTCTAACAAAAAATCAGTCTCAAAATCCACTCCAAACTCCTGTGTGAACGCAGGCATTCTGCCTCTAAATCACCGTCAAATTCTGTCCCCATTGACATGCGCCATTACTTATTGCAGCAAAGTATGTCTGGATAGGTTTGTAACTCTACAGCGGAGAAGCGGGGTGCCACCTGACATAACCACCGCATTGATGGATGCCATAAATAACACAGAAGTAAATTATATTTTACAATTGCTGCAGTTATTTGTCCTGAGAGCAGTGGAGAGGATACGTTTTATGTGGACATAAAGCCTATTGTATGGAACGAGCCCATAGGTGCCTATTTAGCCTCCATTTTCAATTTTTCTTTTTAAGTGCATATAAAGGGTTTGGGGAGTATAGTACAGCTGTCACATACGTATGATAAAGTCATCTGAAGGAGTCTGCTGAAGGAAAGTGTGAACAGTATTTGACAAATATTTCACAAGATTCTGAAAATGATCAGATCTGAGCGTTTATGACCTGACATAGTAGTAAAGCTGGCACACTCATAAGAGAGAAGTCACGACTGGGCCATACCCTGCCATGGCTACCTCCAATATCCATATAGGATTTATTGTGCCATGTGGCAAAAAGAAGCCGGATAAGTAGTCTGAGTCCAGTGTATTCATGAGCAGGGCACTAGAGGAGCAGGCTGCTCATACATACACCAGACCACTAGAGGAGCAGGCTGCTCATACATACACCAGACTCAGAAACTTATGGGGAAGATTTTATCTTAGTCTTCATATGCCCTGCACTGTTGGAGGCTGCCATTCATACAAGACGCATCCTCCGGCAGGTCATGCCGCTGCTCTGAAATCCACTGCTCATACATACAACAGTATGTAGGATTTTTTGTCTGCTTGTAAAAACGGACATGGTTGTAAATAGAGATGAGCGAACACTGTTCGGATCAGCCGTTCCGAACAGCACGCTCCCATAGAAATGAATGGAAGCACCTGGCACGTACACTTTGCCAGTGGCCGGTCGCCGTGCCAGGTGCTTCCATTCATTTCTATGGGAGCGTGCTGTTCGGAACGGCTGATCCGAACAGTGTTCGCTCATCTCTAGTTGTAAACAGACATTAAAGGACAAGAGATAAAATCCCATTGTTAATGAATGGAAATTGCAAACAGACCAGCTAGAGTCCTTTGCTAAAATCTTTTACGGACAACAGCCACGGACACTGCTGAGTGGACACCAATGGTAGTGTGAACGCCCCCTTACTGCTAGTAGTGGTAATATTAGTGGTGTTAGTAATATTAGTATTGATAGTATTAATATTAGTGGTATTATTAGTATTTAGTGGTGTTAGTAATATTAGTATTTGTATTCTTGTTGCCTTGAAGTCTTGGTCCTGGGTTTGAATCTGACAATCGGCCACATTTATATGCTTTGAGTATTTTTATGTTCTTGGATTTTCTTTAGTACTCTGATTTCCTTCCAATAATCTACTTCTAGGTAGTTTTAGCCATGATCCCTGGGCTGCTGTGAGTAGTGACAACCTCTGTACAATGCTGATGAATATGTTGACACTCTATGAATGCATACTTGCAGCTTCTATATACTTTTACTATAAACCTGTGTATATACTTCTATTTATTGCATGTATCCCGGTTGGCCGGGATCTCATTGTAGTCTGTTTAGGACAGTATTCAGACTTTGAAGGACGCTGACCCTCTCTTACCCCCTTCTCTGTAGTCAGGGTGCATAAACTTGTTTATCTAGGCTATTGAAGTATCAGATTGTATACAATCCAAGATGTCAACAATGTATCCAGTGCCTGTTGTGTTTACCAGCTGCTATCTGTAACAACCATGCTACAAAGTAAGCGTTTACCTGCTATGTTTGCTCCTGATACATTTATCCCCTAGTCAGGGGACATGAAAGCAGATCTCCTGTTCCATTCCTTTTATTTATTTATTTTCTGCCTTCATCTGAGTTTTTAATTTTTATTCCTGTTTTTTTTTTTTTTTTTTTTTTTTTTTTTTTTTTATTATTATTCTACTGGTGGGAGATCAAAGGTAACAGGTTTAAGTCTTGTGAAAGTCTGGGCGAGCACCTGACTGCACCGCACGGGGACATAAATGTGGATATTCTCCTGTTTTAGGCTGTACGTCCTCTTCACAGGCTCTCTGCATGTTCCTTATGTGAGCAGTTTTTGCTTCTACTGCAAGGAATGAATGTTAAAATCACAGCGAAAGTGATCTGTTCCTTGGCGGATTGATTTCAGGAACACGCGTCTCCCCTGTGGGAATGCATGAATGGTATCTGCCTAACATATGACAAGGTACCTTAGACTGAGTGGCATAGAGAGTACAGGCTGTGAGCTAAGCACTGAGCCTCAGCCGGGGTAATTGTCTGGAGTCTGGATCCGCCTTCTAAGCAGAGGGGTCAGGAGCCTGTCATTGTACACTGCTGAGTAGATCTGGAATGATATGGACAGGGGACTGCCTCGCTGTGGAGAAACACTCAGGGCTGGCTGCGTTTCAGGTGCCTTTCCATGCTGCGCTGTGTTTTAGGAAGCGACTTTCCCCCTGCTCTGAAGTCTCTTGGACATTATTATTCCGTATCATGGAGGGAAGCATTGCCTGAGCTGAAACCATCAACTCGGTGTCGGCTTTCAACATGTCAGATTCCAATTTCTGGACCGTGCTTTCTAATTTTACGTTGCCTCACTTAAGGAACAGAAACAGGCTGCGGCGGACGCAGAGGTAAAAAAACAAACAAACAAAAAGTTGTATTTTTATTGCTTTTTGTACTTGTATGTGCTTGTTGTAAAACACCGTCATGACTTTGGAGGACAAAGCCGCTTTATTTCCAGTATGAAGAGTTTTCTGATATATTTCAGCGTTACTTGTGGCGTCTTCACATTCTTGTCCTCGCTTGTGTTTGGATAGTTTTCAGGCAGGACGCTCGCTGACATGTGTGAAAAGTTTGTGTACTACTCTACTGCCTAAGTTTGTGCTCTGACTATTAGGACATAGGTTGTCCCTGAAAGTCTGCTGTACAAAGTCCTATTGATCAGATGGTTCTGCTAAAGGTTGTAGTCCATGGTTGGGTTTATCTGACCTCATTCGTGGTGTTATATAAGTATAGCAGGTATTCATGTATTGTATTGTCTTGTCGTGGGGATATTGGAACGACTTAGTATATACTGTATGTTCCAGTTATTGTGATGTGATATAGACCGGTGGTTGGCAGCGTGGTGGTATACTGTACGTCAGGTGGCCTCCAACTCTCTGAGCTTATACGTAGTAGTATGAGATCACTATATACTATGAATACGGCATCTGTACTAAGCCCTGTGACTAGTTTTACATCATCATCTTACCAGGATAGACTGTGACAAGTCCCGACTCTTAAAGAGAGGACCAAACATGGGAAATGTTTCATTGTCAGGAAGAACTTAGTCAGTGCCCAGTCCTCCAGTTGGTAATATTTCTATAGATATTTCATGCCATCCTGTGTGTGCCACAATGAGAATATTCAGCATAAGAGCATGCCATATGTAGGGATAATCCTCTGTGCATCCTATGGGCACTGTATTTGGGATCCCGAATAAGATCATTTGGCGAGGGCTATGAAAAACATAAATTTGGTCTACTTACTACTCAAGCTTTGCCTCTCACTAACCCACAAGTTATTTTGTGTACGTGTACACTATAATAGGCTCTTAGTATTCTATGGATGTCATATTACGAATCTATGCCATACAGATCTTCATTACAGACATGCTGGGGGCCTACGGGTGCACACAATACAGGGCGCACTTCATGACACAAAGTCATAAGCCCTGTCCTTAACTCAAGGCTGTAGAGTCAGGGTCTGGCCAATTTTGGGGGGACATGAAAAAAAAAGTTACCCACTCTGGTTTCAAAATAGACTTCATATTCCTGCTTTAATGGGGTTGTGGCGTGAAGGATGTACCCTGTAGCCAGATGACAGGGGATAAGTGTCCAGTTGCTGGTGGTCTGACTCACGGGTCCCCCAGATATCAGAACAGGGGATCAATAGCCCCCCTAAAAGCCTCCTTGTGAATATGTGTGTTTGATCGACTCTCAATTCGCTGCTAGGGGTTGCCAAATCTCCACCACGCCTGCAGCCCCATAGAAGAGAGGTTAATATAGTGCCAGCACACTGGCACTCCATTCACAAGGAGGCTTTTGGGGGACTTTTGCTCCCCTTTCTCCTGATCGCTGGGGTCTCAGTGGTCAGACCCCGTATAATTGGACACTTATTCCCTATCCCGTGGAGGATAAGGGAAAGGTGTCTTTACTAGCACAACCCCCCTCTATCTTTTCTGATTATAATTCATAAGACTAATTTTCAGATTTTCTTTTCGGTTTTGTACATGCAAGTCCATAAATTTTTATCTTCTACTGAGAAATACAAAATTCCCTTTCTGGGTTTAGCAGTGTTTGGAAACAGAAATATTAGAAATATTAAAATGTTATTACAGCTCCCTCAGGGTTCGTCCCCGTGTTTTTTTCCTATGTATAACTACAGGACTTCTCTCGTGCTGCACCGACTCCCTGGAATCTCTCTCCCATCTTATAGGACATCCTAAACTTTCAAAAATGTAGTTAGTTCCTAAAAACTTCACAACTACGTATTTATTTCCTTCTCTGCCACAAATTGCACATCAACAATAGATGTTCACTGACCAGCACCTACTCCTGCTTTTCCACACGTTTGAGGGCCGTTTTCACGGGTCGATGATCAGACTAATGGACATTTACAGAAATGTTCGCTCCCCATCACTGCCCAGTGTATAATGCCCTGGGCCCCAATATATCAGGCATTTAAAGAGGGCCTCAGCATATTGGTGCCTCTTTACTGAATACCAAGGAGAACCAGACATTGCCGAGGGGGCTCTAGTTGATATTGCAGCTCAGCCCCATTTATTTGAATGAGACTGAGCTAACATAATGTTCGCATAAAGAATGAATATGACGTCACTAACCTTTAAAGTTACAGCAGTGTATTGGATTATTGTATAACAATAACTGGAAATTAGATCCCCGCATTAGCATGAGATCCCCAGGGTCCATGTTGTTGCAGTAATCAGGCAAGAGTCTACAGTAGTCGGTCTTACTGGGTAACAGAAGTTGTAAGCAGTCTCATCCCTTTTTTCTTGTATTGATTACAATAGACGTTACCAAGCAGACATATCCACTATGCCTGGGGTGTGTACACAATGTGGTGCCTTCCTGAAATCTTACACACATAAGACACAGACGGGAGGTTCAGTCATTGTCAAGTCACGACTATAGAAGGAAACAAGAACACAATAAGATGTGCCCCTTCCTTGTGTAAGGGGCATGAAAGCAACATTTGAAAGAACACGAATAACTTGGAAAAAAAAAAAAAACAATGTTGCTTTTTGCAATCTGGAATTTTACTTGGTGTGGAAATATGACCCAAGTTGGTGACTCCTCTCCATCTCTTGCACAATAAATAAGGCGGCCGCTTATTTATTGTTTATAATAGAGATTCGGAGATTACGGATTCTTTTTCGTCATCATTTCCTGTTTTCTTAGAAGTGGGGACTTCACTTCTCTTACCTCATTTATGTCGTTGTCAATCGTAAAGATTGTCCGACTTATTTAAGAATATTTATTACTAGTCTAAGTTACTATTGAATATACAAAACTAAATTCAAATGTCTTGTTTCTTCCTTACACGACATCCTGTCGGAGACGAGTAATATGTGACATATCAGCTCTCCAGTCCTGAGCTTACAGGAAGCGTCTTATGCTGATCTTTATCAGAGCGGACTGTATGTGACAGAAATAACACAAGGCCCATGATATTAAACAATATAGAACAACCTATTACCTGCAAAGAAAAAACATGGACAAGGATGACAAAAAGCTAATGTTGTTTTTATGTTTACATTATTTTAGTCACTTGTTATATTTTTGTCAATTCCTACCCACTAGTTAAAGCAGGTGCACACAAAATTATGTAACGCTACACATTATATCTATTGTATATAGGGGCCTCCTGATTCTCCCCAGAGAGATGTGTGATCTTATTCCAATGGTGCAAGATATACCTCAGCATATCACATCAAATGCGACAAGTTCTTTGAGGGCTAGTTCACAAGGGGCAAGAGGGGGCGGATTTTGGCGCGGAATCCAGCTCAAAACCCGGGCCCTCTCAATACAGGTCTATATAGACCGCTAGTGTTCTTTTTTCCGCTAGCGGTTTGTTCCCACTCATGGAAAACAGAAGCGAGCTGCCTTTTCTTCAGGCGGATTCTGCAGCTGATTCAGCCACGGACGTCCGCTTCGCAACACCTCCCTCCCGACTAGGCCCATTCATTTGGGCCTAATCCGGAGCGGAAAGCCATTACGAAATGTGCACACGCGGAATCCCCCGGGTGAACTAGCCCTGATAGTTTTGTCATCTTGTTGTACCACCTACTTATAACTTGGGTTCTAGTTTTGACTTAATGCGTATTAATTAAACACTTTGAAGGATTTATTATCCCCTTATCCTTATTACCTTTGGCACTAAAGAAGTTACAGACTTATTAAACTCCCCTTGAAACAATATTTCTGATGTTACAATATTCTACCAGATTTATAATTTACGTTGGTTTTCAGGAGTGAATAATTACCGAAATCTACCCTAGGTACGTTCTGGAGTCGATTTCAGTATCGGGGCATGTGTTGTCAAAGGATGACCCGAAATTACAAATCCTCTGCTGCTCCACATTACATCACTCATGACTGATGTTGAACACGGTGGTTGTGATAAATCTGCCCCCATGACTCTTGGGTACTCACACTGTCCTCATGCACTGGTTTTACTAGGAGAAGCCCAGTGTAGACCCAAGCCTTTAGGTTACTTTGACGTTAGTGTGTGTGGGGGGGTCGTAGTGGCATAACTAGATATGGTGGGGCCCCGTGGCGAACTTTTGACATGTGCCAGAGTATAATAATCTGAGACCCAGGGGAGCATAAAAACATAAACACTGTTATGTACCTCTCCCGTGCTCCGGTGCACTCCTTGCAGATGTCGGCCATCTTCGATGAGAGATGTCACTTGAGCCGGGGCTTTCATCCTTATGCGTTGCGATGCAAGCCCTGGCTCAAGTCTGGGACGTCACACAAGTAGGGCTGAAGCCTTCAGGAGCCAGGAGAGGTAAGTAACAGTGTATTTATGTTCCTTCATCTCCCCTGGACCTCCAAATATTATACTTGGGGGTCTGAAAAGACACCCATGGGGGGGAGGAATTGGCTTAGAAACATTGAGAACTACTGACCCAGTGATAGATATCTTAGGTTCTCACCTTTATTACACAGTACAATAAATAATTTAAGCTGATGCTTAATGATATTGAGCAATCTTCTGGCCTTCATTTACCCTTTCGACAGACATGTCAATACACACACACACACACACACACACACACACACCTTATAGACAAGACAAAGGAACTTTGAAGAAGAAAGACTGGACAACGCCCCGTTTGATTGTTAGCCATATAGAAGCTCCAATATTTGAGGAGACGTAACCTTGTTTAATTTGTGTACAGCGGCCTGCTATTGATATTTGCGGGGTGTGTTGTCTATTCCCAGTTCTCGTTTCCATTATAGCAGTAATTCAAACATAAAAATACAAGGGAGCTAAATAAAGGGTCTGAAGAGTCGCCCACCGGCCCGCTGAATTGTTTTGTTTAGGGTAATTGGATTAATCACAGATCCCATTTGTAGCTGTGGGGAACGCGTCTAATCTTTTAATTAAAACTCCATCTTTTCCATCTTGTTTATTCCAAAGCTTCTGGGTCACTGCCGGCTGCCATTCAGGCGACCTGCAACTCGGTGTAAGCGAAATCTTGTGCGCCGATCACATCTCTACATCACCAATTACACTACTGTTTTCCTTCACTAGACTGCAAGATACAGGGCCGAGGCTCTAAGTATGGAGAACGGGCAAAGAGGGATTTTGCTGTTTGCGTAGCGGGTGCCCATTACTATATAAAGCAGGTGGGGTCATGTTTTTGTAATATTTTGCGTGCCTGCTCTTTCTGGTATAATGTCTTTAGCCATTGAAGAATTAAGCTTTGTTTCACGTTAATTATTTTAATCGGCCCGGCAATTTTTGCAGCGTGCAGATTAAAGTGGCTGTACGACTTATTGTAATGACATAATTGCTGGGAACAAGACAAGTACCAGCTCAAGCATCAATTTAGTCTCATTCTTTCATAAAAACATGACACTGCTCCCACAGAATATTTAGAGAATATAGAAAGATGAAAAAATATCGAGTTTTTTTTCTGTGTCTGTCTAGAGGAAATCGTAGAAAATGTGCGTATGCCTTTTATTCACATTATAGACTGGTTATATACCTTTAGTAACTTCACGAAACACTCATTCAGCCCACAACTGTTCCTTCCAGACCCTCCACCTTTATACACATGCACGCTTGTTCAGTCGCCAGCTATTCCTCCTAACCTACCTATCCAGGTGCATACTTGGCCCAGCATACTGAATGGAAGAGCAACACAGTAGCTCAGTGGTTAGCACTGCAGCCCTGCAGCATTAGTGTCCTGGGTTCGAATCCTGCCAAGGACAACATCTACAAGGAGTTTGTATGTTCTCCCCGTGCTTCTGTGAATTTTCTCCCATACTCTAAATACATACTGATAGGGAATAAATGTACATACTGAATGGAGAGAGGGTGAGTAAGCGGTCACTAGTAGAGACTTCTCTGCTCAAATGGATTGGACATGTAAAATTCAACATGCCCAGTCCTTTTTTCCCTTGTTGGAGAAGAGTCGGAGCAGCTTCGTTCACATCACATAGTTGGCTGACCCTACTGAAATTGATTGGTTTGGTTAATACACCTTTAAACTCTGTAGCCATCATAGCACACATAGGATATATTTCAGAAAGGTCTAATAGGTTAATGAATAAGCCCATAAGAAACAAGCCACAGTGACAAGTGACTGACTCCATTGTCGTCTTCACACTGGGTTGTCTACTGGAGCCATTATTGTGTTAGAGCCCTCTGGTGGGTGAATACAATCTAGAAATCCATGAATCTGATTTCCCAGCTAAATTCAGTCAGCAAACCAGGACTCATTGCACCAAAGTGATCTATGATGTTGGCACTCCCGGTCTCCTTGCAGCTCTACTCTCTGCACTATCTATAGTATGGGACAGTGAGGCCAGGGATTCCCAGCATCGATGTAAGGAGCCCTGGTCTCCTGGCTGGGTTCAGGCCGGGAAATCCATCCGATGTTTGGACCGTATTTCACAACCTGAAATCCCTTTATAGGAGAGTTTTTTCTACACATGCCTTGTGCAGGGAAGATGTATAGATAAGCTGAGACCTCATCCATTGCCAGTAGTGGATGCAATGATGGGTCAGTAGTGTTATCTATAAAGGTGTTATCTTCTATCCCGTCTGTGATGTAAATGAGGAGACTGCTGCAAAGAAAACACTTATAGAATTAGGCTTAGTGGCCAGAGTAAAAATGTTTTTTGGTGTTATATCCCTTTTTAAGATATGCCAATTGGGTAAGATAATTGCAATAATACTATACTGTTCTCATAATGCAACACAATTTCCTTCTGTCTTAAAAATAATGGTGCCTGGTAGGTAAATCTATGGCCACATCTGTTAGCTATGGGGAGGGATCCAGTGCTCGGAATGATTAGATAGTTGACGGCAGATGAAGACAGACAGATTCCTTTATAGTAGTCCCTGATGACTTTATATTGGCAACAGTCCTCGGTTGCGATCATCAGTGAGCTATCTGGAACCGAATACTCTGTCGGTAGTGTAGTCATAACCAGACAAAGTGCAGCTCCGTGTAAACAGACATGGCGGTGGCGCGCTCTCTGGATTATTATAAGCTTCATTGCTTACTCTTTCCACTGCCTCATCTGTTTATCTGCAAAATAACAGTTTGTCATCACAATAAAGGAAGTTTTACAACTATTTACACTTCACCCAAAGGCGCGCAGCACAGAAACCGGAACGTGATGCGAAGGCTACATTGGAAAATACCATAAAAAGAGATTAATGGGATCTGTAACATTTCACTCTCCGAACCTCTCTGCTTGTTTCTACTGTTACAAGATATATCTAATGTGACAACTCAGGGGTCATTTTGGCTCACGGGATCGCCATTGCTTGGTCAGGATGGTTGGCAATTCAGAAATTTCCAGTAAATTCTTATTCCGACACAGTCGCTTCAGTTCAAAACTGGGTGCAACCAGCTTAACCCTCCGTTCACATCTGCGTTCGGTATTCCGTTTGGGGAGTCTACATGGTGACACCCCCCCCCCCCCGAATACCGAATACCGAACGCAACTGCAAGTGGTGTGCCAGTGAAAGCAGACGGACCTCATAGACTTACCGCAAGCTGCCTGCACGAATCATGCGGTCAGGAAAGTAGATTGTGAACTGATCCCTGCAGAGATCTGGCAGCAAGCTCATGGATCCCATTATAGTCTACGAGGTCCATATGCTTTCACTAGCACACCGCTTGCAGTTGGGTTCGGTATTCCGTTCAAGGGGTCCTAATACGGACTCCCCAACACTGATGTGAACAAGGCCTTATTCTTCTCTTTTTACAGCAAATTAACATAAAGCACAAAAGTAAATCCTCAGCCACTTTGGTACTGACAGTGTCCCTCACAATGAGACCCTGGGCTTTATAACTTGTATTGCTTGTACCCTCTTGCATGGTTCTGGCTATCACATGCCTGTCTTCCCCAGTTAGGGAACAAGATGGGAATGGTTAATACCTAGCTTATAAAGCCCTTGTACCTGGCTGTTAATTAACCTCATTAATAGCTGCTTTATGTGCAGATCCTCATAAATTACCCAACTTTCCCAGACTTTTCTTTGTTTTCCTGCAATCACATTGCATAGCACAGTACATAGCAGCCTTTCTTAACTATGGCTCTGACACAAAACTAGAACTCCTTGCGTACTATGCCAAAGGATGTCAGGGCAAGTTTTTCCAAAGTTAGCGAGGAATGAAGACGACAGATCTGTAACATATAGTATTGTCCTACCAGATCTACCATCATGTCCTAGATGTTAATCCCTCAGATTGAGAATTTGTCTTTACAGTACAGAGCGTTCCCTGTATCTAGTATACGCTTGTCTTTTCCTGAGACACTCCCTGTGTAGCTGCTTAAAACACAAGACACTGGATATTTTTTTTTTCTATTTGGTTATCTATGCAATTTGTGCTTCTGTATGGTACTCTACTATAGATCAACGCTTCAAAGGGAGAACATGGCACAAAACGTGTTTGCCTCTGAGGAATATGGTGGCACAGAAGGGCCTCATAGAAAAACGTAATAAATCCATTGGTCAAACCTTACATATACAGTTTTATATTTATGGCTTTCTTCATATGTTCTCTAAGTATATGGAAATAAAAGTTATTCTTGGAATAACCATGTGGTTCCAAGCACATCTTCAGAGCCATAATAGAACTGTAAGACCTCATGCACACGACCAAGCTTCTTATAGAGCGGAGCTCTGATGCTCCATTCTGATCCGGTAAATATAGAGCAGGTCCGTGATATCGTATGGGATTGGGATGGGATTCCTTTCCCCAATATAAAATTGGCATGCACTTGACTTGCACACTTGGTCATGTGCACGAGGCCTAAAGCCAAGTTGTGGTAGTTCTTCAGATGGACTCTACATCTGCTGTTTACCGGGCACAGATTTTTCACATTCAGCAGGTAAAGTCATTGAAACCTGCGCTGTTCCTAGGACTGGACCCTGCTGACAGTGTCGGGTTAATGATAAAGTGCTGGCTGAATTCCAGTGTAAATGTCTCCCACTTTACTCACTCAACCAGTCTGAGAAAGTCGTTCCTTAGTAATTGTTTAATACTTCAGGAAAGCCGTCACTGCCTGTCGTGCATTCTCAGAACCTCGAGCAGTTGTGAAGTTCTTTTGATCCGACTCCATTGTTCCCATCTGGTAATTACAAGGTTTCTTGTGTATTTAACAAATAAAAGCTGTTTCTATCCACATCCCACCCATTCCCCTACATTGGTAGACACCACGGCATTGTCTTAACACGTTTGTCAGCTGGGGGCTGTATATGATGAACGTGAAGCTCTATGTCCTTTATGGGGTCACTTAGACTGTCTAATAGAGATTTGACATGGACTTTTACCTTCCTCGCCTCTTTGTAAATGCAGCATGAAAGGAGATCTTTGGCAATTGCCCTTGATACCCTACTCATTCCTTTTCTAGTGCCAGCATTGAATCCATGCCCTGAACTCTTACATCCTGGTTGGCATATTAGAGTTGCTAAGTGAAGTATTTAACGCGTTTTCATAGTTTATGTACACAGGTGGGGTCATGGACTGCCGTATGTCTATAATACAGACCTAGTGTCACGCCATTGTGTGGTGCCACCATGACATGCGCAAAAACGAATTTCTGTACATTTTCAGTGAGAAAAAAAATCTTACAGTGATTATCTAAGATGACTTAAAACTCTAATGGGGCCGGGAGTGGGGGAAAACAAAAAATGATGCTTGTACTCCTTGGTCCTCTGTTCAAGTGGTGCATTCCCCATTTCCTCCGTTCCAAGGACTGCCGGAGCTGAAAGCACAAAGGGTCAGATAACCACTGTGGTCACATGCTGGGTACTCGTGATCGCAAACATGCGCCCACTGATTTCAGCTAACCCTCTCCACTTCCATCCCTGGCAGTACATAGACCGAAGGGAATGGGATACGCCACTTGAAACAAGGACTGGGGGATAGGTTAATATAATTTCTCTTGAATGAAGTTGTTAATTTATCCTGGACAACCCCTCTAAGGGACAAATTCAGATCACACACAGGTACAATATTAGCTAGTAGCAGACAATCTCAGATATTTAGGATATATGAGACACATTTTGAAAACAGCCATATACATGATGTTTTTGAGGTCATAGTATTAAAGGTAGGACCTACTTGTACTCCCATGAGACAAAAAAAAAATATTGGGGTCCCTTGTTGGCAGGACTGCCAGAGATAGATCACGTAGAGATGATAGAAGCTATTGCACAGCCACTGTTCCATGTAGATAGGGGTACAAAAGATCACCCATTTCAAGAACCACCCACCATTATTTACAACTTGTCTCCTATGCCGTGGACATTGTAGAAGTTAGAAACTTGGCAGCTTCATTCATTTTTCATGTGTCATAGGTTTAACTCCATAATATAGGATGGGATCCATGTAGGTAAATAGAAGAAAATCCTTCCCTATTGTAAACACAATTCGCCCCCATTGGCTTCAAACATCAAAAATGTCTCCAACAGAGAGCAGAAATAGTTGTTTTTTTTTTTTTTTTTTTTTTTTTTATACTGTGAACTTCTCACACCACATTCAGACCTCAAAATTTGGTAAACAAATAATAAAAAAAAAAATCTCCAGTCATACCATGTGGCTAACATACCCATAGGCATCCCATATGGGCAACCCATATGCCAAGTAACCAGCATGTTGTTTACTTCTGCTGAAACACTTCTTTCCCTGGTAATATTACGGATATTTCTATGATGTCGCTGGTGGCGGACCGAGACCTTGTAGCTCAATTTGGTGTTGGTCAATAAATCATCAGAAGATCCATTTCTTCTTTAGGTTGGATTCATAGGACAGTATTACATCCATGTTATAGCTGCAAACGCCATCCCAGCTGCAGGTATAATGACCTGAAATAGAAACCTCGTAGGAATCTGTAATGCTGAAGGTTCAGGCCTTTAGACCGGAAGGGATTTGCAGCTGTAATATATGCCATATAATATGGACGCCAAATAAAAATGTACCCGTATTGCCCGTTGTACCTGTGTAAGTGTACCTCTATAGCCACTTGAGACGCTGAAATCTGTAAAGCTATTTGGAGTCTTAGGAATCTTGTTTACTAGTTGAAGCTTTTATTTTCTGGAACCATTTATTTATTAATAGTTGTCAATTTGCTGGGTAATTTACAAGGATTTTCTGGATATAAAAATTAACAAACTGCTCAGACTGTGTAAACAAATGCAGCAGGGGACTAAAACAGCGACAGCAGGGGTACATCAAAGAGAAGTATATTAAGAAATGGAATGTTTAGTTAATTTGGACAAATTGTTTTAATCCCTAAAAATCTCTTTAAATTAATACTAATGTCTTGTAAGAAAAAACACCGGGTGAATCTGCTATAATTGTCTATGTGGTGTATACATATGAAGAAATAGGCTTACTACCAATGTCCCTTCTATACCTATACCCCTGATAGAACCTTTTTGGATATTAGAATCTGTGAGATTCTAACTCCCACCATATTCTGTTAGTGCGGGTTCACACCTGCGCCCGGTCTCCGCTTTGTAGGTTTCCGTCTTCTACCCAAAAAACTGGACAGGAGATGGAAACCGGCAGTCAGTTTTCAAACCCATTCATTTGAATAAGTTTGCAAAGTGTCCGTCCGTGAGCGTCTTCTGCCTCTCTGCGGCAAAACAGTTTTTTTTTTAACTAGACACAAAGTTGGACATGCAGGACTTTGTATCCAGTTAAAAATAAATAAATAAATAAAAAAAAAAAAAACTGTTTTGCCACGGAGACCAGAAGACGCTAAAGGATGGACAATGACTGCTAGGTTTCTGTCTCCTGTCTAGTTTTTCGGGCAGAAGACAGAAACCCACAAAGCGGAGACCGGGCACAGGTGTGAACATGCCTTTAGTTGAAGTCATTTAGAACCCGAGTATAAAGAAAGCTGTACTAAATTTTATGATGCTACTGTACACAGTTCTTGTACAATACTGAGCTGTGACTCATTGTAGTGTAAAGGGATTTTCCAGGCTAAAGATATTAATAACATGTCTTCAGGATAGGTCATCATATCAGATTGATGGATGTGAACATCCGCGCCCTCAATGCTTCTAATGCATAGAGATTGGAAAAGGAAGCAGAAGTGGTGTTCTATGTAGTGGCCAGACCAAGTTCTGCAGATCAACTCCCATTCACTTTAAAGAGGACCTCACCACCTCCACCCATTCAAGTTCTCTGTGAATAGTTGCTGCTCCACTGATTCCAGCACAGTTGGAATTTTCTCTCTAGCCCCTACCGTTCCCAAGCAATAAATGCAGTCAGTTTTGGTGCCTGATGTGCTGTTTAGGCTCTGTAATGTCAGAATGGTGGTGTCAGACAGGGGGTGTGACTCAGAGCTCCAATCAGAGGCGGCCAGTGTCAGAGCTCAGAATCACACCCCTTGTCTTCTCCTGCCTGACACCGCCCCCTCACAGTACAGAGCCTAAATAGTATAGGCACCAGAATTAACAGCATTGATTGCTCAAGAATTGTGAGGACTAGAGTGATAATTCCAATCGTTGACAGATGCTAAGAATTGGAGTTGAATGTGGTGAAAATTACTCTTTAAACTGCAGTTACTCAATTCAGTCACTAGACATAGAACAGCACCGTTCCCTGTGTAGAGCTGATCTGTGGGGTGTTGGATCTTTACCAATCTAATATTGACAACATATCCTTAGGATTATAAATATTTTCATCCTTGAAAACTTCCTTTGATATCTCATAGTGCACAGCTGAGGAACCCTATATAGCTGGTCAAACAATGTTTTAGTGGAATAATACCTCCATAGTATAGAATCTGATGGAACGTGCTACAAAAAGTGTGTTCTTGGAATTACGGTTTGGCCTCGAGAACCATATTATGGAACGTTATATGGTTCTACAATTTAGATTTAGCTATTGGCTAAACAAATGACCCCCCCCCCCCCCCCTTCTCTCACCCTACACACGCATGTTCACCTTAGCTATGTATATGTTTCAACGGGGACTCTTCTAATGCCAGGATCCAAGTACTTATTGGGATAGAGTTGGGAACCCCCCTTAGATGGTTGGCTGGTCCCACCAAAATTGAAAGATTTTGCTGACCTTAATGTATGGCCACCTTTACTGCTTTTCTGTCACTCGCTAGCATCTTGTAAAGTGACATTATAGCACAAGAACGACACTGAAGTTCTAAGATGTGCAGGTCGTAGATGGTGCTAATTCCACATGTGGGAATAGTTTAATGACTTGACACGTTCGCACTGATTTTCTGCCTTTCTAGTCTTCGTAGTTATTGGCTTTCTCCAACCTCATGACATCTTCCAGAAGACATGTTGCCTGACAGGTGACTAATGGGCGTTAATTAATCATTTTTATATTGACTCTTTCTCCCAGAAAACCGTTGCGTTTAGTGACACAGATCAGGACAAACACCTCCATATTTGCTGTCCTTCCACATGTACATAGTCGTTTAAAGAAGAAATCCGGTAAAAATATGTTAGATACATAAATGGAAGCATTACCGATGGCTTTCAAAAAAGAAGGGACTCCGTAGGGATATGGTTTTTGGCATTTTTAATTGGATTTTCCCTTTTCGAGTTCTGTTTTTCAGAACGATTGTCTATCTAAAGCTACGGATACAAGGTGTCTAGTGTATGGGAATGTATTGCAGGGGCAGAAAGAGCCATACATATAGAAAAGGTACTGCGGGGAATTATTAGGATGAATGTTTCCTACACCAGCCTTAATCCATTCCCCAATAGACACTAGACACACCAGAATTCTCAAGAGTCTCTTAATTCTTGAGCATGTTGGGAGGTCCAATGGACTGGAACTCAAAACTACGCCAGTCAGGGCTTAGACCTCAGGTATAACTCACGTTGGGTTTATTTTTGTTTGAGAGACTGAGGCCCCACACGGTGGAAATGCAGCTTTTTTTGTTGCATATTTTGCTGCGTTTTTTTAGAGCCAAAGTCAAGAATGGAATGGGAAATGTATAGGAAGCTCTTACACTCTTATACTTCTCCCTTCTGCTCAATCCACTCCCAGCCTTGGCCCAAAAAACCGCAACAATAAAATCTACCTTCCGCAATGTGGGTTCTCATCCTAGTAAATTGGATGGACCAAGGTTTCCCCGTCTTAGTCTGCCCTGCCCATTGTCTCGAGAAGCATCGACTGGGGCATGGGAGATGAGATGTACCATAGTGTTTAGATAACATCACCCAACACCCATTATTACATCCACTACTGACAGCGATGACATCACAGGTTATCTACTCCCCCTCCCGGCACATTACATATGTAGAAAACTCTCCCATAGACTTCAATGAGTCATCTCCAGACCA